>NC_061789.1:42500-352500 GCF_022458985.1 Mugil cephalus | reverse complement strand
CCTTCTCATGGAGGAACATATTATAACACATATAAATACATATATTATATATATTGAATCTCTTTGGTTGACCTGCAGGAAACAGAGCGGTGATGATGTGACTGTGGGTTTGATTTCTGTCTAGTGGAAAATAACTTTCTGTCTTTGTGGTGTTAGAGAGAATCTGACTCTCTGCATCCTCAACTTTCTCTTAGTCGATATGAATATTTCTACAATAAAAGTATTTAGATGAACAACAGTGTCTCTGTTTGGGGAGGGGGGGGGGGGGGGGGAGAGGGAGGGAGGGGGGAGGAGGGGGGGGGGGGGGGAGGGAGGAGGAGGAAGGAAGGGAAGGAGAGGGAGGGAAGGGAGGGGGAGGGAGGGAGGAAGGAGGAGGGAGGGGAGGAGGGAGGGGGGGGGGAGGGAGGGGAGGAAGGAGGGAGGAAGGAAGGAAGGAAGGAAGGAGGAGGGGGGGAGGAAGGGAGGAAGGAAGGAAGGAGGGGGGAGGAAGGAAGGGAAGGAGGAATTTGGGAATTTTATTACATTGTCAGGAGCCGTATGCAACGAAATTTCGTTCTGTATAAACCCTGTGCACAAAATGACAACAAAGTTAGTCTAAGTCTAAGGATGGGAGGAAGGAAGGAAGGAAGGAAGGAAAGAAGGGAGGGAGGAGGGAGGAAGGAAGGAGCATGATGGAGGAGCTGCAGATGAGTTCAGATAAAATGAACACCAGAGTTGAATTGATGTCTGGGAGCCGTGGTAACGGAGTGTCATGGTAACGGTGCCGTGGTAACGGAGTGTCATGGTAACGGTGCCGTGGTAACGGAGTGTCATGGTAACGGTGCCGTGGTAACGGAGTGTCATGGTAACGGAGCCATGGTAACAGAGTCGTGTGTAAAAGCTGCAGCTTTTACTTGAATGAACCTTCAGTTGAGGCTGAATTTATTTAGTTTAACGTCTGAGCAACAACCAGACTCTTCCACTCGGAGCCAAACAGCCAAACTCTGGTGTCCACAAACAGCAGAGTTGTGTGTTTTTTGTTTTTATAGAAAATTTTATTCAACATACATTTTCCAGCAAAAAGGCAATATACAGGAATAGTTGTCGTACACTGCTGCTACACGGAGGATTTAAACTTGGAAAAGGTCAGATTACGGAGCGATTCTGCAGGTCATCTTCGTTCTGCACGTTTCAACAAGACAAACCCGGTGCAGTTAGTTTAGTCCTGGAAAGAAAAACCCAAATATAACAGAAAAGAAAAAAAGAGGAAAAATAATCAATGGTACATCAGGAAAAAAAAACAAAAAAAAACCCTACACACAAGAAGTATGAACACCTGGCTCCTTCTGTACCAACAACAAAGGCGTGTTTCTCTTAAATTTTACACGTTCATATTTTTTTAAATATACAATTCTTCTTAAATGTTGTCTTTACAGAGCCGGCTATGCGCTATGAGGGGGGTGAATCCGATCTGTGCTTCAAAACAAACTCCCACGGCGTAAAAGTGTTTCTTACAATGCTGGTTTCTGTCTGCACAAAAGCCTCAGACCTGCAGTTACTGCTCCCAACCACCAGGAGGCGACAGAAGGAGGGAGGGGGAGGAAGGGAGGAGAGAAGAAAGCAAGGGAGGGGGAGGGAAGGAAGGAGGGAGGTGGGAAAGAAGGAAGGAAGCTGCAGTTCCTGCTCCCAACCACCAGGAGGCGACAGACTCCACCCACCCAGGAGCAGAGGGGGCGGGGCATGAAGAGTGTGTGTGTGTGTGTGTGTGTGTTGAGGAAACCTGTCAGACAAACCTCCTTGTTTTACTTTTAAACAGATGAATTTTTATTTTATTTTACAAGATCTGAAGAAAAAAAAGACAAAAAAAAAACAAAGAAGAAGAATGAACTCCTCCTCCTTCCTCCGACCGAAACTAGAAGGAACTGTAAACGTGGAAATACTGGTTTGTGTTGCGCTAAAGGATGGGAGCAGAAAACAGAACGACACCGGCCTCTTCCTCAAACATCCTTCATCACCATCATCATCATCATCAAACTCTTTATTTAAAACAACCCGCGGAAAAAAAACAAAAACCAGAGTCAAGCGTCGAGTTCATTTTAGTTGCCGTGAATAAAATGAACCGTCCCTTAAAAAAATTCATGTTCCTCTCAGACAGGAAACGGGTTAAAAAATAAAAACTAAAACAGAACAGAGAGTCGGGAGGGAGGTGGTTGGTGCAGTTTATTTGGTGGTTGGAGGAGAATCCGTCAGATGGGGGAGGGAGGGGGGAGGAGGAGGGAGGAAAGGGGGAGGGGGGGGTGTCCAGGAGTTTGTTAGAGTGATGAACACACACATACGAGCAACACACAACCTCTCACACACACACACACACGCACACACATGGTGGGTTACAGTCTGTGGTTATGGTTGGTTAACGTGGGTCAGGAGGAGCAGGAGGAGCAGGAGGAGCAGGAGGAGGCGCAGGAGGAGGCGGCTCTAGTTGTGGATCTTGATTGCTTTCTCCAGGTAGGTGTAGCGACCTCTCTTTGGAGCTTTGTTGAAGTGGTCCAGGCCGAGCCAGGGCCGCGGGTGAGACATGTTACCTGCAAGAGACGGGACACAGGTCAGGAGGAGGCGCAGGAGGAGGAGGAGGAGGAGGCGCAGGAGCAGGAGGAGGAGGAGCAGGGCTCATACCTGGCTGTGGTTCAAAGTCCTTCAGGTTGACCTCGTACTCGTCTTCAGTGATGTACTGATGCCGCCCCATCATCACTATGGCAAACTTGAACTGAGGAAACAGGAAACACACAAAGACTGTGAGGACACTAAGGAGGGAGGGAGGGAGGGAGGGAGGGAGGAGGGAGGGAGAGGAGAGGGGAGGGGGAGAGGGGGGAGGAGGGAGGGAGGGATGAAGAGGAAGAAATGTGAAGCTGTGATCTACCTTCTCAAACTCCTTCTCCTGAATGTCCAACATGCTCTGGATCCTCCTCATCACCTCCCGAAATGACTCACCCTGCAGGGGGGAGGCAGAGAGGGTGAGTCACACACACACACACACACACACACACACACACACACACAGACACACACACAGACACACACACACACACACACACACACACACTGACCTGTCGGATCTTCAGGAGGAAGGGAATCCCGAAGGTGCCAAACACTTCTTTATGGAAATGAGCGACAGGAATCAACATCTCACTGTCTTTGTCCAAGTCCACCTGGTCCAGAGGAATCTCCTGCAGGAGGAGCCACACACCCAACATCAGAACCAGGACCAGAACCAGGACCAGGACCAGGACCAGGACCAGGACCAGGACCAGTACTAGGACCAGGACTAGGACTAGAACCAGCACCAGCACCAGGACCAGGACCAGGACCTGGACCTGGACCTGGACCTGGACCAGAACCAGGACTAGAACTAGAACCAGGACCAGAACTAGGACCAGAACTAGGACCAGTACTAGGACCAGGACCAGGACCAGTACTAGGACCAGGACCTGAACCAGGACTAGAACTAGGACCAGGACCAGGACCAGGACCAGGACCTCTTACCTCTATTCTGAAGGTGCGGCTGGCAGCAGGAGATAAACATTCTAGCAGCTCGTCCTCCTGATGAACCCCGATGATTTTATAGCTTACTATCTCTAAGAGCCTGGGGACAGACACAGGAGGACACAGGAGGACACATCAGTCTGGTTCCTGCTGTTAGCAGCAGCACTGTTAGCATCACTAGCGTTAGCATCAGCTCCCTTAGCATCATGGTCCCAGTATCAGACCCATGAGGTGGGAATGTGAAGGAGTCAGAGTTTAACAGTAACTAAATAAAGGTTAAAGTTCCAGTCTGACCGTCAACCATTCATTTAATCAACCATTCATTTAATCAACATATCAGAGCATCTCAAGGTAAAACGCTGCGTCTCTACCAGAGGAGACGGCGGCGTCAAATCATTTAATTGAAATAAGACATGTCTGAGGACACATGAATCCTGATGAGCTTGTTTAAGTGTTAGCAGCGTGCGGCTCATTAGGATCATTAAGATCAAACATGTCAAAGGTGAGAACAGCTTAAATCTGGAGGAGTAAACGGAGAC
Source organism: Mugil cephalus (assembly GCF_022458985.1). Classification (NCBI taxonomy): domain Eukaryota; kingdom Metazoa; phylum Chordata; class Actinopteri; order Mugiliformes; family Mugilidae; genus Mugil; species Mugil cephalus. Next base: position 348,442 of record NC_061789.1, on the reverse strand, counting down.
GGACGTTACCTGAGCTTCTCAGAACCTTTTTCAGACAACTCCACGGCCTTTTTACATTCCTCCAGCAGGTCCCGCACGCAGCCATGTTTGTCCGGGTACAGGGTGATTTCCTGCAGACACGTCATTCAACGTTTAATTCACAGGTTAAATCTACTGTAAACAGCCTCCACATGATCCACATGATCCACATGATCCACATGATCCAGGACGAGCAGACTCACCTCCTCTCTGAACTGACTGTTGAGCCATATGGATTTAAAACTCCTCCTGTTCTCAAAGTCTGTTATCTTCATCTTTAACTGTGGACAGAAGAGGAAGCCAGAGAGAGAGAGGGTGAGATAAAGACGTGGGTGAGGAGGGTGAGGAGGGTGAGGAGGCCTCTCCTACCTGCTGGTAGTACAGCTTCTTGGGCTGCCGAGGCTTGAAGAACTGCAGCAGTTCCCGCAGCGTTCCCTCATAGTTGTGTCTGAGAGGATTCCCTGGACCGTCCCTGTACCTGGCCATAACACCACCAGGCAGGGGGGGAGGACAACGCAGGGGAGGGGGGGAGAGAGGGGGAGGAAACAGACCGGGGGACGAGGACAGAAAAGGAGCAGAGGGAGGAAAACGACAGAGACGGGTGGGGGGGGACAGGTTACGCGACATTTCTACAGCGAGAAGCCAGATGAGACGTGATGAGGATGAGACAAGCCTCCTACCCCTGGGACTTGAAGAACTGCAGCAGCATCGGGTCCGTGTTCAGCCTCTGAGCCACCGTCTTCGCCACCTGAGGAGGACGAGATCCCGTTTAAGGTCTGAGCGGATCTAAGGTCTGAACGGATCTAAGGTCTGAACGGATCTAAGGTCTGAACGGATCTAAGGTCTGAACGGGTCTAAGGTCTGAGTGGATCTAAGGTCTGAACGGATCTAAGGTCTGAACGGATCTAAGGTCTGAACGGATCTAAGGTCTGAGCGGATCTAAGGTCTGAACGGGTCTAAGGTCTGAACGGATCTAAGGTCTGAGCGGATCTAATGTCTGAACGGGTCTAAGGTCTGAACGGGTCTAAGGTCTGAACGGGTCTAAGGTCTGAACGGGTCTAAGGTCTGAGTGGATCTAAGGTCTGAGTGGGTCTAAGGTCTGAGCGGATCTAAGGTCTGAGCGGATCTAAGGTCTGAACGGGTCTAAGGTCTGAACGGATCTAAGGTCTGAGTGGGTCTAAAGTCTGAACGGATCTAAGGTCTGAACGGGTCTAAGGTCTGAACGGGTCTAAGGTCTGAGTGGATCTAAGGTCTGAGTGGGTCTAAGGTCTGAACGGGTCTAAGGTCTGAGCGGATCTAAGGTCTGAGCGGATCTAAGGTCTGAGCGGATCTAAGGTCTGAGCGGATCTAAGGTCTGAGCGGACGGCCTCTCTGAGCGCTCATACCTGAAAGTAGTTCATCCTGTTGGACAGCGTCACCACGAAGCCGGGGTCGTTGTGGATGGTCTTATCACAGAAGATCACGTCCACCCGGTGGTACAGGTCCCGGAAGTAGTCCTTGGCCGTGGGCAGCTCACTGCTGTCGTTCTCTGGGTCGTCCCTGGACGGGGGGGGCAAACGGGAGGGGGCGGTTAACGGGAGGAGGAGGCGCAGGAGGAGCAGGAGGAGGAGGAGGAGCAGAACCATTAACTGGATTCCCTGTTCTACCGTGATATAATAAAGCTGCAAACAACGCGATTACGCCGTCGTCACATGACTGAACCGTAACTCGTAACTGGCTGAAACTGCCTCAGACTTTAAAGGAACATCATCGATTGTCTGGATTTATTTAAAGGATGATGCTGCTCAGCTTCGCTTTGCTCTACAGATGTAGAGGACACGTCACGGGATTAAAGTCTGTAGCACGATGCTACTCTTGTGTTTTGTTGTCGTCCTTTTAGCATGTTAGCATTAATGCTAATGATATAAAACGCTGCAGTGAGTCTGAAGGAGTTTTAATTTAAACAGATTGTTACACACGGATCTAATGTGTTTTTCTCTCAACAGGATCAAATATAATCACATTAAATCATAATCGTAATATTCAATCAGATTATTTTCTTTATAGTCTTTAGATGAGGGACAGAGGACACTCACTTCTGGAAGACAATGATGTCCCCGTCCATGAGCTCGTCCAGGGCCTTGTCCAGAGAGACGTCGTAGTCCTGTATCCGCTCCGTTAGGTTGGGCTTTACTTCCTGTAACATGGAGGGAGAGGAGGTCAGCGTGAGGAGGAGGAGGAGGAGGGATGAAGAGGAGGAGGAGGATGGAGGGATGAAGAGGAGGAGGATGGAGGGATGAAGAGGATGATGGAGGGATGAAGAGGAGGAGAGGAGGATGGAGGGATGAAGAGGAGGAGGAGGAGGAGGATGGAGGATGAAGAGGAGGAGAGGAGGATGGAGGGATGAAGAGGAGGAGGAGGAGGAGGATGGAGGATGAGGGATGAAGAGGAGGAGGAGGATGGAGGGATGAAGAGGATGATGGAGGGATGAGGAGGAGGAGGAGGAGGAGGAGGAGGATGGAGGGATGAAGAGGAGGAGGAGGAGGAGGAGAAGGAGGAGGAGGAGGATGGAGGGATGAGGAGGATGGAGGATGAGGAGGAGAGGAGGAGGATGGAGGGATGAAGAGGAGGAGGAGGATGGAGGGATGAAGAGGAGGAGGAGGATGGAGGGAGGAGGAGAAGGATGGAGGACATCACCTCATAGAGGATAAGGTTAGTTTCCTGCTGGAAGCCTGCTCTCTCACACATGACCGGCAGCAGATCTCCTGTTCACAGACAAACACACGAGTCACGTCCACTGATCTGCTCACGTTCTCCCGCCTCCACCAGCGTCACTTACTTATTTTGCAGGATATAGGTGTGTAGATATGTCCACAATAATTTAAGCTTCTGGTTTTGGGGTCGTACATCTTCAAAAACAACATGACATCATCTAAAGAAAGAGAAAAAGAAAGAGAGAGGAAACATCAGCACACGTACAACAGACGTCAAATAAATGTCTGACGTTCTGGAGGAGGTGGTAACCGTGGCAACTTCCACTAATCACCTACTAATGAGTCAACATCAGGTTGAGGAGTTTCCAGGAGGAGGACGAGGAGGAGGAGACATACTCCTTCTTCTACTGTTTCCAGTAGATTTGATTCTTCACAGCAACAGAACTTTATGAATAAATATGGAGGAAGAACATCTCCTCCTCCTCCTCCTCCTCCTCCTCCTCTAATATTTCCAGTTGTTAGATGTCGTCTCTGTGGAAACAGTTCACATCTGATCATAGTCATTAGCTGCGTTTCCAACCACATGGAAATGAGCAAAACCTAAATATCCCAATAAAAATGTGGTGATGGAAACGCCTTCATTTCATTTCTCAAATATAAAACTAAAACATCTCTGCTATCACGAGGTTTTTCAGACGCGTCGATATTAAAGTTTATCTCTAAAGTTCAATGGAAACACTTTTCTGTCATTTCCCTGGAGATGATGCTCATGTGTTCATTTGAAGTCCATCTTCCTCAGAGAGAAACTAATGGAAGCGCAGCCAATGATGAGGAAGGAGACGGATTAATAAATAAAATGTGTTTGTTGAAGCTCAGGACTCTAAGAACCGGCTCCAGATGTTTCACCACAGAGAAACGTACCTGAGCTTCAGAATAATAATAAATAAGTGACTCTGCTATAACACATGATGTGGACGAGAACTCACGGTCTTTGTCAAACTTGGGTAATGTGGCTCCGCTGGCGGCCATCTCTGGATCCACCGTCTCCAGAAATATTGTCCAGGGATTCTCGTTGTCACTCAAGTTAATCATCTGAAACAGGAGCAGACGTGTTGACGGTCAGGACGCGTCTCCAGGATGTTTAATGAGGGACGTTTTATTTGTTCAACAGAAACACGCTTCATGAGCTTCTGCTGTTCCAGCAGAGAATCCTCTGGGCCCTAAGATCTTTATCTGCTCTCAGAGTCCGGTTCTAGGAGGACGACGCTTCCTCAGAACCGAACCTGGTGCAGCCAATAAAACCCTGCTGTAAATTACAAAAATAGAAAAATCTAATCAGTCAAATGTGGAAAATTAAACTAAAGCCAGAAAAGTAAATTCCAGTGGCAGATAGAGGAAGCAGAAAGTCTTTAATCACTGAAATATGAGTTCTTTTAGGTTTAAACTCACTGGTTCCTCATCTTTCTTTGCTTTTTAAATCCTGCTCCTTCTTCATTATGTTCCTGTAGCTGACGGAGTAAACTAGAACCAGACTGGATCTGGTTTTTTCAGAGCCCGTTCTAGACCAGTTTAAAACCTGGACCTCGCTCCTACGTTCCTCTGGAGCTGAGTTCAGGTTCTCTTCTGAGATTTGGACACCTACCGACTTGTTGCAGTCGGCCTCGTAGTCCAGCATGGCGGGTCGCTTGGTTCCGTTGCTGCGAGCCTGCATGGGCCACAGCCTCATCTGGTCCTGTGGGAAGCCCTGCAGCACAGACAGGACCATGAGCAACGAGCCTCCTTCACAGTTTACTCCTAGTTTACAGATTCTGCAGATGTAAACTCTCACCATGGTCTGGGACAAGTTCTGGACAAACTCCTGCAGCGTGGAGCTCTTCAGGACCTTGAAGACGGTGTATTTCACCTTCTCCTCGTCGTACATGTCGTTGCCCTGATGACCACAGAACTGGTCCTCTGTCACCATCTGAGGAGGAGGAGGAGGAAGAGGAGGAGGAGGAGGAAGAAGAGGAGGAAGAGGAGCATTAGAGGATGATGGTGACAGCAGCTCAGATGCACCCTGCCTGGTTAACACAGCGTCCTGCTCATCCTCAGAGGGATGTAGTAGTCGGTCCTGGTTCCTACCTGGACCTGCATGTACAGGTGAGCCTCTTGGCGCTCCTTCCTCTTCTGAGCCTCCACCCTCTTCTCCTCCTGCAGACGCTCCACCAGCTGCTGGGGAATGTCCACGTCCGTCATCGGCTGCAGAACCTCACCTGCAAGACAGGATGCAAACAAGAGGCTTTAGAGCGACGCTGGCGACACATACGGTGTTTAACAGCGTTTCATTCATTACTAATGTCTTTGCTTTCCACCTTCTAGTCCCTCAACGTGTTTACAGATAATAAACCTGCTCAGCAGTGGATGAAGGGTCCAGGAGGCTGTGACTTACTGAGCTTGGACTCCCGGATGTAAACCAACATGTAGGCGTTGGTGCAGTGACGGACTGAGAGGTCGTCATCATGGCCACCGTAGTTGTGTTCGATGGCCTCCTCCTTGGTGCATCGAGACACCACGTCATCATCGAACTTACACCACTGCAGAGAAGAGAGGAGGAGGAGGAGGAGGAGGAGAGGGAGAGGAGGAGAGAGAGAGGAGGAGGAGAGGAGGAGGAGAAGGAGAGAGAGAGGAGGAGAGAACCAGAGAGAACTTAAGACGACCGTTGACTCTCTAAAAAGGTTAAATGTCTGGTTAAAGTGTCGCCTCATCTACAGAATAAACTAACGTGTCTCATGCACTGAGTGGTTTTATAACGTCTTCAGTCTAAACCCTGAATAAGAATCATTATTATTATTGTATGAATGTGGTGAAAGGTGCATAAAGAAATGGTTCTCACGATTGGCTCCTTGACACTCACTTTGCCGTCTCCTTTGGGGTTGAGATAGACGACGTAGTGACCGCCGTGGTTATCGCCGCTGTGCACCAGCACGGCGTGGAGGATGTAGTTGGCCGGGTCCTTGGAGTCCGGCTTCTGGAGGAACTCGTCCAGAGGTAACTGATCGGGAAACTCAAACCTGGAGAGGAGGAGGACAGCGGGAGGTGGACGTTAGACGCTGAGCACCGTGTGAGCAGCAGACTCTGCTTCGTGTCGTCCTACCGGTCGTTAATCTTGATGTTTTGGTCGGTCTGGGGGTCGTACATGAACCTCATCAGCTGCAGGTGAAGGATGGGAGGGAAGGTGAGGAACTTCACTCCCTTTTCAGCTTCCTGCAGAGCAAACAGAAACATGTCAGGCGTGTGGACGTCAGGCGGCTTCGAACAGGTGTGAAATGAGAACAGCTTCCAGATGTTTGACCTGGTCACTTGAACAGCGTTAAATGCTCCAGACTCCATCAACTCTTTGGTTGTGAGCCCTCACCTGAAGGCCGTGCTCTCCTGCGTCGTATTTGTTGTCTCCGTCTAACTGCTCGGTCGCCACGTAGTCTTTGAAAGACTCAAAGACTGGAAGTGAGCAGAGAACAAACAGTTAAAAGGACTCTTCAATCGCCACCAACATGAAACTGGTCCACGATGATTTTTCTACTCACTGTTCTTCTTTCCTTTTATGCTCAGCTGGATGTCATAGTAGTCCTCTATTCGCTCAGACCGGTAGTCCACATGTTTACACTGGATATAAGACTGCACACACACACATTATTATTAAACCATCATCTACAAGTCACACGTCTTTAACAACGAGTATTTAAAGGAAGAGGAAGCGAGGGGGAGGACGTACCACCATCTTTCCTCTGAAGAGCTTGGGGATGGTTCCCTCCACACATGTGCCTTTCATCTTGTTCTCCACGTTGTCCAGGAGCTGCAACACACAACAAGTCAGCACGTCGTCTTCTTTATTCTCATTACTCTTATCCAGGTTCTTTTAACGGGAGGACTCACCACTCTGCACAGCTCCTGAACGTCGTGCTGCATGAAGCTGTCTAGTGTTTCCCACCTTCACGTCACAAACAGAGTTGGAGTTAACAACCAGAGAAATGGTTAAACACTGAGACGCACATCCAGCAGACACTGACGTAGAGAAGAATGAATCCCTTACCCGAAGGACTTGGTGAGTTTCTTGGTGCCGACTGGTTTGTCGCTGTGCTGCAGCTCGTAGAAAACCCTCTGCAGCGCCAGGGGGACGCTCTTCGATGAGTCGTCGCCTTCTGTCGGCATCATGTACACCGCCTGCAGGAGGAGGCGCGAGGAGGCGCAGCAGGAGGACCAGCTTTAACTACTGATGCTTGATTTTATTTGAAAGACACAGACACAGCAAATCTCCTCCAGCTCCTTCCTCCTCTGAGTCCACATCAGGACAGAAGTCAGGATTTAAAACGTCTCTGCTCACAGACGACCCTTAAATGTTTGTGGCGTCTCCTCCATCTTCTCTCAGACGTTTTAAATCCTGACTCTTCTCTCAGACTTGGTCAGAGCTTCTGTCCTGATGTGGACTCAGGTTTATGACGAGCGGATGAAGGAGCTGGTCATGTATTTATAACTGAGTGACCGGCTGATGAGGCCTTACCCGTCGTAGCTGGTTAGTGAAGAAGAGCGTCTGTAGCAGGCTGTTCATGTAGCAGGTGGCTCCCTGGTTCTTGAGTCCGACGTAGCCCGTGTGTTTCTTCGAGTCCCAGCTGGTTTCAGACAGAAAACTGACGTTAGAGCCATGAATCACAGAGAAAATGAGTTTAGCTCAGAGAGATGAGAACGTACGCGACACCGTGTGGAGCGTCCGCCTGGACGTAGACTTCAAATGTGACTTTGTCGTCATCAACGAAGCCCCTTTCTGGATCAGTCACGTCCTGAAACAAACACACCAGTTCTCATGGTGAGAGGAATAAAACATACGCTGGTTCACGTGTGCGCTGGTTTGTGTACTTACGCTCCAGGACATGAAGTTGGAGAAGCCCCAGTCGTTCTCTTTGTGGAAGAACAGGTGACTGATCCGGCGGCTGAACGACTTCTCATCGTCTTTGTAGTTGATGATCTTGAGCATGGCCTGAGCGTGGCAGGACCATGACCTGAAGACCCAACAACCACATCACTTCAGAAAACAGCTCAACACATTCTCAGACCTCACAGACACACAAACACCTGAACAACGTCATCATTTCCTCCTGAACCTCATTAAACATCTCATATTTCTAAGGTAACTCAGACTAACAGGATCATTTCCTTGGAGACTTTTAAAAGTCTTGAAAAGCTTCAGGATCTGTTTAGTTTAATCTCAGTTTAAAACACCAACAACGGACATTTAAACAAACTGATTCACGTCAACCACATTAATCCACAGAAACACTGGTGGGTTGAATCCGTCCCTAAACTAACTTTCCAAACCTTCCTCCGTCCGTCCACTAGTGTCTCCTCCAGTCGTCCTGTCCCAGTCTCCTCCTTTCACTTGACTGGTGGTTTGAGTTTAGTTTTAGTTCCTTGTCCCTGTTTGTTCTCTCAAATATCATCTGACTACTTTACTGGTTGCAGCTCAGCGTAGGTGTCATCAGAGCTCAGTTAAGTTCCTGCTTCACGTTAAAGCTTCAGGTTCAGAGCAGCTGTTCATAGAGTCAACGGAGACGACTGATCACGTTCACCACGTTAGAACCAGCTCGGGTTCTTATGAATGATCAGAATTAAATGACTCTGATGTTACTGACTCTTCTAAATATTACTCTCGCTGTTAGCACAATGCTAACATGATGAATTATATATTTAAAATAACTGTAACACAGTAACCACACGAGTCTACGTTCACACAATCAGCAACACAACGGCTGATTTCCTGCTGGTTGTTTCCATCATAGTCCCAGAGCCGATCAGAAACAGTCCAACACGTCTCCCTGAACCTAAACGTCTCCATTTAGTTGTGTCTGACGCCATCACATCCACTGAGTTAAAGCATTTCTGTCACATTTTCAACGTAGGAATTCACACCGAGTTCTGACAGATGACAAAACTCTGCAGGGAAACTTTTCTGACTCACAAACCTGATCAGGAATTAACAAAGAACTGGATGGATAAGCAGAACTAATAGATCAGATCAGATCTAATAAAGCCCTGTGACACGGACACGTACGTGGAGTCTGACTCTGCGTTGCACTGTAGGAAGAAGCCGACGCTCTTCTGGTGCGGCCGGTCCGGGTAGAAGCGCGGCATCACCATGATCTTCCAGGGAAGGTTCCGGACGAAGCAGGACGGGCTGAGCACCGACTCGCTCAGGCGGCTGAAGCGCTCCACAACAAACCGGAAGGTGGCCTCCGACCGCCAGCTGGTGTCTGAGGGAAAGAGTCAAGACCACAACTTACTGCTCCATTCTACCACTTCCACAGCACAACCTTAAGACTTGGTGCTTCCTGCTCACCATCCTCCATGTCCTCCTCTGTGTTGTTGTGTCCATCTGCCATGGCCACATTACCGTTGATCACTGGGTTGGCCGGGATTCTTGGAGGGTCGTCTGTGTCTCCAGCTAAACAGGAAGGAAAACAATGAGACAGGCTGTATATGCTGGGAGAATGACAGCAGAGACACATGTGTTCATTTCAGAAACACAGCGTCAAAAATGATCAATAAAACATCCAAATCTCAAGGTTTACTTTTTATTATCCACCACAAACAATATCTGTTCCTGACCGATATGTAAAAAGTGTTCATACAATTAAACTTGAGCTAATTTCTTTTGTACTTATATGCTTCTGGAGGCGAGATTAACCGTGTATTTCTACACTTTGGGAAAACCCTGCTGAGACGAGTCTGTGTGTGAAGAGTCGTCTGAGTTATTCTAGATACGATGCAGGATTAAGCTGCAAGTCATCGCTCAAACAAAAACACACGCGCCCAGAGGACGTCAATTATCCCGGCCAAACGAGTCGGCCCGACGCTCGCCTGTGAAAACACAGCGAGGACAGGAGCGAGAGCTGCCGGGACGCTGTGAGGCCGAGCGACACCACAGAGGAGAACAACCACAACATCAATGTGAACTCCACCAACGTTAATGTCTTCAGACACAGCCAGGTAACGTTACTGACCGAGTCCTCCAGGAGACTGACCTCCTTTCCCAAGTGGATTACACCTGCTAATGTGGTGTGTCAGTCAACTCCATGACAAGGTCTTGTCCCGCCCGCCGGGCGCCGGCCTGAAACCTCTCAGGACTTTCTACTAGTGGATCTGGAAGCCGGAATTAAAAACACCACAAAAATTAGAAGGAAATCCCAAGCATCCAAACATACGCCAGTTCATTAGGTACACCAGTCAAAACGTTCTAATGCAACAGTCCTGCAGGTTTTGGTATTCAGCATCAGTCTCTACTAACTGTGTTTTCACTATGGTTTGTAGACATAATGCTTTGTATTTATAGCAGCAACAACTCATCGACATGACGCAGTGTTTACTGAAAATAAAATAAAAAACACAGACGCCGTCAATCACCACTGATAAAATCCCAAAAGAAGTTGAATGCCTCCTAAAACCTCTGTCCACTTTGCTGAGTATCTGGACTATTACAGACACTGGAGATGCTCATAACTAGCCTGGCGGTGCTATTTTACATCAGTGTGCACATAGACACCTCTAAAACTAAACCAGGTAGATTTCCTGGCATGTTGCGCCCTCAGTGGGCGTTAGCCACCTTTAGCAGCGGTTAGCATCACAGCCTGGAGGTGGTGGGTTGTGACCTGCTGGGGTCTTTCTATGTGAAGTCTCCACGTTTTCCTTGTGTCTGCGGTTTCCTCTCACACAGGCAGAAACACTTCTGTGTTTAATCCCATCGCCACAAAATTCCATCCTTCACAATGACCATCCAGGTACATTTACACTTTCCTGACTGTTTCTACAGCAGTCCAACATTATTTAGATTAGAGTCACTTCACTACTGTTCCTAATGAACTGGACAGGGAGCGTATCCGTTTCCAAAAGGCACCAGGGTCATTAATCTGAATGCACTGCAACAGCAGTCTTTCTTAAATCCACAACTTCTGCACTGAAAACTAAAAATCTAAAGGTTTTCCTGATAAAGGTTCTTCTGAGGAACAACTTTACGCTGAGCAGACAGAAAAACACCTCCAGATGTGAGTGTGGCACATCAACAGAGCAATAACATAACAGCTGATCCTGTTACAATGACTTGGCACTAAGAGATGCAGTTTGGTGCATCAGACGATACCGAGCTGTGGTCAGATCACTGAGCGACACAGTAAACAGAATCCACATCCAGGATAGCCCTCAAGTCACGTCCTCTCAGTGCATGTTTACACTCATTCTGGGATGACACAGCAGCAGAAACTATTCACAGTGATGTGATGGTCGAACCCTCTGCAGCTCATAAAGGAAATGCAGTGTGGGCTGCTGTCAGCGGTCACTTTATTATGCCAGCTTGTTTTCACCGTCCTTGTAATGCTGCAGGGTGGAAAGGGAGGAAATCTGCTAAATGCTCCCGCTGCATCACAAACAGCAGACTACAGAAAACCTCTATATATGTGATGTGTACTTATAGCTGAGTAAATAAGTCTGAGCTGAGAGTAGTGGCAGCAGCAGAGGATGAATGACGCAGTGAGGCTGAGGCTTCCTCTGGCCTCTCCTCACTATAAAGTTGACATCAGTGGAAACTAGATTAAAATGCTGCTGGTGCGGATCTTCTGAGTCGATTGTGAGCCTCTCAAATGGCTGACCCCGACTGCAAACCGAAACAACAACAACAACAGAAATACCCCACAGATCATTAAAAATGGCGAGCTCCATGCCTTTTGCTCCTCCATACAATGAAGCAGCAAATCCCCGCGCTGGAGCCGTCCGGGCCTGGCTTACCGCAGCGGCGGGCCCCGGTGTTCTCCAGCACCGGGACACACAACACACCACAGCAGCTTAAAGCAAACCACGGGAAAAATGTTCCTCCACTTCTTATTTCTAGTGGAACAGGTTAAAACACAGGATTGACGCATCTGCGCTGCCGTTAGCCACCTAGCAAACACTAGCTCCGCATTCATCCGCAGGCCTCCATTAGCTGGAGCCACTAGTTAGCATTAAAGCCGGGGGAATTATTATAATCAGAGTTGGTAAAATTACGTGAACTCTGTGGAAATTGTAGATTACGCGATGTTAATGTCCACGGCCTAACATTCAAGTTAGAGCCAAAATCTAACGATGCAAAATACAAGCCACCATTTTGGATCACCACACACCCCCTCCGCGGCGTTAGCCGACTAGCTAACTAGCATGCTAAGTAGCATGCTAACTAGCTTATGACTGTAACTAGGTTGGCCTCGATGCTAATTGCCTAGCTTACAATCGGCTAGCAGTGTTCGTTGCGGGTATTTTTTACAAGCTTAATTACCAATTTAAGCAATAAAACAGACAATTTGCGACGCATAATTCACCAAATAAATATTAATGTGACAAATGTATCAGATTGCTGAACTAGTTACGCCCTCTTTGACAGGTTTTATTCCGATATCATTATCTACTTTACGGACCCGCATTTAACGCACACGCTATTAGACACGATGCTAACGCACCGTTTTTAACGGCTGGCGTAATGTTTCACGTCCGGTGATATTTAACGGGATATTTTACCGTTACTAGTAAAACTTACACGGATAACGATACATTATCGCAAGAAAAGTTAGCGTTGATGCTAACCGCAGCGGTGTATAACTGTCAAATTTAAGTCGAGGCCCGCGGAGACGGAGGCAGATTAATTTAACTAACGGGAACTCTGTTTACCGTGTTCAGTTATCAACAAACAGCCGGACTCCAGTTCGGTCGGTGTGGGTGATAAACAGTAACCTGCACCGGGCAACTTGTCACAGCAGCGAATAAACCTGGACCGGGTTATTTAGGCTTCCACCCGCCGGTCGGAATGAATGATTTGTGGCTAATGTGTGACTAAAATACTGGTGTTTATCTGGTCGGTGGTGGATAAGTTCCACCACAGGGAGCGAAATAAAAAAGCTCCGCTTGCTTATAAGGCAAAATGAGGTCAGCTCCACACAAGTCTGCAGCAATCAGCAGAAAAAAAAAAAAAAAAAAAATGCAGCCGGCTATCCCAGCTAGCTTCAGGCCTTCGTGTTTACGGTGATGTGGAGCTCCTCTTGCAGGAACAAATCTCATTATTGTGCATTTTTCCGTGCAGCTGTTAAATAAAGACCCAGTGGCTGTGCAGCCTCCTTCCACCATCACTCACCTTCCATCTCCATGTCCTCCGGCTCACTGAGCTGCTGCTCGCCGGCTTTCTGCTGCTGCTGCTGCTGCTGCGTGTGGTGGTGATGGTTCATGTTGGCAGCTGTTGTTGTTGTGGTGGTAATGGTGGAGGTGGTGGTGGTGGTGGTGATGCGGGGCTCCCTGCTCTCTCTGTTACCCTCGACCTTGTCCAGCGTCGGCTCTGCGGGGAGCCGGGTTCTGGACGGCGGGTGAGGTGCACCGGGATGCGGAGGTGGGGCGGACAGGTCGAGCCTCGGCGGCCGGGCCTGCTCTGCTGCGACCTCGGCCTTGTCCGCTGTCAGCGCCGGGGAGTGAGGAGGGGAGGTCGGCGGGGGAGCGGGTAGAGAAACGCGGACGTATTTGCTCGCTATTCGCCCAATCTCGGCGCCTGTGGTGGGGGCGAGTCGCTGGCTGACGGCGGGGTCGGGATGGATGGATGGATGGACCGGGGCTCCGACGAGGGAGGCCCGCTGAAATTAGCTAAATCAATCCGGCTTTTACCCCTGGAAATGTGGGGCAATAAGAGAACTCCGGAGCTACCTGACACTCGGCAGCCAAACGGCGATAAAGGTACAAGAATGAAAACAAAGGCTCATTTGATAAAGATACACATTCAACAACTTTGCCTGCGGTATCTCCAGTCCGGGTGCTCCTCCGATTGTCCCTCGGCTGGAGGAGAGCGGAGGGAAGAGCTATCCATTCAAACCCGCTTCCACTTCGGAATCGCACTGCCGTTAATTTGGAAGTTCACGGAGACGACACAAAGCGAAGATTTCCCCACGAACCGGCCCTAACACATGTCTAAGTGAGCTCCAGGAATGTGCCCGGTCATACAGCGGCTCTCAGCCCCGCTCCTCCCGAGGTCTCTGATGTGTTGAGTCTGAGGTAAATCTCAAAATGGCGGCCGCGCTTCTCTGTGAAATGTCACATCCGCATGGATCCAAACACGGCCCAGCCCGGTGAGCCAGCTCCATGTGGCCCGGACCCAGCGCTGCCCGAGCCTGGGAATCAATAAAACACGGCACCAGCACCCACAGCAGCGCACACGCAACTTTAAACTCATTCTAGTTCGGCGGCCGCATTCGGCCCAGTTTGATCTCAAGCATCCCACACAACACAATAACCGACATTTATTATTGAAGCTGTTTAACTAATTATAATCAAGAGATAATCACAAACATGAAGTGCGGGCTCTCAGTTGCACACACATCACATGCAGACTGGAGGAAAGGAAGGATTAGAGTAGGACTCGCTTCAGTTTCAGCGCAAATGGATCTGTGCATTTTTTAAATTATTATTTAAGCCGTTTATCTAATTATAATGAGGTTACAGTCACATACATAAAGCACAGACTCTCAGTTTCACACACATTTTATTGCACATCCATCCAAAATAGAGGAAAGGTTTAGAACAGCGAGGTCAGACTCATTTCACTCATTTTAGTTTCAGCCCATTTTGATCTAACATGTGTATATTTAAATTTGTATTTAAGATGTTTATCTAATTATGATCAAGTTACAGTTGCAAACACAAAGTGCAGAGTCAGTTGTACACACATCAGATCCAGACTGGAGGACAGGAAGGTTTAGAGTCGGGGGTCAAACTCATTTTAGTTCTGGGGCCACATTCAGCCCAGTTCAGTTTCCGAGCGTCGCACACCAGCAGACTGACACAGCACAACAACACAACAACACAGCAACACAACAACACAATAACCCATAAGCAACGACAACTACACATTTTTTCATTTGGTTTAGTGCAAAGAAGAGCAAGTAAATCAGGAGACATTTGATACATTTAATAAAATATCCTTTATTTTTTTTTAAATTTTATATATAAGTTTACATTTAAAGTTTACAGTTTAGATTTTGTCTCATTCTCATGTTCTATAACTGCTTAAACCTCCTCTATCCCAGCTGTCAGTTTAGTTCATTTTTCTTAGTTATGCATTGATACTGATATTTGCTCTTACCTTATGTGCTCTGTGAAGTTATTACTGTTTCTACTGTAGTTTTTTTTTATTTTTTTTTATCACTGCATTTCACTGTGCATGTGACAAATAAAACCTATTTTATCTCGTCTTATCTTGTCTTATCTTATTCCGTCTTGTCTTATCTGTCTGCTGTTTAGTCCTGGGTTGTGTTCTGTCCACTTCTCCGAATAAGACAGTTGAAAAACTAGGAATAGAATTTATTTTCATTGGAAATGAAAATTACAGTCGTCTATGTAATTTTCAGACTTTGTAAGTTCATGCTGTGGGCCAGATTAGACCCTCTGCTGAGCTGCTTTTGGGCCGACGTACGTTTGACCCTTGTGCCCTAAGGTGATTAAAACATAATGGGCCTCAAACAGCAGGAAGAAATAACTTAAGTCAGGTAATTATTATCGTATGAGACAGTTTTTATCCAGTAAACGTGACGAAAAAAAAACATTAATTAAGCAGCTGCACTGACTGAAAATTTGTAAACAAATTAAAATATTCTAAAATATGCCAACACTTAAATAAACAATAAACATAATTTTTATATAATTTAATAGTCTTTGCAATTATTAATGAATTTTAGTAATATTAATTACCACCACGCTGTACATACAGATGTCTTTATATTTGTATTTTTCTTTATTTTTTGCATCCAAAAAGCTTTTTTTATTTCTTTTTTTTAAAGAAAACAAAATGTAATATTCCTGTTAAATTAGTTATAGTTTTGTGTATATGTCAAATATATCTCAGTTTTATTATTTATTATTTAGTCTTTTAACACTTTAAACTAACAAACAAAGCATAAACCATAAAAACCACAGATAAACATTAGTGTTCATAAAAATATAAATATTCTGTAAGGTATTAAAGGTAAACATGGATATAGGATTTGTGTTCAGGGCTTCAGCATTTAAATACTCTTTTAGGATTTTTTGTACGACAACACAGATGAAAAATATTGCATCGTATAAACTGTATATTTGTCAAGATTTAATTAAAGTGGATTCATTTCCTGGAAAATGATCTGCCCTTTATTACTAACATTTAAGAAATCGCCCACATGCAGAAAATATGTTATTCTAAATTGTAAATTTACTTGCTAGTGAAATGTATCAGCTGTTCACAAGCTATTATCATAAACAGTTCCTTTATCAGGCCAGTATCATCATGTTACTGACACAGCAGCCGGTTCATGTCTGCAGAGCTGCAAGTCTGAGAGTCAGAGAAATGGCTTCATCCAGTGGACAAACAGTAGACCTGCACCCAGAGAGACCTGGAGGGTTCAGCACCACTTAACTTTTATTTATTTATGTTTTCTTTTGAGATAAAGATTAAGAAACTTTTAGTTGTCCTGCAGGGGGGAAATTGCAGTTAACAACAGCATAAACAGCAAAAATATCTATAAATAAGTAATTAATTTGGATTTGAATTTTAAACAATATCAACCAGGCATTTAAAATATATTTCATCAAAAACAATTAAAAATTCTTTTTTACAATAAACAGCTTGTCATTTAAATTATATAAAATATTTTAAAATTTTAATACTTGATAACATCAGCCAAATGAAGTAATATAAACTGTTTCTTTTTTTTTTTTAGTGTTTTGTTCTTATAATAATAAAAATTTCGCACTCTCTTGCAATCTTTAGTAAACGGGAATTTTCTTTTAGTGTAATCTTTTAGTAGTATATAAATATATTTATGTATATATATTTACAGTATACATAGTTTTAAATGTGTTTAATGTTTAAATGATATCAAACATTTTTGAATTGAAATACATAATAATATCAACCAAATAACATAAAATACACTGATTTATTTTTTTAGTGCTTTGTTTTTACAGTAATAATATTCGCACTCTCTTGCAATCTTTAGTAAATAGGAATTTTCTTTTAGTCTATTGTCATGTTGTGATTGACGTGTTGCTGAACCAATCAAATTCTGTGATATTACCTAAAGCCCACCCTGCAGTGTTTAACTGACCAATCACCGTTGAGAACTGGACTACTGGGTGGGGCTAAGCGCATAACAGGCTAGTCTGTGTTGTATATATGTCGACGTCGGCTACTGGGAAAAATAGTTAGCTAGGCTTGTCTCCAAAGATGGCAGTAGTTGGTAGAAGAGCCAAATTGTAGTGCGAAATAGGAATAAAACCGATCAGTATTCATGACATTTCTCACATAACTCTTGGTATAGTGCCCATATAGCCATCGGTTAAACATTACCATCGAATTTCCCTCGTGTTTTCGGTACATTAAATGGAGGAGAAGAAGGAAGACGGAGACCCGGAGATACAGGAACACGGACCCGAGCACTGGTTCTCAAAATGGGAGCGGCAGTGTTTGGCCGAAGCGGAGCAGAGGGAGCCGAGCGAGGAGGAGGCGGACAACGACCAGGATAAACTGTGGCATCTTTTCCAGAACTCCGCCACTGCCGTAGCACAGTTATACAAAGGTAGGTAGGGCCAGCTCCGCCCGTTTACAGACAGATACCAGCCGTTAGAGCCGCGGCTTGTCTCTTAGCATCCATTAGCATCTGTTAGCCTCCTAGTACCGTAGACTAGTCTGGTAGCATCTGTTAGCCGCTTAGCTCCATAGGCTGGACTGTTAGCCTCCTAGTTCCGTAGACTAGTCTGTTAGCCAGTTAGCCACCTAGCTTCGTCCCACTGAACTAATGTTAAAATACCCACTGTCTAGTTAGCATCTCGCGAGCTGGTTTTAGGAACATTCACAGCTGATTTTGCAATGCTACATTTTACTGGCCTATTATAGTTACTAAAATCAAGTGTGTTTGGCGTTAAAGACGAATTTGTTTTAATAAACGACACCAACTAGAGTGCGTGACAACATTAAAGTAGATTAAATCGGAGTGAATACTTTTGCTAATCGGCTAGCTTGTTGACAGTAAGTTGGACAGCAGCGGAAAGCTAACGTTAGCCAGGCTAGTTACAAAATGGCGACGGTAACAACAATCGTAGCTACGCGACATTCCCAGATGACAGTCTCTTGTGTTAACATCTGTTACACCGAGGGACCTTTTAAGAGAGTAGTTTAACTACACACAGACAACAGCTAACTATTTTAGCCGCCAGATCCTCCTCCGAGTCTTTAGCAACATTAGCCAGCGTTATAAGCACAAGATGGCGAATTTAATATTGGTTGGCTGTGGAATTATTGGCTTGTCTGCAGTTTACTGTGGTCTCCCCGATCCCGGCAGAGTTTACGTGTTTACGCACTGTTCGGGTTTGACTGTGTTGGTCATGTATGTTTGACTCGGCGCTGCAACTTTCCTGCTGAGAGGGCATGAAAGTTCGTGTATCTGCTGACAGTTATTTTTATGCCAAACCCTGTCCCTGCAATTGTAGATGCAAGACAAGATGGCGAAGGAGAATGAAGGAGGGAGGGGGCCTGCTTTACAACTATGTCCATATGTCAGATATCCAAACATATGTTTTGCTCCCGCAGACAGAGTATGCCACCAGCAGGGCCTGTCGCTGTGGGTGCCATTTCAGAACGCTGCCACCGCCGTCACCAACCTTTACAAAGGTAACTCTCCTCACACTCATTTATCATTACACCCACTGTCTCCTGCACCTGCAAGTACAGATATGTCTTCATGGATCGGCTCATTATCAGCCCTGAGGGGTCTGCATTGATCGGCCTGTCACAAGGTTTCTGTGAAAGACTAAAGCCTTTAATTTTCTAGTGTTCCTTCTTAAAAGCAAATGTTGAGTAGCTGGCACTCATTGGTGATTTAAGACATTTTAAATTTGCGATTTATTTAAAATAAAATGATGATACAGATATTATTTAATATTGATTGGTTAAGGTCAGGAAGGGGTGAAGCCAACTGGGCCTTTTATTGTAATGCGAGTTGGCTCATAGCAAGAAGAACCCTGATCCTGACCATGAAGTGATCGAGTTGTTAGTCAGTAACTAGTGTAATGTGGATGTGGTGAGGTGGAAGTAGGAGATGATCTAAACAGAACTCATGGAGTCACTCAGGTCAAAGGCTGCAGACAAACAACAACAAACACTGACGCTGCAACGTTTAAAAGAAGAGAAAAGTTTCCTGGAGACTAATCTTCCAGAGAGAGTTAGAGAGTTTATGGCAGCGCTGGAGGACCAGAACATTTCTGGAGTAGAGAACACAAGGTACGAGCTCCCCTCTCCACATTAACTCTGACAGAAAGGAACATTTATTTGACTGAATCCAGTCGACTCCAGGAGAAGACAAGCAAAGACTTTAGGAAGCTACAGGGGACGAGCTCTAGGACGTTTAACACCAGAGAGGGACTCAATGTTAGAAGATTGAGGTCGGATCAGGGGGCAGATAATCTTGATTGGGGCGTCTCTGCTGTTCAAAATACCACATATGATGTTGTCATTTAAGGACATGATGATGGGCGTTCTTTAACACTTCCTCCCACTGTCACAGAGAGTGTGGAGGCTCATCAGAGGAGCTTCGATCGGGGCATCCAGATGGGCCACCAGCGCCGTAATAAGGTGACGGTTTGTTCCCTCTTCGCCCTGTTTTTTATGTTGCATCTCCTCACATTTAAGCTACAGCAGTGTTTTTAACACGACCCTGCGTCTGCTAACTGCCTCCAGGACATGTTGGCCTGGGTGAAGAAGCGCCGGAGAACCATCCGCAGGGAGGATCTCATCAGTTTTCTGTGCGGAAAAGCGCCGCCACACAGGAGCAGCAGGGCCAGCACTCGACTGGCCATGGTGGCCCCCAGCCGGGCTAACTCACCGGCTGAGACCGGCTCCTCGGTGGAGGCAGACCTGCAGCCCTTCAGGGAGGCCATAGCACTGCATGGTGAGCAAGGTTAACTGGTGCAGAGTCAGAGGCGCTAACGTTCAGTAGAGGCTATTTCTTTGTGTTGACAGCAGTAAACACGCGTAGTTAGTGTGTGAGGGTGATAGCGCGCTGTCCTTCAGAGATAAGAGCTCCAGGGTGTGTACGTTTGGCCAATAGTAGAGGAGGCCTCGCTGTGTTTCTGTGTGACACTAAACGAAACCACGTTGGCTGTAAACTCAGAAGCAGCTGTTTGTTTCTAATTCAGTCATAGCACTAATAAATATTCAGCTCTTTACAGGTTTACCTGAGGTTAGACTGGGTCGTGTCAGGCCCCGGTTTAAGTTACAGTCTGTCAGTGCATAGCTTCAGACTGATGAAATCATCTGCACTTCTGTCATTTACAAACTCGTCTCAAGCACAAAGTGTCTTCTGAATATTTAGTTCAGTGATTTAATCTGTTGGATTAAATGCTGCATCGCTGATTCGTCACTTACGTAGTTTAGAAGTTTAGACGGAGACAAACGGGTGAAATAAAAGCTGGAGCAGTGACTTTCTCAATCACGCTTCCATCTAAAGAGGAGGAAACGACGCCTTTGAGTTGAGTCTGTGCTCGATCGATCGCTCCCCAGGACAGACGCTAGTTTTTAGGGCCGAGTTCATTGGTTCATTGCCTCCTTCTAGTTTCTCATTCTTCATGTGTCTTATTTTGCAGCCAGTTTCCAACATGTTCCTATTCTTCTAGTGTTTACAGAAATTATATTACTAATAGTAAAATAATACTAATAAAATGGGAAATCCATGAAGATTAAAATTAATTGAGGTAGATTAATGCACATACAGGTACTTCATGTTCTGTAACTCTGAATCTCACCTTTAATTCTCATGATTGATAAGATATAAAAAAACAATATTCAGGCTAATTATTATTATTATTATTATTATTATTATTATTAACAACATCAGTTAATAACACGTCTTTAGTAGATTTGAACCTAAAGAATGAATAGTTCTTATAACAGGTTAGAGATAAATGGATGGAAGCACAGTCGACCTGAACGATGAGAAACGGTGGAGGAGAAACTACGAACCGTTACCAGTCCGGACGTTGGTTTGAAGTGAATCAGTGTTTGGGTGAGTTGTTACAGAACGAGCCAGATGACGAGGTTCGAGTAGAAATGTCTCACGCCAGCGGAGAGTCCGTGTGGCGCCCTGTGTAGTAATAAAGTACAGATCAGCATAAATAAGTCGATGCTCTGAGGCAGAGACGAGGGACAGTACAGGAGTGTCCTGACATCAGTCCTCCACTAGAGGGCGGTGTCCCAGTAAACTGCAGCCTGTTGAAGCCTGTGTCTGGTCCTGCAGGTCTGAGCGGTGCCATGGCGAGCATCAGCGTGCGCTCCGGGCCGCCGGGTTCTCCCACGCACGTGAGCGGCAGCAGCAGCGGCGGCGGCGGCGGCTCCTCGGCCCCGGGGCCCGTGTGTCGCAGCCGGCGCAATGGCCTCCAGGACGTAGACCTGAACACTTTCATTACAGAGGAGATGGCACTGCACCTGGACTCGACTGGCTCCGCCTCCACTGGAGGGGGAGGAGCCAGGAAACGAAACTCCGCCCAGTGCACTGATGTCATTACGGACTCCCCCACGCACAAACGCAACAGGATGATCTGACGCTGCCTCCCTGGGAGGACGGCTGTGGGGGGGCTGGTGTAGGACAGATGTTGACATCTGCCTGGGCTGAAATAAAATGGCGGCTCTCAGCAGAAAGAGTCCTGTTCTTTGTCTCTTTTCCTCTGTTAGAGCGTCTGGACAACGGTGCAGAAGAGACCGTGCACGGTGCTGCTCCAAGAGTAAAAGACACTCCCCTAACCTCACCCATCCTCACCCATCCTCACCCACCACCTTAATCAGGAAGTGAGGGCCATGATCAAACCGATGGATTCAGCTGGATCAGAGACTCGGCCTCCGTCGTAACCACCGCTCATCTCCATCTTCCTCCACTTTGTGTTCTCGTTCAGGACGTCTGCAGCCTCTCGGAGCCTGAACGCTGGTTAATGAGCTGCAATAAGGATTTTTTTTTTGCACTTAGCTTTTGCCTCGAACTCATGCAAACAAATTGGCTCTTCCGTTGTGTTCCAGCTCTTGGCCTGGTCCGGTTCGGTCCGGTCCTGAATGTGCCCAGCTCTCGGCTCTGCTCAAGTATTGGATCATGTTGTTTGTGCTGCTGGAAGATAATCAGTGACTCAGAGTCGAGGTGTTGAGCTGTCTGTTAGTAAGGGCTGTGCATTAATAAAGGTGGAGGGATACGTTCTCATAAGTAGTTCCTCCTCTTTCATCCGTTGGTTTGGGGGCAGAGCGGATGTTTCTTTTAGAGGATTCATGTGGAGCTGTTTCATCCTGGCTCCACTCACGTCTCCTGCTCCGTCTCTGCTTTAACCTCCGTTAAGTTTCGGTCTCAGATTTCAGTTTTCCTTTTTTTTATGGCGGCAGGCTGAGGTCAGTTGAAGTTCATGCATGTGTTCAGATTAGTTTCCTCTTCCTGACTCACTGTTCTGTGTCTAACACTCCACAAAGGAACCAGGCCGAGCTCGGTCCTGTCCGTCAGCTGACCTCCATCTTCAGCTCCTTCTCAGTTTTTGTTCCAAACAGCTGATTCTGGAGCTGACGCCATCGTCAGCTGTTTCCTCTTTGTTTAAAAAAATAAATAAATAAATGGCTAATCTATATACTTAACATTTAATTGTTGGTATGATATATGTGGTTCACATTGTACAAGAAATAAAACCATTGAATTACAGTTTGGATTTTAATGTTTCAATAAGTCCAGTAGAGGGCGCTGGCCTCCATTCAATAGTCCATAGAGAAAAAAACAACAGGGATGATCAGGTAAAGAAATGGACGTGGAGGCGTTTAAACTTTTATTTATTCTTCACTTGTGTCCAACAACATGTTTTAATTCCACTGAAATAAAACTTTAAATACTTTTTACATGAGCCAGTAAACATTAAAATAAACACAGAGCCAACGTCCTCAAAGGAAATGTTATTTTGGTCCGACGTCCTTCACGCTGCAGCTCTTCCTCATCCTCACCTGCAGACGTTCCCCTGAGCCTCTGTCTCCAACGTGAACAACTAGAATCCAGGATGTCTGTCCCATCAAAGTTCAGGTCTGTGGAGACATGTTTAGTGTCTCAGATCTGACTGAGGGGCAGGAACTTCTGGTAGTAGCTCTTAGTGACGTCGATCATCAGGTCTTGTGTGCACTCTGGAAGCTCCCCTGAAAACAGACCTGACAGACGGGGACACAAACCGATGAAGAGGAGCAGAGATGGGAGGACAGGTGTGACGTTCAGGGGAGTGGGTCTGACCTGGACATCCAGAGAAGACGGTGAACGGCGGCACCACCGTCTCAGGAGGAAGAACCGTGTTGTCTAAGATCTTACAGCAGTCCTTCAGCACACAGCGACGGCCCTGGACACAAACCGTGGAAACATCAGTCAGTCACAACAACAAATATCTGGTTGATCTTTACAGATTCCTACAAGGTCAGAGGTTTGATGCAAGTTCCTGTGTTTGCCTTCACCTCTTATAGAATAAAAGGAAAAGTGAGTAAGTGTGGCTGCGTCAAACAAGAAGCTCCAACTCAGAGCAGCATAAAGATTTAAAAACTGACGTGAGCTTATCAGAGACGCGTCCTCGTTTGTGTGTAAATATGGACGATAATCTGTTTGATTTTATAACAGCTGCCTGGTTATAAAACCATTTCATTTAGTCTCGGGTCGGCTGACGATCATGTGACCGTCTCGCCTCCTCTTAACAAGGAGCTCGCTTGTTTCGGTCTCACTCACAATGACACAGTTCTTTCCGATGTGGACGTAGGAGCCGATCTGAGCTGCGTTGACCACACAGTCCTCCTCAATGAAGACGTGGTCTCCGATGTGCAGCGGGAAGAAGGCCACTCTGCAGGGACACGACACATGAGAACTACAAAAACTGTATTTTCAGTCAAACATAAGATAGAGATAAGATAACGATGATTAAGATGAGTTAGAGGCAAGAAAGTCTCCATGATAATTTGATAAACATCAAATTGTCTCTTTGACAAATTGTTGTTTGTGAATGTGATAAATAATGAAGGCGACTTGCAGGTGATTTCTATTTGTCCATGCATCCTCCAGTCATAATAATAATAATAATAATAATAATAATAATAATACAGCTCTAATATTGGTCCTTTCTTTACCCTTTGCTGAACTTCTTGAATGGAGGTCTGATGACGCTCCTGCTCTTCACCACACAGTGTCTTCCCACCCTGACATTAGCCAGGTCTCCTCTGATGATGCAGTCATTCATGACGATGGTCTGGAGCAGGAAACACTCATTAAATAAAAACTTCACTTTCATATTTTACTCTTTCAACTGTTTCTTCTAGCTTCTTTGTTTGTACCTTTCCGTTCAGGACTATATTCTGACTCCCACACAGAACCGACTGTCTGCTCACTTTGTTGCCTGAAGCCTGAAATGAAACCACACTAATTTGATTACTTGTGTGTAAAAGTGTATTTCTTTTTTCATTGTTCATTTCAAGCTGGCGTCCAACGCCCTGTTTAGCACCAGCTAGCATTTTAGCTACGTTAGCTAAAAAAATCAATTAAATAAATGAAATAAACACGTTACCGTCTCTATGTACTCCGCTTTGTTGTATAATATCTCAGATAACTCCATGATGTCCTGTAAAATTCCAAATATGACGTTTAATCGGTGATTTTATCTAAAGCACCCGGGTCTGTTGATGCGCAGCAGACAGCTAGTTCCGCTTCTACTGCGCAGGTCCGGAAGTGACGCTAAATAAAACTTAATATTTTTTTATTGAACATATAAAAATAATTTACACCTACATATAGTAATCATAACATAAGAAAACAAAAAAGTGATAATACTATATAACAATAACATACTCAACATAATCACGCATTGTAAAATGCCCTAAAATGTAAATATAGACCAGAATATTTCGGGGGGAAAAGAACAAGGGAAGAATGGATAATTAATAATTAGTAAACGAACATAGACATAACAAATACTAGGGGTCATGATAATCAGAGTCAACATAGCAGGAGGGCGAAGAGCGGTACATAAAAATAAAGAGCAAGAGAATAAAATCACAGAGGTGGGTGGGCAAAAGCAGCATGTTATGTGCAATGGCAGGCCTGCTGCCATTAACAGAAGAGTGAGATGAATGGTGGTAAATATGAAATTATATAAATGAAATTAAATGTGTGTGTGTGTGTGCCGCAGATTCGGTACGGCAGTAAATAATGTGAAGCATGGATTAAATTAAGAGTAACACTGTAATATTGCACATGAGTACATAGTGATATTGCACTTGAGTATTGCACAAGTAGTAAACTTAAGTTATTGTAACTGCCTTATAGTTCAGGAGGAGAATAATGTTGGGAACAAAGGTTGCTCTCCTCCTCTCGATCTTACAGACCAGACAACAGAACCCGAGACCAGATGACAGACGCTCAAATGCTGGAACAGAGTGTAAATCAAAATTTTCTATAACAGTGTACAATCTATCTGTCTGGGGGTTGTCAAATAACACTTCTCTCTTATTCCATTTAAGACAATATATATATATATATATATATATATATATATATATATATATATATATATATATATATATATATATATATATATAAAAACATAAAATATATAAAAACATAAAATAAATTAAAACAAGAAATAAATTGAAACAGAAAATACATTTAAAAAATAATAAAATCAAAAAAATAAATATTTCATGGTCTGTTCAACCTATAAATTGAATCTAGTTCACATTTAAAAATGAATATTTAGTAAATAACAGAAGTAAATTACAGTGTGTTGAGTGGTGCGCATGCGTACTGCGGGTTCCTTCTTCTTCTACGCTTTTTTGCTGTAGTTCCAGTAGTCTCGCGCTCTCTCTTCTTCTACGCTTGTCAACTGTAGCTCCAGTAGCTTCTCTCCGTCATGGCGGCCCGTGTCCTGCTGCAGTGTGTCCGCTCCTTCCCCCGGCCCTCGCTGAGGCTCTGCCCCGGTAACTTCGCACTCAGAGCCGCTGCTCCCACGGCGGCTGCTCACCGACCTGTGTCGTTCGCCGCAGCCGCCCGGAGGACGCGGTGGGTCGGCCAGAGCCCGGTGAGTGTCCGCTAACATTGAGCCGTCGTGGGCCGTGACCTACCGATGTCTTTCAGAGCAGGCAGGCTAAAGTATGCGGCTACATGTCCACGCTGCGATGCAGGGACTTTAATTAACTTAAAATTAAATAAAAGTGAGTTTGTAAAATCCGCCTGGACGCGTCCGAGCGTTTTATTCAGATGTTTATGTTGCTAGCTTGCTGGCTCGTTAGTTAGCCGAGTTCACACTGATACAGTTACACCACAGAGCTAAGTAGCTTAGCATCAGAGTTGTTTATATATCTAACTGTGAGGATGGTGTCATGCTACATGCTAACATTATGTATGAGCTACGCTTACAGCACACGAGTTGCTCTGTAGCTTTGATTGTAGCTTTCATTCATCCGTAGGTGCCTTGCTCAAGGGCACTTCAGCCACCACATAGAAGGGATTAGAACCTGTGACCCTGCGCCTCTACCCACTAGTGGACAATACATAGAGAAATAAACAGACCTGTTAGGAAGGAACCTGTGAATGGGATCTGACTTCCTCCTCCTCCTCTTCAGGCTTCCTCGCTGGGTGTGTTATGCCGACAGTACGGCGACCTGCCCCCCCTCACCCTAGAAACCATCAAAGACCGCGTCATGTACGTTCTCAAGCTCTACGACAAGATCAACCCAGAGAAGGTGAGTCGAGTTCAGTTTGATGAAGGTGAGCGAGGATGAGGAGCCTCTAACCTCCGTCCTGGTTTGCGTCCACAGCTGCAGACGTCCTCTCACTTCATGAAGGACCTGGGGCTGGACAGTCTGGACCAGGTGGAGATCATCATGGCCATGGAGGACGAGTTCGGTGAGTTTCAACTTGGAAACACTTCAGGATTTATTCAGGATTCTGTTCAGTAGCAGCTGTTTCATTGAGAGTTTGGTTGGAGGTATTTCCTGGTCTGTTTACAGGTCATTTATTTATTTTTTCCTCCTTTGTTTCAGGGTTTGAGATCCCTGATGCAGAAGCAGAGAAGCTGATGAGTCCTGAGGAGATCGTTCAGTACATTGCAAACAAGAAGGACGTCTATGAATAACCAGGTCAGTCTGTCGGATCTCACTGAAGAAGATGACGAAGATGATGATGGTACTGACTGGTTTTCTTCTTCCTTTTAGAGCTGGTGACCTTTCACCCCCCACACACACACACACACACACACACACACAATCACGACGTCCTGGCCTCGTCCGTCTCCTGCAGCCGTTTTGTGTTGGACCGTATTTAAATGTTCAGAGACGGAAAGTCGACGATATTAAAACAAGGTTTCATTTTTTTTTTTTTCCTGCGGATGTCTCGTTTCTCATGAGTAGATCAATAAATAAAGACAAATGTTTAAATTCCACTTCTTGTGCTGTCTGCCTTCTTCTCTGAGTGAAAACAATAAAAAGAACTAATCCAGGCCAATAAAATCAGTCCACCTAGTTTCTCTAGAGGATGTTGCATTTTATCCAGAGGAGACAGATGTTTGAGAGAGTAACAAACATCTGAGCATTTCATGAAATAAAATTGTTTTAAATGATTAAAAAAAAAAACATTTTATTCTTGCTAAAATCATGATTCAATTACAAACTACAATTAAAGTTTCATTAATTCAAATGTTTAATCGTGTTTTCAGCTATTTTGTTATTAATTCACCAACTAACCCCTCACATTTTAACTAAAAATACAATTACCATACATTGTCATCATGTTTATAACATTTTAAAACGTTAATATGTGGAGACTTTATATGAAACATCATTAAATATAAACATAATACTTTACATATCTGAAATTATTGATGCTTATGTTAAATTAATTTTATTATTATCTAATGAAACAGGTGGGACTCTGTCGACCTCTAGTGGTGACGGTCGGTTCCTGCAGCACAACTTCTCTTTTCACACACGATAAATAATCAGGACTTTAAAATTTCACGTATGTGTGAAACTGTGAAAGTCTGATCTGATGTGTTTTAAACACTGACTGGCCAAAAAAGAGTCTCCTTCACCTGCATGTAACTGAGCTCATAGTCCAGCGCCTCCTGGTGGATCATTAGTTCAACAAGTTATTTAAGACCAACTGATGCAATGAGGAGCTTCTCATCTCTTCAACAACCATGTGGAAAGACACAGAAGATGTTAGTCTGGTGGAGGAGATGTTAGTCTGGTGGTGGAGGAGATGTTAGTCTGGTGGAGGAGAAGATGTTAGTCTGGTGGAGGAGGAGATGTTAGTCTGGTGGAGGAGGAGATGTTTGGGGGGTTTGTCTGGTGGAGGAGAGATGTTAGTCGGGTTTGGAGGAGGAGATGTTAGTCTGGTGGAGGAGATGTTAGTCTGGTGGAGGAGATGTTAGTCTGGTGGAGGAGGAGATGTTAGTCTGGTGGAGGAGATGTTAGTCTGGTGGAGGAGGTAGAGATGTTAGTCTGGTGGAGGAGATGTTAGTCTGGAGGAGGAGATGTTAGTCTGGTGGAGGAGGAGATGTTAGTCTGGTGGAGGAGATGTTAGTCTGGAGGAGGAGATGTTAGTCTGGAGGAGGAGATGTTAGTCTGGTGGAGGAGATGTTAGTCTGGTGGAGGAGGAGATGTTAGTCTGGTGGAGAAGGGTCAAATCATTGGCTGCATCAAACAGAGGAAACATCTAGAAACTACTAAAACTGGCTTAAGACCTTTATTCCAGACTGGAAGGATCGTGGAGAACCATGGTCTGCTATGACTGTGGTGTATTATAATACATAGAGAGAGTATAAAAGGTTAAAGTCAAAGAGAAGTGAGAATATATTAGGGTTTCTGTGCTGATAGTTATATAGATTTGTATGTAGGTGTAGGTATTAGGTGTAGGTATTAGGTACACCCTGCTAGTAAAAGGTTGGACCCCTTTTGCCTTCAGAGCTGCCTTAATTCTTGGTGTCTTACTTTCAACAAGGTGTTGGAAACATTCCTCAGAGGTTTTGGTCCATATTGACATGATAACATCACACAGTTGCTGCTGAAATCGAGACTCGTCAGACCAGGCAACGTTTTTCCTTCTTCTATTGTCCAGTGTTCTGTGTGAACTGTCTCAGTTTCCTGTTCTTAGCTGACAGGAGTGTCAGACCAGCCCGTCTGGCTCCAACAACCAGACCACGTTCAAAGTCACTTAAATCCCCTTTCTTTTCAATTCTGATGCTCGGTTTTAACTTCAGCAAGTTGTCTTGATCACCTCTTGATGAATACATGCATTGAATTGCATTGATTGGCTGATTAGCTATTTGTGTTAACGAGCAATTGAACAGGTGTTCCTAATAAAGTGACAAGTGAGTATATACATATATATTGTATGTTGTTTAATATTCTATCGTATAATATAATGAGTATATTAATTATATTGATGATGGGGTATATCATATATATATAATATAATTATGTATTACATATATGTATTATGTATGTATTGTGCATACGTGTATACGACTACAGTAGCTCCGTGCTATACACGTGGATAGCGGCCTGCGCTGATCTCTAAAACAAATGGATGGGCCTTAAACTCCGCAGCGGACACCGCTGCTGGTCTATCCTCATACTATACAGATCTACCAGGAGTCGTTAACGGGACTTCCGTCATTACGTCGTTACGTAAGCGGTTCAGCGGCGGAGCTCTACGGGTGGACCCTAGCTTGACTTGTGCCTTTTTCACGACATGGACCCGGCTACAACTAAAGACACCGAGAAGAACTGCGTCCTGTGCTGCCAAGACGTCGACATCTTCGCCTTAGGAAAATGCGACCACCCGGTTTGTTACCGCTGCTCCACCAAAATGCGGGTGCTGTGCGACCAGAAGTACTGCGCCGTCTGCCGGGAGGAGCTCGACAAGGTGCGGCTTCATCTGCTACTCGAGCCCGGGGATGGAGCTATCTAGGCCGCGACCTCCTGGTTGTGTTGTTTTAGAAAACAAATATTTATTTCACGACAGTTTTTCAGTAGGATTCATTATAAACAGGTACAAAATTGAAATATCAACAAGTAATTGCTCAGAATACTTTTTATCTTGACTGTCATTAGCATGGCTAATCTATCGTTAGAGTGGCTAAGCTAAGTTTAGCTTGTCAACTTCAGAGTTAGATAACACATATAAGACACGAGACAGAAGACATTTAAGACACGAGACATTATTTATTCATCCCACGTATAGAACATTTCCTTTTCACAATAGTGCGGAATTAGACCAGAATAAATACAAAAAACAATAACACATTTGAAAGAACATACAAAAAATATATATTTATATATATAGAGAGCAAAATAGAACTGTAGAGACATTTTCTGTATACAGCATGAAATGGTAGTTACATTTTCTAAAATTGGTAATGTAATATAATTACTAAGATTATAAATGTAGCTTTATTGCCCAGTGTGTTAATTTATGACTGCTAATTGTAGAACATCTGTACAGGTGAAAGAAAGGAGACATCTTAAGCTGTGAAGATGGTCATGATAACACAACACTCCTACACAAGTTAGACTCGCTGTCAACGCGGGTGGGGTGGGGTGGGTGTGGGTGGGATGGGGTGGGGCTAGTGTCTGGGGGTTAGTGTCTGGATGCAGTGAAAGATTTCATGTCCAACACATAAACCCTTTGCTCTTCCAGCTCGTTGTTGTGTTTCCTCCGTCCTCATGCTCCCACTGCTTTGTGGTTCTCAGGTGGTGTTTGTGAAGAAGCTGGAGGCCTATCAGGCTCTGCCCTATCAGCAGTTCCCCTGTGACAAGAAGCACGACATCTATTTCGGCGATGAGAAGATCTACAGTCAGTACAGGTGCTGGATGACCCCGCTCTTTGTGACTGTGTTATTATCTGCAGACCTGAATCTGAATTTGTTGATTAAAACATTTAAAAGTGTCAAGTCATGACACAAACCGAGTGGTTCCAGGTGCTGCGCTGTTAGATCCAGGAAAACGAATCTCAAGCAAAGACATATGAAGTGGTTTGGTTTCTCAAAGACATTTCACCAAAGTGTCGTCTTGTTTGCGGCTCCAGGTCCTAAGTTCCATGTCATTAACAGACTCTGGTCATGTGACCTTCAGGTGGACACCACCCACAGATAAACCTCAGCAGTTTATTCCCCACTAGTCATTCAGGGCTGAACGTTTCTACAGCTTTGTTTTTTGAAACTACAATGACAAGAACCCCCTCACACCTCCGTCCTTATCTTCCTGTGATTATTCCGCTCTGTGTTCTTACAGTTAATCATAGAATTAATTACACTGACACAGTGAAACCTTTGTCTTCTTCAGTGTGACTGAACTTCTTACCGATCTGTGTCTTTCTCAGACATCTGCTGCTGTCGGTCTGTGTCCGCTGTTCAGAGCCGAAGGTTTTCTCCAGGTTCGAGGAGCTGGAGCAGCACATGAGGAAGCAGCACGAGCTCTTCTGCTGCAAACTCTGCACAAAGCATCTCAAGGTAAACGACCAGGAGCCTGTAGACCAGTGATTCCCTCTGACCCCATAAAAACAGAGGGTAGGAATCGTTTTTTATTTATTGAAGATTGAACATAACGAACTGAACTGAATACGGGAGAATCATCAGTCATTCAAGGAGCTGCTCATCAGCACCAAACAGATCAGAACGACAAGCAGGGGGTCGATTTAACAGGCTGATTAACAGATGATTCATAAATAACAGGATCCTTCAACATATATACATAACAATCTGACATTTAATATCCCATCCAAACAAAATCCAAACACAAACCTCATATAAAGATGATGTGAATTCTGCTTGGGTCGAGCCAGATGAAACTTCAATTTAAGAAACTAAATTAAAACACTGCCCTCTTACTTATGGTTTTTCCTTTTAAAATAAAAACTGCAGTGGATCATTTTAAGATGTTATGGTGTGAGTGTTTGATATACAACGTGCAGAACACAACCAAAACCCAAATATCAAATGAAACAGTAAAGTACACAAGCAGTTAAGCTATTATTGAAGAATCTTTTGTAGCATAAAATCTGTCCATCTATTCATCTGTCCGTCTGTTTTCCTTTTTCCTAATTAATCTACTCAGGACGTCACAAACACATTGAATACTATCTGTTTCTGAAATGATGCTGCTGATTCCTGGTGTTATCTCGGGGAAGCAGAGCGGCACTGTGAGGGCGAACAGTCTTTAAATGCCTCGTTTCCCTCCAGATCTTCTCCCACGAGAGGAAGTGGTATAACCGGAAGGAGCTGGCGCGGCACCGAGCGCACGGAGACCCGGACGACACGAGCCACCGAGGACACCCGCTCTGCAAGTTCTGCGACGACCGCTACCTGGACAACGACGAGCTGCTGAAACACCTGCGCAGGGACCACTACTTCTGCCACTTCTGTGACGCAGACGGCTCTCAGGAATACTACAGGTGAGGACTCGTCTCCGTCCGGTGGTTCGGGTTCAGGTGAAGCGTGAAGTGACGCTGATGTTTGTGTCGGATCCTGCAGCGACTACCGGTACCTGAGCGAGCACTTCAAAGAGAGCCACTACCTGTGTGAGGAAGGCCGCTGCGCCTCCGAACAGTTCACGCATGCATTCCGCACCGAGATCGACTACAAGGCCCACAAGGCTGCAGCGCACAGCAAGAACCGGGCCGAGGCCCGACAGAA
The DNA here is from genome assembly GCF_022458985.1 of Mugil cephalus. Lineage (NCBI taxonomy): Eukaryota > Metazoa > Chordata > Actinopteri > Mugiliformes > Mugilidae > Mugil > Mugil cephalus. Next base: position 315,950 of record NC_061789.1, on the reverse strand, counting down.
CCGACACATCGACCTGCAGTTCAACTACGCCCCGAGGAACCAGCAGCGGAGGAACGATGGTCGGGTTCTAGACGCAGTGTTGTTGTTGTTGATCCGTGAACTGAATGTGATCTGGTTAATTAATTCTAAATGTCTTCAGGTCTGGTGACGGGAGACGACTACGAGGAGGTACGACACAACCGAGGAGGACGAGGGAGGCCTCAGGGAGGACAGAAGAGCTGGAGGTACTCGAGGTGAGTCCTCCTTCATCTCCACTTCATCTTCCTCTTCCCCTGTTCTATTTCCTCCTTCCCCTCCATCATCTTCTCCTACTTTCTTCTTCTTCAACTTGTTTATCATCTTCTTCTGTTCCTTCTCCTTCATTTTCTCCTCCTTCCCTCCATCATTTCTTTTTACTCTCCTCCTGTTTCTTCTATTTCCAGTAGATGTGATGCTCCTCTTCTTTATTTAAGTTCTACAGGGATCTGGATGGAATCTCGTTGTGTTTAGTTTCCTTGTCTCCATGGAAACGCAGTGGTTATGGGTTGTTGACTGGTGTGCGTGTTGTGTCCAGAGAGGAGGAGGACCGACAGGTGGAGGCAGCTCTGAGGGCGTCCATGATTAAGCACAGGCAGGAGGAGAGAGCGTCGCTGCAGGAGAGGAGCGCTCCCAAACACATCAGGACCGAGAGAACCGAGAGAACCGAGAGAACCGAGAGAACCGAGAGGGCCGAGAGAACCGAGAGGGCCGAGAGGACTGAGAGAACCGAGAGAACCGAGAGAACCGAGAGAACCGAGAGAACCGAGAAAGACGGACCATCACAGGAACCCAGAAAACCAGGAAACTGAAACCCTTTAAACCCATCATAAACCTTCCTTAACAGTCAGAACAAAGCCAGAACTTAATTCCTTAGAGACTTCCCTGTCAACTCATTTGTTCCTCCTCGTCACCAACAATGCAAGCTCAATCCCGGTGAACGAACGATTTCCTCAGCGTCTGGGCCACCGCTGTCTGTCCTGCCCCTACAGTCTGACGTGTTGTCCTCATGCAGTCTGTCCTGTTGTCCTCATGCTGTCTGTCCTGTTGTCCTCATGCAGTCTGTCCTGTTGTCCTCATGCTGTCTGTCCTGTTGTCCTCATGCTGCCTGACGTGTTGTCCTCATGCTGCCTGTCCTGTTGTCCTCATGCAGTCTGTCCTGTTGTCCTCATGCAGTCTGTCCTGTTGTCCTCATGCTGTCTGTCCTGTTGTCCTCATGCAGTCTGACGTGTTGTCCTCATGCAGTCTGTCCTGTTGTCCTCATGCTGCCTGTCCTGTTGTCCTCATGCAGTCTGTCCTGTTGTCCTCATGCAGTCTGTCCTGTTGTCCTCATGCAGTCTGTCCTGTTGTCCTCATGCTGTCTGACGTGTTGTCCTCATGCAGTCTGTCCTGTTGTCCTCATGCTGTCTGACGTGTTGTCCTCATGCAGTCTGACGTGTTGTCCTCATGCAGTCTGTCCTGTTGTCCTCATGCTGTCTGACGTGTTGTCCTCATGCAGTCTGTCCTGTTGTCCTCATGCTGTCTGACTGTTGTCCTCATGCTGTCTGTCCTGTTGCTGAAGGTTTTTATTGGTGTGTTCTGTGCAGGGTGAAACCAGCTCCTCCTCCAGCAGCTACAGCCGCTCTGAAGGAGGACGACTTCCCGAGTCTGTCCACCGCTGCAGCTCCGACCACCATGACGCCGGCGTACTCCGCCCCCCCGAGGAAGACGTCCTCTTTCCAGGAAGAAGACTTCCCCGCTCTGGTCTCCAGAATAAAACCCCACAGACCTGCAGCAGACGCCGCCTCCAGATCCGCTTGGTCCAACCACACTCCTGCAGCCAAACCCGCCGCTCAGCCTCCTCCCTCCTCCAGACCTCCACCTCCCCTCTCCTCCTCCGGCCCCCAGCTCCTCTCCTCCTCCACCACCTCCTCTTCCCGGAGGAGGAAGAAAGTCGGGGAGAAAGCGGCGTCCAGTCGTTCTCCTCCTCTGTCCGATGATGACGGAGGAGGACTGACGCAGCAGGAGTTCCGCTCGGTGCCCAACTTGTTGGACATCTCCTCCCTTCTCACCGGGAAGGGAGGCAACAAAAAACCCTCCCCCTCCACCCCCAGCTGCTCGGCCCCGCCCCCCAGCGCCGACCCCCCTGCCTCTAAAACCAGCAAGAAGAAGAAACAGAAGAACACAGCTGCTGCCTCCGCGTCTGCATCGTCGCCATCGCCGGGGAATTCCCTCTCAGTGGAGACGGCAGCGCAGAAGGAGAACGTCCCTGAGAAAACGTGGAACAAACCGCCGCCCAGCGCCGCCACGGCGCCACCTACAGGCACACTGGCTAACGGCTACGCGGAGAAACCACCAGCCGTTAGCAAAGAGAGCGCTGTGGTTAACCCTCATCCCAACACAGAGCCAACACTCGAACAAGAGGAAGAGTTTCCTGCCCTCACAACCAAGAAACCTCCCCCAGGTACAGAACCAAGGGACGAAGGGACGAAGGGACGAAGTCCATAAGTATCTTCTGTCCCTGTTTTCAGGTTTTACTCCCTGTGTAGGAAGTTGTCTGAGGAGCAGTTTAGCGGTTAGCATCTCGTTCTCTAAATCAGTTCATTCTTCTCTCAGGCTTCAAGACGTCTTTCCCAGTGAAGTCCTCCACTCCTCCTCCCCCCGCCGCCGTCATGCCTCCACCTCCTCCTGGTCTGGGCGTCTCCGGTCCTAAACCTCCGCCTGGTTTCACTGGAATCCCCCTCAACAGCAACGTGGTGGAGCCTTCCCCCTCTGCAGCCAACCTGTGAGCTGGTCTCTCTTCTCTAACTCACTTCTCTCTCATTCGACCTGGTTTTGTACTCAGGGGGTTTTATCTCTCAGGCCTCCGAAGGTGTCGAGCAGCGGTTACCTGGTTCCAGAGGACTTCCACCAGAGGAACCTGGAGCTGATCCAGTCCATCAGGAAGTACCTCCACAACGATGAGTCCAAGTTCAACCAGTTCAAAAACTACTCTGCTCAGTTCAGACAGGTACGAACCAGGAACTGTGCATGTTTACGTTTCTGTGGAGAAGATCCTCCAACCAACCGGGACTATTCTGGAGAGTTTAGTCTGAACCTGGGAGACAACGTTTAATGGAGATGCTAACAGCTAGCGTGTCTCTCTCTTAAACTAAACCATGTAGATCTCCAGTAGCATTAAAAGATTCACATATGTTGTTTTATATTTAGTGCTCACGCTGCTCTCGTCCTCGGGATGAAAGATATCGGCTAAAAGATTTATCCAATGAATTTGTGGTGGTAACAATAAAAATCCTGATAAAAATATTATAATTCCAGTCCATGTTTTTGAGCTCAAAGATGATACTTATTAAACCAGTTATAGTCAAATGAGCTGCTTATCTGCAGGTTTAAGTAGGAACCACTAGCGACCAATCAAACGTCTGAAATGAGTTGTCATGTTCCTCCTCAGGGAGTGATCTCGGCCGCTCAGTACCACCGCAGCTGCAAGGACCTGCTCGGAGACGACTTCAACCGCATCTTCAACGAGCTGCTGGTCCTGCTGCCGGACACCGGGAAGCAGCAGGAGCTGCTGACGGCCCACGGAGACTGCAAGGCCCTGGAGAGGCAGTCGGGAGGAGGAAAGAAGAGCAGGAACAAGAAGAGCGCCTGGCAGACGCCGGCCTCGCCCGCCAACACGGCCGCCGAGCTCGACTGCCACGTGTGCCCCACCTGTAGACAGGTACTGGCCCCCAAAGACTTCAATTCCCACAAGACCTTGCACATCAGGGAGAGCGAGGAGTTCCCCTCCCTGCAGTCCATCAGCCGAATCATCAGCTAGCCTCTCCACAGTCCGGCTGCTCCATTAAAACACACAATAAACAGTTACAGCGCCGTATTTATTTCACTGTAATTTTATTTACTATCAGCTGACGTCGGCCGTTAATTATTGAGTCCTTATCAGAATCAGCAGATTATGTTTTAATACTTTAAAATGAGTTCTTATTAAAGTCAGAGCGGCGTCTCAGGACCCTGAGCTCAGAGAGAACGAACTGTAGCGTCGGTTCAACCATCAAACAGCAGCTTTAGTCTGTGTCCAATAAAATTCATGTTCCCGTTCACACTGTGTGATTTTATTTTCCACTGAAGCTTTTTATACATTTTATTCACTCTTTCAGGGTTTAAACCCCACAAGGTTGTAATTATTCATTCATTTTCTGTAGCTTGTCCTCTGGAGGGTCAGAACCTCTGAGCCGTGAGTCAGAGCGAACAGATTATAATTAGGTTACGATAACTAAAACCATGTGATCAGATTTATGTGTTCAAACCATAGACTGTGTATGAATATGACACCACGTCTCCTCTTCCTGTCATTGGTCAACGCTATTTCTGATGCTATTTCCCTGGGCATGTGGGCGGGGCATCAATACTGTGGCTCCGCCCACTCACAAGATGGCGTCGCCTGTGTCCCCAGAAAAACAGCGTAAGTTTGACCACTTCCTCCAGACTCGCTGGTGTTTTGGTTTAATTAATCCTACGCTCTGCTCCACCTCCACCAGCTACAAGGAAATGTTGGATTATACACTGAACTTATTTTAAGAATAGTTTTTCCAACTCTCACAGTCCCACAGCTCCTCTCTACAGAGCGGTTGGCATGACAACTGGTGGTCACCATTACGTCACGTCCTGTTTCTGTAGCGTTAAATAAGGAACTAAAGCGAGAGTTTTCCAAGAACTTGTCTCAAACATTCATCAACATTATTAACTACCTGAAATGACTGAAACCATCTTTGAAAAGAAAACATTTGTTGTGTATTTTAGTGTTTTTGTTCGGCCCAAGTCCCGCCCACTAACATGGAGGAGGGTGGAGCTTATGACCTCCACTGCAGCCTGCAGCCACCAGGGGGAGCTGTACTAGCTTTGACAGGCGAAGGAGCTTCTCCATCCATCTTTACATACAGGCTGTAGTTTTCATTAAAACACTTATGACCTGGGCTGTAACGAATCATCCACTACGTCGATGAATCCATTTATTTTCCTACGATCCAACTACATCGATCTGTGCTCGGCACGTTGGCCTTCCAGACCACATACATCGATCTAATATCGTTTTGAAAAAGAACTGCGTGTTGCTACACGCTGAGATTAAAAGTGTCATTGTGCAGATAAAAGTTTTATTTTATGCAAAAACAAATCTTATTTTACAAAAAAGACAAACATGGTTTATTGAGACAGAGAATGTTTGTCTTATTGTATTAATACTTCACGTATTTAGTTTTGGCTTTAAATATACTAAACGCTTTGAACGCTTAAATATTGCCCTGTTTTGTCCTTATATGTTCCCCCTGATAAAACACTGGCGCCTCCTCGGCCCCCGGTCACTTTGACCTAGAACCTGCTCAGGTGTTTATCTCAGTCAGTCTGGTTTAGTTTTTGGATAAAACGTTACTGAATCGTCTCCGATCGTATCCTTGAATCGTATCGTTAACACGAATCCTTACACCCCTACTTATAAACTTTATGAACAAAGTGGTTCTGATGATGTGAAGCATCAAATCTACTGGAAATGGAAAAGAAGAAGAAGGACACAAATAAAGAGGAAGCAGAATAAAGAAGGAGGATTTCCAGTTTTAACTTTTAGTTTTTAGTCAGCTGTCTCTCTTCCTGTGTTTCTTCTTCTGTTGTTCTGAAACCTCTCACACATTAATGCCAGAAACAGATGGATCTAAAACATGATCTCGTCTTTATTAGAGAGATTTCAGAAACATTCAGGTCCTGGACAGAGACACAAACAACTCAGTTTACATTAGATTCATGCAGTTTATTGAACCTCAGCGTTTATGACCTGATCGCGTCCGGCTCCTTTCAGAACCACAGGACAAAGAGTGCACTCTACTTTAGTCATCACTGGTATTTTTTATTCTTTTCAGTAGTACAGGACAAACCGGAGCCCAGACAGCATCACACTTCAATAACAATCGATCAATACCACGGTGGTGAACGTGGGCCGGAGCACGAGACACACAGCGTTATTATTTCATCTAGAACACTGACTCAAGCACTGAGAACAAGAAGAACCGACAGAACCCAACACTGGCTTCACACCGAGGACTTAAAGGACCACGCCCACCGTCCGCATGTCCTGATCAGCCACAACATTACAACCACCCACACTGATGAGCTCATTAATGATGTTCTGGAAACCCAGCTCCAGGGCCTGGAAGAACTGCTCCATGGCAACAATAAGGATCCATCCGATCAGAACCACCTTCCTCCAGGTCTGAGCTTTAATCAGTGACTAGTCCGAGTGTTCAGACTCTGGTTCTGGTCCACTGCAGACCACAGAGATGACAGAGTAAAATCCTTCCACTGGAACATTTATCTTTCTTTTAACATTAACTCCAGAGAACCAAGGGGTCATTATGTTATGGCTGATCAGTAGCGGGACGTAATCGATGTAGTCCTTTAACTCCAGGAAATAGACGCGTCCCACCCTCTGCACCTCCTTCAGGTTCAAACTAATATTTAACCACAAACTGACGGTTCTGCAGAATTAAATGTAAAGAAATAAACACACGTCCATCACTTAAATATTTCTGGAGAAACAAGTAAAACCTTTTATTTGCCTTAATTTGATTAATTTGATCAGAGCTTTTAATGTGACAGAAGTCAGTGACGTTTCATCTGAAACTCTGGACACACTGAGGTTTGTTGAAGACGTTTCTTCAGAGACGGAGGAGATGGACTGAGACGCCACGATGGACCTGGAGTCTGCAGAGAACCACTGAACGAGGAGGGAGACGAGAACCAGGTTCATCTGTCTGTTAATGAGAATCAGCTCGTTAACAGACTCCAGTCATGTGACCTTCAGGTGGACTCCACCCACAGAAGTTCCTGGTAAAAACCTAAAATCTCCAGCATCATTTAGAGCTGAATGTAGCTGTGGTTAGCCAGGTATCCCAGAATGCATTTGTGCATCCTCCAGAGTCTTATTTAATATAATATAAATATAATAAATTATTTGATGTGTCTTTTACAGTTTTGCCCTGCCCACATGTAGGGGGTGGAGCTTATGACCTATACTGCAGCCTCCAGCCACCAGGGGGAGCTCTACTAGCTGTGACTTCACTGTGGAAGAGCTGTTCCATATTTATTTAGAGTCTATGGTCTGAACTACCGAATAGGCAAGTCCGAAGGTTCTGTCTTCTTCTTCTTCTCCTTCTTCTTCTTCCTGTGTAGACTTGGTACAGCCAGGTATCCCATGATGCATTCCAAGTGTGCAGAGTCATGATCGTCTAAACTACTGTTTCTACTGAGCACAGGCCAATAATAATAATAATAATAACCCTAACAATAATAATAATCTACTTCTTGAAGCCCAAACTACCAAGTAGTAAAGCAAACGTGTGGTCGATGACCATCCATGAGAGGGAATCAAACCTGAGACCTCATGGTCCCAAAGCTGCTTCTCTAACCACTAGTTCCTTTAGAGTCACATGAGATACGTTTCACTGATGGAGACACTAATGCAGATGGCGACTGTCACAGTTAGAGTTGGGACTGTTTATCCTCCTGTAGCTGGTCTATGTGGAGTCATTACACCACTAAACCTCTAGGGGGCGACTGTTCAGCTGTGTTGAAGGTAATAAACACGGAATCACTGCAGAGAGACGACGTCTGATGGTTTGTGGGAGGAAGTGATTTCAGACCAGTCACAGCTGTTAACTGCTGCTGTGATGTAACATTTCTGGGGTTTTGTTGTAGGAGTGGAGCTACAGCTCAGACCTTCTACTCTGGTGAAACGTCTTCAATAAAACTCTGTCCCAGGAAACAAAGAGCCGCCACATTTATAAACTCTTATTCTCTTAAATATATAACAATTCATGCATTATCGTCGGGGTAAGTCTGATCAGCAGGCAAAGATTTGGTTTAGAAAACACTTCATACTTTTAAGATTTCCTTACACATTTATCTGAGAGAATACTTCATGTGGGGGAAGTTGTGATTTCCTCCTCTGCCTCTAAACTTGAATGCGGCACGAAAACTGGACACACACTCACCCGTTCACACCGAACTACAACACGGAGACACCGCTACACACTGACATGGTCGGCATGGCAACTATCTACATCAGGTGACCCACATCCACCCAACCCCGTCACCATGGCAACTAATCATAACCCCCTCCCCTCAACGCGTTAGCCAGCTAGCGGTCAGTAGCCTCTCTCGCGTGAGGAGGTGATCAGCAGTAAGAACACAGGGCAGTTTGGCAGCTTCAGAAAACGTAAACACAAACCGAATGGATCCAGAACATCTGGATGAGAGGACACCGTCTCAAACCACACACCTGGACCTTCTCTGATCCCGTACCTGGAGCAGATGGGCGGTCCACACCTCGACAGTCTGGTGTGTGATGTGAGACGGTGTGTGGTCGACCTACAGTACAGCTGAAACCTAGAAGAATGTGACATATTGCACTTGGTCACGGAACATCTTTACAGCATGAGGAAATGAAGTCACTGTCTGAACACAGTATGGCACTTATCCATCTCTAGCGTGGAACATGCAGGTGAGCGTTCACCTCCGTGTTTGAATGAAACCAAGAAGACGAGGTGCTGTACTGTACGTGAGAGCCTCCGCCTCCGCTCTTCCTCCTCTGCGTTCTCAGGTCTGTGCTCCCGGGACGAGGTGAGGCAGCGGGAACCAGAGGAGGAAACGGGGAAGCAGAGGCCGCGTCTAAACCCGGGTCGACACATGAACATCTGGAACATCTGCTCCCGCCCTCGGCTCCGGGGGCTCTAGTAGATGGGGACCTGGTACGTGGGCGCTGCGTTGCTCTCGGTGAACGGGGGGCTCTGGTAGGTGTCTGTGGTGTCGGTGGGTCCGGCTCCAGGTGAGTTGGAGGGGTACGGCTGGGTGGGGGCTCCTCCGTCCATGTGCTCAGTGGTGAACAGAGTCATGTCTGTACCGAGCAGATACTTCTGGACGGCACGAACCGTTAACCCGGCCTGCAGAGAGACAGCACAGTTAACCCCGCCCCCACCGTTAACCCGGCCCCCACCGTTAACCCGGCCCCCACCTTTAACCTGTCCCCCACCTTTAAACTGGCCCCCACCGTAAACTGGCCCCCACCTTTAACCTGGCCCCCACCTTTAACCTGGCCCCCACCGTTAAACTGTCCCACCGTTAAACTGGCCCCCACCTTTAACCTGGCCTGCAGAGAGACAGCACGCACCTTTAAACTGGCCCCCACCGTTAACCTGGCCCCCACCTTTAACCTGGCCCCCACCTTTAAACTGGCCCCCACCTTTAACCCGGCCTGCAGAGAGACAGCACGCACCGTTAACCCGGCCCCCACCTTTAAACTGTCCCACCTTTAACCTGGCCCCCACCTTTAAACTGGCCCCCACTATTAAACTGGCCCCCACTGTTAACACAGCCTGCAGAAAGACAACATGCATCATGACAACATGTTTATACAGAAATAAGAGGCAGCAGCCAACAGCAGCTAGCTTAGCTTAGCATAGTATGAAGACGGTAAGTTTGGTTTAGTTGAGCCAAACGCAGTTAAACCCAGTTTAATGTGGGAGGTCTAGTCTAGGTCAAGTTCCTTTCATGAGTGTCTCTAGCTGTGGTTCTTGAGTGGAGGTTTGTTCCTGGACCAAAGACCTCGTGGGGAACAGGACTCGACTCTACAGACGGGACGAGAACTCAGATCCATCTGGAAGGAGCTGCTGCTTCATGATTGACCTGGAGAGGATTCCTCCAGGCTCCTACCTTTAGAGCTTTAGAGCTTTAGAGGAACCCGGTTTAGAATATGTGGCTGAGGTCCATGAAGATGGATTTATATTGTTTTTATGTTGTTTGTTAGTTAAGCGTAGCTGCGTTAGCTTTACCTCGTACTCTGTGGACTGAGTGTTGCTAGTGTTTCTTTGTGTCTCTGTTACCCAGGTGATGATGGAGAAGAAGGAGAAGGCGATGGCGGCCCGGGCGGCGTCTGCCCCCTGGTTGAGCGGCAGTTCCTCTGTGGTGGTTCTGGACCACTGATTGGCCAGGAAGCAGAAACTCACAAAGTAGAGGAAGGTCCAGAAACCTGCAAAAAAACAGACAATTAACTTCTGAAACTCTCCTGGTTCCTGTTAGAAGTGACGAGCTGGTTTCACGTTGCTGGTTTCATGCTCTGTCCAGCTGAGGAAGCTCCTGGTTATTATTAGAGATGAGGAACATGATCTGAAGCAGGTGGAGCGAGTTTGATTCTTAGTTTAACACCATCTGAGGCTGATGTGTTCCAGGGGTCAGAGTCTCATCCCTGTCACCATTGAAAGGTTTAACCCCCCCATGGTCCCTCACTCACTCCCTGCACTAAATCTCACTTAGTGTTGGTGTTTTTATCTCTCATTTTTTAGTTCTATGCTCTTCATGCAGTTTATATTTGCGCTTCACTGGATCCACGTTTCATTCATAATATTTCTATTTCTTTCATTGTGATTATTGTGATTTTGTCCGTGTGTCTCCTGCTGTAAAATGAATGAATAAATCTGAACCTGATGCCGTAATATTCATGCAGCTAAATCTTTTAGTGTTTCAGTGTGTAACCATCAGCCGTCCTCCCTGGAAGCTCGTGTTGATCTTTATTGAGTGGAATCTTGTTCGAGTCTTGTTTTAGTCTCTAGGGGCGAATAAAGGACATAAAGGAGGCACTGGGAGGAACTGGTCTGGCTCCTCCCCCTCCTCACCTGAGAAGCCGATCTCCAGCATCACGGCCTTCTTCCTGTCTTTGACCGAACTGATGGAGGAGAACTTGTAGTCGAGCAGGAAGAAGAAGGAGCAGGCGAGCAGCCCCACCAGGCCCACAAACACCCCGTAGTTACAGGCGTCTGAGTTCTGGTTGAAGACGCAGTGGAGGCGCTCGCTGCCCAGGTTCACGTAGCCCTCGTTCACGATGGAGGCGAACACCACCAGCGAGAAGATCTGAGGAGGAAGCACATCAGACATGAAGGCCTCTCTGAGCGCGCTCAGAACGGAGCGACGCTTCACTGCTCCTCAACAATCACATCCACGTCCTCAGGCTGGAAACACAGCGGCCATCTTTGAAGTCTTTACTCCTCCCTGGGTTCTGGATCAGCTGACTGACACACTGTGGCAGAACTGGGCCATGTGACACACACACACACACACACACATGCAGCGGGGGTGTGGGTCATGTGAGGGAGGGGGGGCTCACACTGATCACATGTCTGGACTAATCTCTACAAACCAAAACTTTTCATCTATAAAAATAAAAACTTTAAAGTCTTGTTTCCTGGGGATTAAACTGATTAAAACCTGAATTAACACACACACAGCTCCTCTATGTTCAGCTTTCATGTTCTCTGCTCTGGACTAGTGGTTTGGGACCAGGAGGTCACTGGTTTGATTCCCTTTATGTCCATGTGGGCAGAGAAGATGGAGCAAACACCCGATCTGATCATTAATGTCTGTAGATCTGATCCTAATCAGATGATTAGATTTAAACCGACCAATCAGACTCGTCCCTGATCAGCGTCTCTGTAAAGGAGACCTTCACCCAGAGGTGATGCGCTTCACGATGCGTCAGGGCGCGACGCGTAAAGACGCATGCGGACCAATCACAGGTGAGATGACGACGGCCGCTGAGGGTAAATCAGTAAAACGATGAGAGTGGATATGGAGGAGAGAGGAGGAAGGGGAGGAAGGAGAGGAAGGAGAGGAAGGAGGTTATATAATGAACCGAGACAGGATGGAGGAGGTGGAGGAGGCCGCCCTCAGAGAATAAAGGAACAAACATCACGTCTCCATTCACACCCTGATCAGCAGCAGCTATTAGCGACGACAACACGTCAACACAACCCCCCTCCCCTCCCCCCTCCTCCCCCATCCATCTACAATCACATCCACACGGCTCCGTGAAAACGCGCTCTCACCCAGGACAGCACTCTGAGGATGGTCTGCGGCTGCTTGGCGAAGGTGATCGGGTCCACGGTGGTTCCGACCCGTCCCGCTCCGAACGATCCCACTCCGTCCATCTTCTCTCTCTCTTTCTCTCACTCCCTCTCTCTCTCTCGGGTCCACGCTCGCGGCTCCACGGCACGATGGTGATGATGATGATGATGATGATGCTGCTGCTGCTGCTGCGCGCGGCTGTAGGGACGGGTCCTGCGCGTTCACGGTGTGGCGCGTGGCCGCCCAGGCTGACGTGCGGGCCGCGTCGTGGCCGCGCTTCAGGCTCAGATATAAAACTAGAATAAATGAGTCTAGTAGTAATTAATATAAATCACATGGCCTGGACAAAACAAGAACCCATCAGGATTTAATAACAACATCTAAGGAGACTGAAGCAGAAACTACTAAAATCTCCCAATCTGACAGGAAGCAGCACAAAGACCCTGGAGACATGGAGGAAGATCACGTGACCAGACCAGAGTCCAGACCTGAACCCAGAGAGAATGTTTGGGATGAGCTGGAGACTCAGACTCTGACACTCTGACAGGAGAGGGGCTCCGCCCACAGACTAAACAGACTAGAGGGGAGGGGCTCCACAGACCAGAGGGGAGGAGCTCCGCCCACAGACTAGAGGAGAGGGGCCCCGCCAACAGACTAGAGGGGAGGGGCTCCACAGACCAGAGGGGAGGAGCTCCGCCCACAGACTAGAGGAGAGGGGCCCTGCCAACAGACTAGAGGGGAGGGGCTCCACAGACCAGAGGGGAGGAGCTCCTCCAACAGACTAGAGGGGAGGGGCTCCACAGACCAGAGGGGAGGAGCTCCGCCAACAGACTAGAGGGGAGGGGCTCCACAGACCAGAGGGGAGGAGCTCCGCCCACAGACTAGAGGAGAGGGGCCCCGCCAACAGACTAGAGGGGAGGGGCTCCACAGACCAGAGGGGAGGAGCTCCGCCAACAGACTAGAGGGGAGGGGCTCCACAGACCAGAGGGGAGGAGCTCCGCCCACAGACTAGAGGGGAGGAGCTGAAACAACAGGACTAAGAGGGGGAAGGGCTAACCCACAGACTAGAGGGGAGGAGCTAAACCCACAGACTAGAGGGGAGGAGCTCCGCCCACAGACTAGAGGGGAGGAGCTAAACCCACAGACTAGAGGGGAGGAGCTCCGCGCACAGACTAGAGGGGAGGAGCTCCGCGCACAGACTAGAGGGGAGGAGCTCCCCCTGGATATTACAGTGGAGCTTTTATTATTATTTTGGGGGGACAGGCTGTGTATTATATAGTATAATCAAAGTGAGACTATAAAAGGTTAAAGTCAAACAAAAGTGAGAGTAAATGAGTATTTTAGGGTTTATATACTGATAGTTATATAGATTTGTATGTAGACATATAATTTCATATTATAATATGATTATTAGGTCCTCAGCTCTCTGGTCAACAGTCAGACGTGTTACTGACTGATTCATATCAGACACCTTAATGAACATTAACACAGTCTGTAGCTCTCTGTAATATATTAATCTTGTCAACATGAGGGATCAGTGAGAATCATCTATTATCTCATCTCTAACTCTCTGCTGTAATAAAAACCGTTTCATTTTCACTGTTTTTAACATCTGATGATTTTTAGGATGGTGAATTTATTCCTCCCGCCACTAGAGGTCAGTGATCAATTAATCAAACAGGTTTAATGTCTGTGTCTCCACCTTCACAAAAACTTAATGAGAATATAAATGATTTTCTATAGTCCACTGATCTATTACCTGATTATTGTATAAAGTGTCATTTAACAACTGGATAATCAACAAGTTTTGTCAGTAATTAGAAGACAACATCATTTGAACTTTCATCAATGAATAATTTAAATACATTCCCACACCAAGCGCACACATCTGCAGTCATCTTCATATAAACATTTATCAGCATGAATTATTCACAGAATTAATCAGAATTATAAGAGAAAAACATTTTGCAGAGATTCATACATCAAAACACAGCAAAGAAACAACATCAACTAAATGAACAGTTTAAAACTCTGCACTGTTTCAGAGGAACACTTTTATTCCTCTTTCCTTTTATCAGCGATCGTAACAAAACCGGATCAGACTTTCATCTTTCTACACAGGACGACAGGAGGAATCTTCTCGTCCCTCAGTCGCAGGATCCGTCTCTCCATCCGTCCCTCCACCTCTCATCCACCCGCGAGCAGTCGAACTCTGGCTTCCCCAGACGGATGTTGATGTCGTTGTGAAGCCGGCAGAGCCACTGAGAGAGAGCGTGACGGCTGCTGGTGTTCGGCCGGGTGGTTTTTAGTCTGTGGAGACGACAGGAAAGAAACACACACCTCAGCTTTTATTAACTCATCATCTTTAAGGACCAGGGATTAAGTCCTGATGAATCACACTCGGCCCCTGAGCCCGTTTGTGTCTGCAGCAGTGCATCATGGTCCTACCTGCCCCTGAGGTCCTCTGCACACTCCTCACAGGGGAAGAACTTGGAGAACAGGTGGATGAACTGTCCCATCTCCTGCTGCTGGCTGGGGGACGGCTGGTCGGGGTAATACGCCGCCATGGTGTGCAGGAAGGACCAGGTGTTACGGCCCAGCTCCTCCCTGTCCAGAGGACACTGGGGGTCCGTCTGAGTCTGTGATGGGGTCTCCTGCAGGATCAGAAGACACAGAGACAGTCAGCTGGTGTTTACATGTGTCTCCTCATATCAGATCAGATCTTTAACAGGTGTCAGTGTTTCCAGGAGGTGTTTTATGAAAGAAAACTGGACAAGAAGAGGTTTAGAGAAGACGTTTCATCTGAGGAGCTTCTTCACTTCTAAAGGACTGGAGGGAAGTTTTTACAGGTTTAAATAGAAAGTCTGTGGGCGGAGCCTTTCACATGTTGCATGACTTGTTTCTGTAAATCACCATGTCCTATGAACGGTCTAGACCATCATCAGTCCCAGGCTCCAGGCTCCAGGTTAAACGGGGAAGAAGCTCAGACTGGATTGTAAATAGACGTCAGATTCTATCTCCTCCTCCGGTCACAGATGGACTCCTCTCCTCCTCTCCTCCTCTCTCACACCATCTGTCTCCTCTGGACCAGATTTGGACGTTGGTGTCTTCAGAGGAGACGTCCTCCGTCCTCCAGGTGGAGGTGTATCTCCTGGGTTGGTCCATGAGCTGGTGGATGGTTGTTTGGTTTCATTACTCTACATCAGTCTGGTTCTGTCTGGGGGGTTAGTCTCTGGACCAGCTCCTCCTCCTCTCCGTCCCAGTGGTGAAATGTCCACACGTCTTGAGTGTTTGTTTGATGTGTTTTTCCTCCTTCTTGTGGGCACAGTCTGTGCTTCGTGCTGATGACTCATTAAAAGAGAAGAAGCTACTCGGAGGAAACGTCTTCTCAAAACGCGACTTGTCCAGATGTCTCGTTAAACTCTTCCTGGATATAAACTATGACCTGGAGGACAGAGAAGCTTGACGGACATGTGACAGTGTCCCTGATACCCCACCACCACCCTCTGCCCTCCTCCTGTCACCTGTGCAGCAGGAGTCTGGTCTTTCTGTAGCTTCATCCATGATTTAAAGTCCGTACAGGCCCTGCACGGCTTCTTGCCCGACCCCCCGGGCTGCGGCGGCCCCTTCTCGGGGGTGTCCGGGGCCCTGACGGCCGCTGGGAACGGGAAACCTTGGACCCCGGTGTGACTGGAGGTTGACGGTCCTCCCGAAGCCGTGGGCGCCGCCATGTTCTCTGTGTCCACGGCCTGAGTCCGAGCTCAAACCTCACTCTCCGGTTCCTCCCAGAGAACTCATCTCTGTTCTCTGTTCACTCTTCACTTCCTCCCAGAGAACTCATCTTTATTCTCTACTCACTCTCCGGTTCCTCCCAGAGGATGTATATTTACTTCTTACTTTATTTCTTTACCTACTCGCCTCTTCGCTCAGGCCACAACACCGAGTTTCCTGTTTCCGACGGAGCGTTCACAGAGACGGACCGACTTCCTGCTGGAAATAGAATGTTGACTTCCGGTTTCCGAGTTTAGTCCTTTGATCACATGTAAATGTCCCTTTTTTATTCACACAGTTAAACAATTTAAAGATTTAAATTCGCTGCAGCATCCGTTAACTTAAATCTCATTTAAGTGTTTTCTGTTTGTGTTACACGTTAGCATGTCTGCTAACAACAGAGCTAGCTCGCTCTGACACGTTTCTGTCCTCACTCTGTTCTCCTCAGAGCAGCTGGAGCTCACCCGAACCTCACCCGGAGCTCAGCTGAACCGGCACCATGGGCATCCTGGAGAAGATAGCGGAGATAGAGAAAGAGATTTCTCGAACACAGAAAAACAAAGGTGAGAGAGGGATGAGCTACGTGCTAGCTACACGGTGGCTAACAGCTAGGTGTCTGCAGTGGATGTGCTGCTGATTAAACTCGAGGAGTTGACACCTTAGTTAACGGGTTGTTTAAGTTTGAGACACTTGAAACTAAAGTCAACGTTTCACATGTTTTCTTAGATCTCCTACGCGTCTGTATCTGTTAAGAGTTGCTTTATTGGTTGTTTTATTTTAGAGTTTAAAGTGTTTCATGACTCATCCTGCACCGAGGGACGTGGTTTACTTTCACACCCAATGAAAGTCTCCCTGTAACTGTCATCATTAACTACGTTTAACCAGGGATCAATATTCCTACAACAATTCTGATCAAAGATGATCCGTTTCCATGGAGACCGGATACAAGCGCTTACATGAAACATCCAACACTGGAGAACCACGTCTACCTGAAATAGAACAGTAGAAGAAGAAGTAGTAGCATCTCCTCCATGTTAGTGAGCAGTCCTGAATGTCTTAGAAGAAGACGACCGGCAGAACCTCGTCCTCATACACTGGTCTGGTTCTGGTTCTGGTTCTGGTTCTAGTTCTGGTTCTGGTTCTAGTTCTGACTGAGAACGTTTTATAGATCTGACTCTGTTTAATCCTTTGTTTCTTGTTCTTTGCACGGCTGCAGCCACCGAGTACCATCTGGGTTTGCTCAAGGCCAAACTAGCCAAATACAGATCTCAGCTGCTGGAGCCGTCCAAGTCAGCGGGGGCCAAAGGCGAAGGCTTCGATGTCATGAAGTCAGGAGACGCGCGGGTTGCTCTCATTGGTTTCCCCTCCGTGGGTAAGGTAGGTGGACGCGGAGGCTGCAGACGTGTCCTCGTCTGAACGCGGCGCCAGATGAGCCGGTTTGATTGTGTCGTGTCTTTCAGTCGACCTTCCTCAGTTTGATGACGTCGACGGCCAGTGAAGCTGCTTCCTACGAGTTCACCACCCTCACCTGTATACCTGGAGTCATAGAGGTACGTCCTCGCGTCACAGCTCCCGTTTTAGACAAGAGTTTGTGTCTAACGCTGTCACCTGGTGTCTTCAGTATAAAGGAGCCAACATCCAGCTGCTGGATCTGCCAGGAATCATCGAAGGCGCCGCCCAAGGTCTGTTCAGCTCCCTGCGCTTAACGCCGACTGTATCAGTGTGATGGTGACTCTGTAAACGTGTCTGCAGGTAAGGGCAGAGGGCGGCAGGTCATCGCTGTGGCCCGGACCGCAGACGTCGTCATCATGATGCTGGACGCCACCAAAGGAGACGTCCAGAGGTCAGTGAGGGGGCGGAGCTACTTCAACCTCACCATCGTGACCTTATTCATCCTCATCATCGTTTTCTCCTCAGGGAACTTCTAGAAAAGGAGCTGGAGTCGGTGGGAATCAGACTGAACAGGACGAAACCAAATATTTATTTCAAGGTAGAGCTTCACTGTTCATCATCATCATCATCATCATCATCATCATCTTCATCATCATCATCATCATCATCTTCATCATCCAATAACAAACCCTGAAAAAGCAGCTGGACACAAATCATTGTTATGTTTATTAGTTTAATCTTCGTAGAAACTCATCTGGTCACAGATGAACTGTTGAGGAGAAATATTGGGAGATAAATTTAATCTTCACAGCTTTTCTAGAATGTGACTGAGCAGCACAACAGCTTTGATTTCAATTCAGTTTTCACTTCAGTTTATTTCTATTCTTTATTTCTCTTTTCTAATCGATGTTATTATTGCACCTTTTTATTTATCATTAATTGTAGTTTTAAATGCTTCATTTTATTCTTTGTTTAAAACATATTCTTTGACTAGTGACTTAAAGTTCAGACTGGATTGTAAATAGATGTTAGATTCTATCTCGTCCTCTGTCCAGTCTGACATAGACGGACGCTCTCAGACGTCTGTCTCCTCTGGTTCAGATGTGGACGTCCCCTGTCCTCCAGGTGGAGGGGGACCTCCTGTTTTTAAAAAACCTCTTTAAACCATGACCTGAATGACTGAGACCTTCACAGACCTTTGTCTCTCCAGTGTTGTCTGCTCCTCTTTGTCTCTTTTCTAATCTTCCTCTTTGCTCTAAAACCTTTTTAAATGTTAAATCTGTCTTTTCTCCTCCAGCCTAAAAAAGGCGGCGGCCTCTCCTACAACTCCACGGTTCCTCTGACCCAGTGCTCGGAGAAGCTGGTCCAGCTCATCCTCCATGAGTACAGTATCCTTCCTGTCTGTGGCCCTGAGCTCCTCACGTCTCCTCACGTGTCCTCACGTCTCCTCACGTCTCCTCATGTTTGCTCCTTTAACCCTGCTCCTCCTCAGAGATCTTTAACGCCGAGGTGCTCTTCAGGGAGGACAGCACTCCGGACGAGTTCATCGACGTCATCGTTGGGAACAGAGTCTACATGCCCTGTCTTTACGTACGCGTCTCCTCAGAAACGCCTCCTCTTCACACAGCGACTCTATCTGATAATGTGTCTCCTCTCAGGTTTATAACAAAGTGGATCAGATCTCCATCGAGGAGGTGGATCGACTGGCGCGTAGACCCAACAGCGTGGTCATCAGGTCGGGCGTCTCCCCGTCCCTCTGTCTCTGAGTCTCTCTGTCTCTCTGTCTCTGAATCTCTCCGTCTCTCTGTCTCTACGTCTCTCTGTCTCTACATCTCTCTGTCTCTGAGTCTCTCTGTCTCTGTCTCTCTGTCTCTGTCTCTCTGTCTCTTTCTCTCCGTCTCTCTGTCTCTCTGTCTCTACATCTCTCCGTCTCTGTCTCTGTCTCTCTGTCTCTCCGTCTCTCTGTCTCTGAGTCTCTCTGTCTCTCTGTCTCTCCGTCTCTCTGTCTCTCTGTCTCTCTGTCTCTCCGTCTCTCTGTCTCTGAGTCTCTCTGTCTCTCCATCTCTCCGTCTCTCTGTCTCTCTGTCTCTCCGTCTCTCTGTCTCTCTGTCTCTCCGTCTCTCTGTCTCTCCATCTCTCTGTCTCTGTCTCTGTCTCTCCATCTCTCTGTCTGTCTCTCCATCTCTCCGTCTCTCCATCTCTCTGTCTCTGTCTCTGTCTCTCCATCTCTCCGTCTCTCCGTCTCTCTGTCTCCATCTCTCCGTCTCTCCATCTCTCCATCTCTCTGTCTCTGTCTCTCTTTCTCCATCCCTCCGTCTCCGTCCTCTTTCCTCTTTCTCTGTGACCTCCTGACTTTAACCTGTGATTGTTTCAGTTGTGGGATGAAGCTGAACCTGGATTATCTCCTGGAGACGCTGTGGGAATATCTGGCTCTGATCTGCATTTACACCAAGAAGAGAGGAGGTAGACACACCCCCCCCCCCCCCCCCTCTCCATCCATCCATCCACCCCTCCATCCCTCCCTCCCTCTCTCTCTCCATCCCTCCCTCCCTCCATCCACCCCCCCCCCCTCCATAACCTCCCTCCATCCATCCATCCCTCCCCCCTCCATCCTTCCCTCCCTCCCTTCCTCCCTCAATCCCTCCATCCATCCCCCCTCCCTCCCTCCCTCCCTCCCTCCTTCCCTCAATCCCTCCATCCATCCCTCCCTCCGTCCCTCCCTCCATCCATCCCTCCATCCATCCCTCCCTCCGTCCCTCCCTCCATCCATCCCTCCCTCCCTCCCTCCCTCCCTCCTCCATCCATCCCTCCCTCCCTCCTTCCATCCCTCCATCCTCTCCTCTGACTCCCTCCATCCCTCCCTCCCCTCCCTCCATCCCTCCCTCCATCCTCTCCTCTGACTCTCGTCTCTTCTCTTTCCTGTCCTCCGTGTCTCAGAGCGTCCAGACTTTAATGACGCCATCATCATGAGGAGAGGAGCCAGCGTGGAACATGTGGTGAGTCAAGCTCTGTCTCTGGGGACATTTTCAGGACACGTGGACGTTTTCAGTGTCTGAACGTTTCTTTTCTGTTTGACCCTCAGTGCCATCGCATCCACAGAACCTTAGCCAGCCAGTTCAAGTACGCCCTGGTCTGGGTGAGTCCTCCACCTCTGAGCCTGAACCTGGTCCACGACAGAAAGAGTCTCCACATTTGATCATTTATTTTATCATTTATTTAATCTAATGAGTTTCTCTGAGTAGATGATTCACTCAGATTCCTCCACTTCTGAACTTTGACTCCTGACGTGTTTAACTTGATTTGACCTGATGAAACATTCATTCAGGTGTAGTTTCCTCTGTCCTGTCATTAGTCGTCATCCATAGAGTTTAGTCTGGTTTCATAGCGATCTGCTAACGGATGCTAACACTTAGCACTGATTTTAGAAGCATGCTAGCTGTTAGCATCTCCATTAGCATCTTGTATAGTGTTTCCAGGCTTCATCCATCAGACTGGATGAGTCCAGGTACCGACTGTTTGGGAGTTAAACACACCTGATGACCTGAGGCCTGTATCATGGAGCAGGATCACAGACTCATGGAGGAAACTTCTGGTTTCATTCTTATGGAGCTACGTTACCATGGTAACTCACTCTGAACAGCTGACCTGCTTCAGGTCAGGGTAACTTTCAGGATTTATCTGAATCCGATAAAAAGGCTCCACCCACCGGCCAATCAGCTGTTCAGGAAAGAATCACGTGTCCTTTCATTGAGACCTGATTGAGATCGGAGCCCAAATCACTAGAAGAGCGTTACGGCGCGAACGCATCTTCAGGAGATAATCACACAAAGAAGAGGATGTTTTAGCTCAAACACAGCTCAGAATCAGGATCATTTCATTCAGGACAACAACCTGATGTATTGATGTGATGTCACAGCTTTATTGTCGCCCAGGTAACATGATAGAATGATGTTTTATCTTTTTACTCCAGTTATACAAGTTACAAGTTATATATAAGAAGTTATATGAAAGCAAAGGCAAACTAGTTGGATACACTGAGGGAGGCAGGTGATGTGCTTGACACTAATACACGTGACTCATCTCTGCAGCTCAGTGGTTGGGATTCATGGCTGCGTTAAATAGAAACTAACTGAAACACTGATGTGTAGTTTACACATGTATTTAATTTGAAGTCCTTTGTCTTATGGCGTCTCTTCGATGCAGCCGCGGCGTTTGACTTTTCTAGGAGATTTACTTTGTTCTTCATATCTGAGGAGAATCAGTCTTTGTGGATCAGCCTCATGGTTGTGATGGTTCTGCTGCGTTAGAACCCACAACAACACAAACCTGGTTCAGTTAGTGAGTTAATAACCAGCTTCCTGATGCCACTGATCCAGATCATCATTGTTCTGGATCAGTTCAGCTGGATGAGTTGGAGTAAAACCGGGTAAGTTGAGCTACTTCCTGATTCAGGCCTCAGGTTTGGGTTCATCTGTGTTTTCTGTATGTAAACAATATTATAAATGTGTGGTTTAGATTTTAACTAATAAGTGGATCCACTCAGTCCTCCTGTCATCTGATTATTCTTCTCCTTAAACTAATATTAATATTAGTTGAGATCATGACAACAGGTGGAGTTTATGGAGCTCCACAGGTCAGAACACAAGGTCCCTCGTCCCTCCATCCGTCCATTTGTCTCCTGTCCGGTGTTTTCTGCTCCTCTTTGACCCTTCATGCTTTTTCTATTGTGACTCTGCTCTGTTAAATGTTGTCTGGTGTTTGACAGAAACACTGTTAAAATGTGACATTAATGATTTGTACCGTGATGAAACCGTGAAGCTTCGTCTGGTTTAAAGGCTGCTGCTGTTCTTTGTGACCTGTGACAATCAGAGCACAGATGTGAAAATCGTCTGATTCCCGCGTCTGTGTTTCAGGGAACCAGCACCAAGTACAGTCCACAGAGAGTCGGCCTGACGCACATCATGGAGCATGAGGACGTCATCCAGATCGTCAAGAAGTGAAATAAACTGGAGACAGAACAGAAATCAGCCAACGTCATTATTCTCTGTCTGACTCTGAGAGACGGATCACACCTGAACCTGGTTTAATAAAGACGAATCAGAGGGAACTTTGGAGAATAAAGTTCATAAAACAAGTCTTTTTTCTTTTATTTCCATTGTCATAAATATATGGACACGGAATAAACATGATGATGAACAGTTATTTAAATGTATGTTATTTTTACAGCCTATTTTCTGATGGTATTTTTATACAGTTTATCCCTGTTACTTTTTAGTGTGTTTTTAGCTGCAGTTCCTTTGTGTGGCCACCAGAGGGCAGTGAAAGTTCGGAAGTGTTAAGGCAGTATTTAAAGGTTACGGTGGTATGACGGAGGATTTAAAACCCTCCCCCTCATTCTAGCTTCAGTTTAATCAATGAGAGGAAGTGGAGACACATCATCCATTTCTTTCTTACAGTCTGGTATCTCCTATTCGTCATTTTGTTCATTTTGTATGTCGTGGTCATCATTTTGCTGCAGAGTAGTAAGTTTATAAACCTGTCGTAGTTTTTTGTTGTTTAGCTGCAGCTCCCCTGAAACCTCTCTACTGCCACGTTAACACATAGGCCCAGTTCCAATCTGCTCCCTAAAGACTCAAACCCTGAACCCTCTCTGACTGAAGTCACATCAGCTTTTAAGTGACTGAGTCTAAAGGGCTCCAGATCTCATAAATACTCACCTCCTTTCACATCCTTTCATGATGTTACCGTGACAAGGACAAAGTATAATAATAATATTGATAATGCATTGGTTTTATATTTCACATTTCAAAACACAATTGTTATAAAGCTTCCTAATGTGAATACTTCCTCTAAACAATGAACACATGCATTTCTGTGCCCTGTGAAATTAGCATCTTATGAATCTTCTTCTTATGTCTTATGGGTTTCATTTTTGTTGCTCTCTCCCCGTTTGTAAACAACCTGGTCAGATCTGACCAAATCATCAGACTGCAATAATCACAAACTTCACACAGTTGTGACAATCTATGTTAATATTTGCAGACTGTTCGTTCTGTTCTTTTTCTTTCGGGTATTCCGACGATATCCCCCGTATATGACTTGACAGTGCTATGAACTGTGGGTAATTGGCATTAAGGGCTCATTCACTGACTCGTTGAGTTAATGATCTGACAATGGAACAGCCCTCACATACTCCCAGACTTCCCATAAATTCCCTTTAAGTCAGTGAGTCAGCACTGGACAGCTCCTCTGAACCCTCTCTACTACCAGGTTAACACAAGGAGAGGTCACTGCACTGGACAGATCATCTGGGGCTTCATCATTCTCATTGTCATCTTCTGTACCGCTTAATCCTCACTAAAGTTGCAGGGGTTTCTGGAGTCTATCCCAGCTGGCACCAGGCGAGAGGTGGGGTAGAGTCACCAATCAGCCCTAACGAGCATGTCTTTGGAGGTGGGATCAGGTAAAAGTCTTCTTCTGTTGTGCTTGTCAAACCAAACTTTCGTCCTGACCTGCACTGCCTCCAGATTAGCTCTGCCTATTTCATCTGCATGCTGTAGTTTAAATTGCTCACATAGTCCTACAAGTTTTGTTGCGTGTTTTCACAAAGACACTTGGGACCTGGGACTGCATGGACCTGCCCCTGGCTCTCAGGATGATGTGCAGTGGAATAGAGATGTTTCATCTTGATCACCAAGTCTGATTCCACAAAGACTTGATTCAACAGCACATCTATATCTTTAAATCCCGCTTTAAAGGAAAGGGAGCCCGGTGCAGGATTCAAACTAAAGCAAGGACTGTAGCCTCAGCACATGGGGTGGGGGCTCTATTCATTGAGCTAAACACCACCCCACTTTATTTACTTTTTAGTCATTGACAGAAAACAGTTAATGTTTGATGTGAACAAATATTCAGACTTTAAATCTGTTGACTCCACCTCCAAATACCTGACAGGTAGTTTCCTGGTTTCAGTTTAGTTTCAAGGATCGTGTCGCAGATGTTTTTCTCTCCGTGTCAACCTTCGTCTAAAGGTAATGAAGCAGTTTTTAATGTTTTCTTGCTGAACATCAGCAGCTCAGCTCCAACAGAAGAAGCAGAAATCTGCAGCTCCATAAAGTCACCTTAAACTGAGTCAGAGCTGAGAGTCCAGAGTCTGGATGAGGCCTAGTATGAAACTGATCCGACATTTAAATCTAATCACCTGTGATCAAATGTCTGTTTGGGTCTTGGTTCATAAATATGATTTTAGCTGATTTTCTTTTCTTTTGAAACTGTCTCTAGAAAATGTCTCTGCTTTTAGAAGCTAAAGAGGTGAAAGTAACTAAGTACTTTTACTCCAGTACTGTCAGATCAGCTTCTTTCTACAGTTCAGGGTCATGGGGTCATCATGTAAAGTAATGGTGATAAAATAAATTCCACAAATCCCCCTCCCTCCCCTCCTCTTCCCCCACCTCAATGACAGGAAAGTATGTAGCTGTTAAATGACATAAGTTATTTACAGAAACAAGTCCAGCGAGTTCTAATGGGTTCCACCCTCAGAGTTTCCTGTTTAAACTTTAACTTCACTCCAGTCCCCAAGAACTGAAGGTATTAGAGGTGTTACATTATTACATTTCTCTTTATGGTAGTATTGAAGGTTTAGGGTGTTTTAAGTCATTTTTTGCAGCCTGTCTCCTGCTTGTGTTTTCCTACAGTCTACTCCCCGGGATCTGTTGCACAAAACCAGGATAAGGGATTAAGGTGGGATATGTTGGTTATCCTGGATGAATTTATCCATAATCTGATTGCACAAAAGCGGGATATGTTATGACATAAGCCATGTCTTCCTGATAACTCTTAGTGTGTATACTGGTGTGAGTGAGGACGTGTGTGCCTGTGTATATGTTGTGTGCTTGCGTGTATGTATGCATGTGTCGTGTGTATGTGTGTTTTGTCTTTTAAAATTTCTTGTTTTTGTTTTGTTTGTTGTTGTTTTTTATGTAAAGCACTTTGGGTTTCTTTTTAGTATGAAAAGTGCTATATAAATAAATAAAGCTTGAGTTTCAGTTTGATAAGTTACCGTGGAGATTTATTGTGTGGAGCTAGGAAGCTCCAGACCAGGGTATGTTCCAGGATCTATTTATTTCACAAATCCCCCTCCCTCCCCTCCTCTTCCCCCACCTCAATGACAGGTAAGTATGTAGCTGTGAAATGACATACGTTATTTACAGAAACAAGTCCAGCGAGTTCTAATGGGCAAAGTCAGTGAGTCAGCACTGGACAGCTCCTCTGAACCCTCTCTACTGCCAGGTTAACACAAGGAGAGGTCACTTCAGCACTGGACAGCTCCTCTGAACCCTCTCTATTGCCAGGTTAACACAAGGAGAGGTCACTTCAGCACTGGACAGCTCCTCTGGGGCCTCATCATTCTCATTGTCTTCTTCTGTACCACTTAATCCTCACTAAAGTTGCAGGGGTTTCTGGAGTCTATCCCAGCTGGCACCAGGCGAGAGGTGGGGTAGAGTCACCAATCAGCCTAACGAACATGTCTTTGGAGGTGGGATCAGGTAAAAGTCTTCTTCTGTTGTGCTTGTCAAACCAAACTTTCGTCCTGACCTGCACTGCCTCCAGATTATCTCTGACTATTTCATCAGCATGCTGTAGTTTAAATTGCTCACATAGTCCTACAAATTTTGTTGCGTGTTTTCACAGAGACACTTGGGACCTGGGACTGTATGGACCTGCCGGCTCTCAGGATGATGTGCAGTGGAATAGAGATGTTTCATCTTGATCACCAAGTCTGATTCCACAAAGACTTGATTCAACAGCACATCTATATCTTTAAATCCCGCTTTAATGGAAAGGGAGCCCGGTGCAGGATTCAAACCAGGGCTGCCTGCGACAAGGACTGTAGCCTCAGCACATGGGGTGGGGGCTCTATTCATTGAGCTAAACACCACCCCACTTTATTTACTTTTTAGTCATTGACAGAAAACAGTTAATGTTTGATGTGAAGAAATATTCAGACTTTAAATCTGTTGACTCCTCCTCCAAATACCTGACAGGTAGTTTCCTGGTTTCAGTTTAGTTTCAAGGATCGTGTCGCAGATGTATTTCTCTCCGTGTCAACCTTCGTCTAAAGGTAATGAAGCAGTTTTTAATGTTTTCTTGCTGAACATCAGCAGCTCAGCTCCAACAGAAGAAGCAGAAATCTGCAGCTCCATAAATTCATCTTAAACTGAGTCAGAGCTGAGAGTCCAGAGTCTGGATGAGGCCTAGTATGAAACTGATCCGACATTTAAATCTAAAGAACAGCTGTGATCAAATGTCTGTTTGGGTCTTGGTTCATAAATATGATTTAAGCTGATTTTCTTTTCTTTTGAAACTGTCTCTAGAAAATGTCTCTGCTTTTAGAAGCTAAAGAGGTGAAAGTAACTAAGTACTTTTACTCCAGTACTGTCAGATCAGCTTCTTTCTACAGTTCAGGGTCATGGGGTCATCATGTAAAGTAATGGTGATAAAATCAATTCCACAAATCCCCCTCCCTCCCCTCCTCTTCCCCCACCTCAATGACAGGTAAGTATGTAGCTGTTAAATGACATAAGTTATTTACAGAAACTAGTCCAGCGAGTTCTAATGGGTTCCACCCTCAGAGTTTCCTGTTTAAACTTTAACTTCACTCCAGTCCCCAAGAACTGAAGGTATTAGAGGTGTTACATTATTACATTTCTCTCTATGGTAGTATTGAAGGTTTAGGGTGTTTTAAGTCATTTTTTGCAGCCTGTCTCCTGCTTGTGTTTTCCTACAGTCTGCTCCTCGGGATCTGTTGCACAAAACCAGGATAAGGGATTAAGGTGGGATATGTTGGTTATCCTGGATGAATTTATCCATAATCTGATTGCACAAAAGCGGGATATGTTATGACATAAGCCATGTCTTCCTGATAACTCTTAGTGTGTATACTGGTGTGAGTGAGGACGTGTGTGCCTGTGTATATGTTGTGTGCTTGCGTGTATGTATGCATGTGTCGTGTGTATGTGTGTTTTGTCTTTTAAAATTTCTTGTTTTTGTTTTGTTTGTTGTTGTTTTTTATGTAAAGCACTTTGGGTTTCTTTTTAGTATGAAAAGTGCTATATAAATAAATAAAGCTTGAGTTTCAGTTTGATAAGTTACCGTGGAGATTTATTGTGTGGAGCTAGGAAGCTCCAGACCAGGGTATGTTCCAGGATCTATTTAATCTCAGTCGCCACAAATGGAAACCAATATTTATTCCACTGCCCACTTCATTGTTATCACATTCAACTAGACCCACCGTCATTATTTAAACAGTTGTCATCATTAATTGCAATCATTTTAGATGATTCTGCAGTCAGTGCATAGTTTAGTTTCCCATGGACTATATATAAAATACACATCCCATAGAAATAGAAATACAAAATCATGTTACTCAACGAGTAGCATGAAGTTCCTTTATTGAATAAGGACAAATCATAGCCAGTCATGTTGATCATTTTCATATTTAGAATCTCTGACTTTACGTATTTCCTGAGTAAATCCAGGCAGCAGTGAACTGAGCCAGTCTCTCACTAACTGCGTTAGACTGACGTCATTGTCTGGAAGTCATCAGTATAATGTTGGACACACTTTGATCATGTGTCCTAATGTTCCAGAGCCTAGTTCATGTGTTTCATGTCTGAACACATTTAATCTGGTTGGTCTGAAACAAGTTGAGCAGGTTTCTGATGGGCTCCACCCACACAGTTTCTATTTAAACCTTCAGCTTCCTCCAGTCCCTTACAACCTAAGAAGACACTCAGATGAAATATCTTCTCTAAACTCAATGAGGCCTTTTAAACTATTTTTGGATAAACTATGACCTGGAGGACTGAGAACCTTCACAGACATGTTGCTCTTCTTCTTCTACAGCCTCGGTCTGGGGGGGACTGTGTGCCTAGGCTAACTTACCCTATGAATAGAGCTCTAAGAGGCTGTTGTTGGTGGGAGCCTGGAGGCTCAGTCCACCTCCTCTGTTTAGAGAAGGTTTCTCCACTTTGAAATAATATAGATTTGACTCCATTTCAGTTGCTGGTTTTTCTCTCTGGGTTCTCTCTTGTTGAATGAGTACGAATGAACTCTCTCTGTCTCTTATTCTCTCTCTTAACAGCTATAGATGTGACGTTTTTCCTTTGGTCAGATATGAACCTTAGACCTATATGTGTGGAAAGAAGCTCATCAGAGATGTGAAACGTAACCAGTCAGTGTGAAAGCAGCCGGGTGAATGAATGAACTGAAGCTGTTCCATTGGGTTCATAATTCGTGCCACTGAGCAACACATCGAGGCACTATTGTTATACTGTGTGTTTCTTCTTCTTATTTTTCCTCTTCCTCCCGTTTTTGTCCCTTAACTCTTTGAGTTGTTTGGCAAGTTATACATCAAAATGTGTGGTTTGATTGGGATTGGTGTCCTATTACTTTCTCTACAAAATACAAAAAAATTTGTGACATAAGTTGCAAAAACATGTGAAAATGTTTGCATTGAAATGAATGGGACGTGCGAAAAAAAGAGCGAAAAAGAAAAATCTGTGGAGTTTTTCAAACAATTACTGCTCAGGCAAACTTTCACCTAGAGACTTCATTTAAACTTTAAACTGTAGACATAAGCCTTGTGTATTGGTGTATTATTTGTTGTTTTGATAGGTCTTATAGTTTTTGATCAATCACTGTTCAATGACCATGATCATTTTTGGAGATATTTTGAGTTTATATTGAGTGTGTATTGCACGAAATGTTCGCGCTAGAGTGGGTGACATCATCAGTTAGAGTGGAGGAAGGTGTTTGAAATTGTCTGAAAAATTTCTCTTTCCACGCTCGTCCTGGCCACAATTTACACACTAGACACATGATTTTTTCCACAGTTGTAGACAAACGTGTTCTGTCTCTCACAATGTGCTCGGCAAAGCAGTGAGACGTACAGAATTTAAACTGTGAGCCTCTGTTTGCGGTCCAGTCCCTGTCTGTTCTCCACTGACTGTAATGCAAAGATTTTCTGAGAGAAGCAGAAGGGACCCCTGTTTTAAACTTGCATGTGTCTCTAAAATATTTACAGAACATATCAAAACATATCAAAGTCTTCAGGAAGGTCTTATGACGCCCACGGTCTGCTGGTTTTTCTGATGGGAGCTACCGTTTTGTCACAGTGAGCCCAAATGTGAGACCAGTGAAGAGGGAGAAAATAAATAAAACAGTAATTGAATACACATTATATATATGTATTAAACACACAACATAGTGTGTTTTGCAAAACACCTTTTATACATCACATATATCATATATCAGAATATTCAATTACTGTTTAACCAACTATGAATATTAATATACGCCAAACCATGTGTCCTGTATCATAGCTACATGTATGACGTTTGCAGCAAAAAAATAAACAAACAAACAAACAAAAGAAAAAATCAGTTAAATCAGTTAAATGCGCTGACACTTCACTCGCCTGCCAAACATATTACACTGAGTGGAGCCGGTGACCGGTCCAACATGGCGGCCCCATGGCTCGTCAGTGTCAAACGGCAGTAGCGGTCGATGTGGCGTCTACCCTTTATTATGTCTATGGTCCTCACTGCAACCACCTCAGGTTGCCGTGGTAACCTCTGACACCTCAGGCCAGAGCCACAGCTGAGACCAATTCATTAATCAGGTGGTCCTCTGATGTCTCTGCTGTTAATACAGCCGAGTCAAAAGTCAAAATTCAGGTGGTCAGCGCCAAAGAAACTCTGATACCTGTAGGAAAAACAGAGCAATGTACTCTTTCCTACTGAGGAATGGAAAATCCTCAAAGCTGGACTGAAGGCACCTGCCTGCATTTGGCAGTGAGATCATTTTTTCTTCAGTGTGGCTTCAGACAACTGTTCAGCTTGGGCTAATCCGTGAAGAGGCTACTGGTATGGATAAACTATGACTGAAATTACACTGATAAGATTTATAATTGATTTGACCGAAATTATTTATGTATAATGATAAATGTTTGTTACTAAAAGCAGATTAAACAGTTAAGTTAAAGTTAAAACATTTGGTTAAACTACTAAAACATTTAAAAAGTGTGTAAGACGTTTGTTTGAGAGTGATGATGGCTATTTGTTTCTGTTTCTGTCTGAAGGTTTTCAACCTAATATTTCCTCCCATGATAAATAAAAGTTGAGAGGAGGAACAGATTTGTCCCATTGCTTTCCTCTGTGGTTGGAAAAGCCATTTTCAAGTTTGGGCAGAAGATATAACATAAACACCAAATAACTTGTCAAATACATCTGATCCCTGTCTCCCATACATTTATGTTACACCAACACACACCAACACACACTCCTCCCCTGACACACACAACACAGGTAACTTTGTGATTACAGTTACACACACACACATATGCACTCTACTCTCTCCCACACACACAAACACACAGGTGACTTGTGTGATTACAGCTCCTCAACATCAGTGAAAATGAAAAAAACACGTTTCACATTTGACTCTTGAATGCAGCACGTTGTGCGTCACTTTAATCCCTTCATTACATGACAACATTAAGGTCCATTAAAGAGTCTCAGCTCAGTGATCAGATTAGAAACGTTTCCAGTTAGAAATGATTCATAAATTGGTTCCAGTTCCTGTTTATTTAAAAGAGTGAAGTCATTATTAGTGACATCTGTTAAATGTTAGTTTGAAATGAATCAAAGGTCATTCTTCTTATTTTATTCCAACTGACTCAGAGCAGAATAATTGAGCAGCAGATGTTCAGATCAGATTCAGGTTCATTCTGATCTTTAACCAGCAACAAGTTCATCATAATGATATATTAATGATACAAGCTCAAATCATCTTCTTCTTCTTCTTCTTCTTCTTCTTCTTCTTCTTCTTCTTCTTCTTCTTCTTCTTCAGCTCTCTGAATAAACGCTGAGTCTGGTTTGTCGTAGGTTTAGGGTTCACTAACTGTTTCTGTCTGTCATGTCTGGAGAAGATGTTACTACAGCAGCTTTAACTGACAGAATCAGAGCAAATCAGTGGAGGATCAGCTGATGTTTGTGTTTCCTCTGCACATGAAGGTAGAAAGTTGATGTGGATTCAGCAGCATGGACCAGAGGGAGGACAAAGAGGAGGGAGTCAGACGTCTGCAGGACGGGTTGACTGGTTTCAGTCATTCATTTGATCCCAGCCGTGTTTCCATCAAGAGTGATCGGTCACATGATCGCTCCATTAATTTTAGAAGACATGAACACTCTGCTCCTGAGAGGTAAAATGTTTCCACTATGTTTCTGATTCGTGTTTAAACTCTTATTGATCCAGAGAAGTTTTATTAACCAGTTTATTTGTCTTCAGTATCATTAATGTCGTGCACATTTATTAATTGTGGAGTCAACCAGTCTAACCAGACTTGAACTGATTCTTCTTCTCCATCAGGACCAGTCCAGGCCACAGCCGTGTTTCCCTCAAGAGTGATCGGTCACGTGATGGCTCCATTCATTTTAAAAGACATCAACACTCTGCTCCTGGGAGGTAAAATATCTGCAACATGATAATGTTTCTGAAACCTTTAACCTTTAACGTATCATCTGGGTTCTACTATGAGACATTAGTGAAGGTTCAGTTATCTATCATCAGTTAATAATCATCAGATTAACATCTGCTCTACATCATGTCTAAACATTGTTGAACACATAATTGGATGCTGTTCATGAACACTTTGGAGCTCATTCATGGTCTTGGTCTCTTTTTAAAGACAAGACTCTGACGTTTCTATCACAAAAGTCAGAATCACGGTGGTTTTAAACAGTGTTTTAGTGCTGGAGAAATCAAAGTAGACACACATTTAAAAATAAAAAGTTGTTGGGTTCAACTGAATCTTTTATTTATTAATTTTTATATATATATATATATATATATCTTATACATTCCAAGGAAACTGAGGTCAGATATTATCTGGATAACACCAGATTATCAGAGAATAAAGTCTCACTTACTTCTGGTTCAAATTGCATAAACAAATGTCCAAAACTGAGTTTATTGTACCTTTTTTCTAACAGTTTAAGCAGGCGTTTCCAAACTCTGCCATTTGGACACAATGTGAATAAATAGGCCATAACCTTTGAATGCTTCAACGTACGTTCATAATCTTGGTCTCCACTGAAAGGTGACACTCAGAGGAATTATATTTTATTACCCTTAGAGTAACTGATTCAGAGTTGGTGATGTAAAATCACATTGTTTACAGTGTTTGTCATTTGAAATTATGCACAGACGTCCAGCTCCAATATGCACTGGTCTCTCTGCCAGTGAACCAAACTCTACCAGGCATGTCGTTGTTTAGAGCAGCTCATTGGCTACATGAAATGCCAGTTATCTGCTAAATTAGCTGCAATTGGCTCAGTCTGTGGCTTAAAGAAGGGGGAGGGGCTTCTTTCCATTGCTGACTCTCAGTGGCTTCTGAAGGCTGTTGACAAGACAATGTAGCTCCAAATTGGTTCAATGAGGTGTCAATCAAAAGGTCAGCATTTTTATTGTTTTGAACATAACGTGTTGGTTGTGTTGGTTGTGTCAGCTGTGTTGGATGAATCCTATAATGGCTTATATCAATGAAATCAGAAGAAAATGAGCTTTCCAGTCACATACTGCATGTAGCATTTGCTCAAACACAACTCCTGTACAGAGCTCTGATTTGTTCAAAAAAACTACTGGCGTCCCATATACGACCCAACAGAAGGTTAAGGGCTCAATGGAAGTGGATATGTTGTGTGTGAGAGTGAGTTTGCATGTTAACAGGACACAGTCTAACCCTGACACACTCGCATCCTGAAGATGGCCACCAGACTAAACTAGAAGTGGAAACTTCAGAGGAAGCATCTGCTCAAATATTTGATTGATGATCGTGGACTGAATCATTCATTGTGTTGATGATTTATGGGTCATTTTTCTTCATAGTTGGTCATATTTCCAAACACTTCTATGGCTGACGGCTAAAAACTGATTCTTCTTCTCCATCAGGACCAGTACAGACCACAGCCGTGTTTCCATCAAGAGTGATCGGTCACATGATCGCTCCATTAATTTTAGAAGACATGAACACTCTGCTCCTGAGAGGTAAAATGTTTCCACTATGTTTCTGATTCGTGTTTAAACTCTTATTGATCCAGAGAAGTTTTATTAACCAGTTTATTTGTCTTCAGTATCATTAATGTCGTGCACATTTATTAATTGTGGAGTCAACCAGTCTAACCAGACTTGAACTGATTCTTCTTCTCCATCAGGACCAGTCCAGGCCACGGCCGTGTTTCCATCAAGAGTGATCGGTCACATGATCGCTCCATTAATTTCAGAAGACATGAACACTCTGCTGCTGGGAGGTAAAATATCTGCAACATGATAATGTTTCTGAAACCTTTAACCTTTAACGTATCATCTGGGTTCTACTATGAGACATTAGTGAAGGTTCAGTTACCTATCATCAGCTTATAATCATCAGATTAACATCTGCTCTACATCATGTCTAAACATTGTTGAACACATAATTGGATGCTGTTCATGAACACTTTGGAGCTCATTCATGGTCTTGGTCTCTTTTTAATGCCAAGACTCTGACGTTTCTATCACAAAAGTCAGAATCACGGTGGTTTTAAACAGTGGTTTAGTGCTGGAGAAATCAAAGTAGACACACATTTAAAAATAAAAAATTGTTGGGTTCAACTGAATCTTTTATTGATTCATTTTTTTTAAATTATTTTATATCTTATACATTCCAAGGAAACTGAGGTCAGATATTATCTGGATAACACAAGATTATCAGAGAATAAAGTCTCACTTACTTCTGGTTCAAATTGCATAAACAAATGTCCAAAACTGAGTTTATTGTACCTTTTTTTCTAAGAGTATAAGCAGGCGTTTCCAAACTCTGCCATTTGGACACAATGTGAATAAATAGGCAATAACTTTTGAATTCTTCAACGTACGTTCATAATCTTGGTCTCCAATGAAAGGTGACACTCAGAGGAATTATATTGTATTACCATTAGAGTAACTGATACAGAGTTGGTGATGTAAAATCACATTGTTTACAGTGTTTGTCATTTGAAATTACGTCCAGCTCCAATATGCACAGGTCTCTCTGCCAGTGAACCAAACTCTACCAGGCATGTCGTTGTTTAGAATCAATAACACAAACAGAAAAAACGTTATTTATCCCCGAAGGACAATTAGGCGGGCGAAGGGCATTACATAAAAATAAGAGTAAGAGAATAAAATTACAAAAAGAATTAAATCACAAAAGTGGGTGGGCAAACAAACAGGAGAATAGCGTTGGGGACAAAGGTTGCTCTCCTCCTCTGGGTCTTACAGGCCAGACAGCGGAACCTGTGACCAGACGGCAACAGCTCAAATGCTGGAACAGAGCATGAGTTGAGTCATTGAGAATTCGGTGAGTCAGGCCGCTAGTCTGCTGCTCGTGCACAAAGCTCAGGTGGTGGGCAATAAGTCCAATTGAACTTGAACCTGTGGATTTTGATTTTAAAAGGCTTTTTCATAAGACCACTGGTTTGAATCATAACTGACAGGTAGAACATCTGTGTCGGTGGGGTGAAGAAGCCATATCCATGGCTGCAGTACCTTTGCAGGTACTTTTGGCTGCAGATTAAGCTGCACGAGCCATCTTCAGAGTTGTGCAGGCAGCAAATGTGAAGTTCAACAAGGACAAAATACAGTGCAAGGTGGACACTGTAAAATATATGGGGCACATAATCACCTCAGCTGGACAGAGGGCTGATGATTCAAAGATCAAGGCAATCATTGACATGCTGCCCCCAGAGGATAAACAAAGCCTCCAACGCCTGTTGGGAATGACTAAGTTCTTGGCACAATACGTGTCAAATGAGGCCTCATTGACAGCTGCTTAAGAAGGACGCAGTGTGGCAGTGGTGTCCACACCACAGTGGTGCTCGACTATTAGATTGTCCACTTGAGGTGCGCAGATTATTACAGTCCGTGTGGATTATTTAACGTAACCATAATAGAGACCCACGAGTGTTACTAAGAGAGTCAGTTAATATATATATTCACAACAATATATAACCACAACAACATATATTTATCTTCATAACCTGTCTCATTAAAGTCTGACTCAAGGATTTTAAGAACGTCAGCAGATGGTGCTGACGTTTCCTTCACTGCAAGTCTGTGAACAAACCTCTGGCTCCGTGGGCGATTAGGATGAGGATTAGATTGTCCTGTCATACTCCTCCCAAGCTCGGTACAAAAGAGTCATGTGGAAAACTTCAACAACGACTATCAACAATTGTTGATTGTTGGATAGTCGCATAACATCATATGGAACAACAATGAATTAATAAACTTAATTACGTGTCTGTGTGTGTGACTAGTGATTGACTGACTGTATGCAGGCTTGTTGTGCAGAAAGTGCGCTACATGGTGGTGCGTGTGGCCAAACAAAGATAGGATGCAGCAGCATTGATGCTTTCGACAGTCAGATTACACGCACAATAGTCATAAATATCATGCATATTGAACGCTTGACAGACCACCCACTAACATTTACATCCAGTTTTGTCTCGTCAATGCAACCTTCTCGTCACGTTTTAGTCATCAAAGAGCCATGTTTACCTAGTCATTGTCTCCTTATCATAATGTCAAAAATGGGTATCGACGAAATACTTTCGTCATCATCATCATTGACAAAAAAAAATAAATTTAAAAAATAACACTGTTTCACAGCTTCTGTGAACAACACCTTTTCCATCCTAGAGATTGTACAGCTCAGTTAGAGCTGGAGCAACTGAACTGGTGAACCAGCAGAGTCCTTAGGAAGCTACTGTAGCTGCACAGAGATGGAGACTGGTGTGATGATTCATGGTGGCATCATTAATAATCATTCTCAGTGTTGAATAAAACATTTGACTCCAAGGACTTGTGTTTGTCTCTGTGTGGACAGACATGATGAGAGCTAATTGTTGATGATTGGTCCACAGAGTCCACCAGCAGAGCTCAGAGGTTCTCAGTGGTCAGTCTACCCAGCAGCATCAGACACAGCTGGACTCCATCTTTCTGGTCTGTACATGTACAACAACTACTTTCCATCATGTCCATGCTGCTCTTTATAGACCAGTGGATTGTCAGTGTGTCCAACATGGATCTGATGTTTGTCTCCATGGTTTCAGTCTGCTTGTGTCATTCATATCGTCTTGCGTTCCAGCTGCTGGAGGACAACATCATGACTTTTGTGAGGAAGGAGCTGAAGAAGATCCAGAAGTCTGTGAGTCCAGATTACCCAGAATGCTCAGAGAGTCAGAGGGAGGATGAGGAGGTGTTGGAGGGTGAGGATGAAGAGCAGAGGAGGAGCAGCAGAGATTTATTCCTGAAGATGACAGTGAACTTCCTGAGGAGAATGAAGCAGGAGGAGCTGGCTGGCTGTCTGCAGAGCAGTAAGAGGATTTCTATAAACCAGTGGTTCCCAACTTTTTTTCTCGACATCCCGACACTTAATATTGGTTATTATTATTATTTTTACTGTTAGTTTGTCCTTTATTTCCAGTTAGGACACATTCTACTAGCTTCATAAATTTATTCTCTTCTGACAACAGTGGGTTTAATGAAAAACTGCCAGCCTCTGCAGCATCAGATGCAGCTGGATCTAAACCAAACTTCCCAAGATCTACCCCCACTCTACTTCTGATTGGCTAGTGATGTTAGTTTGGAGAGGGAAATCAACTTACTCTGATTCCAATGGTAGGCAAACTCGATTGAGTGCTCCAACCTGACAATATCCCACATCAACATTTTTTTTTTCTAAATGTTGAATTTTTTTAAATCGCAGTCGAATATATTATACATTATATTTGCTTATATTTTAAGCAACGGATATTGTACATGTAGGGAGACACGCAATACTCTTTAATAACTGATGACAGGTGAGACAGGTGAAAACTTATGATGAGCTCAGATCAGAAGTTTTGGCGCACCCACTGTGATCTCTCCAGGTTGGGAACCACTGCTCTAAACATTGGAGCTGCTGGAGAAAATGGGACATTTACTAATAAGAGCAATGACATGTTGGAATACTTACTGGGGAGATTATTCATTCATTTTATTTGTTTGTTTATTCAGGAAGTAGCCGTGTTCTAGAGTGTCGACATAAAGTTAAATCTAGTCTGAAGAAGAAGTTCCAGTGTGTGTTTGAGGGGATTGCTAAAGCTGGAAACTCAGCCTTTCTGAATGAGATCTACACAGAGCTCTACATCACAGAGGGAGGGACTGCAGAGGTCAATGATGAACATGAGGTCAGACAGATTGAATCAGCATCCAGGAAACCAGACAGACCAGAAACAAGCATCAGACAAGAAGACCTCTTTAAAGCCTCACCTGGAAGACATGAACCAATCAGAAGAGTGATGACAAAGGGAGTGGCTGGCGTTGGGAAAACAGTCTTAACACAGAAGTTCACTCTGGACTGGGCTGAAGACAAAGCCAACCAGGACATCCTCTTCATATTTCCATTGACTTTCAGAGAGCTGAATGTGGTGAAAGAGAGAAAGTTCAGCTTGGTGGAACTTGTTCATCACTTCTTCACTGAAACCAAAGAAGCAGGAATCTGCAGCTTTGAAGACTTCCAGGTTGTGTTCATCTTTGACGGTCTGGATGAGTGTCGACTTCCTCTGGACTTCCACAAGACTGAGATCCTGACTGATGTTACAGAGTCCACCTCAGTGGATGTGCTGCTGACAAACCTCATCAGGGGGAAACTGCTTCCCTCTGCTCGCCTCTGGATAACCACACGACCTGCAGCAGCCAATCAGATCCCTCCTGAGTGTGTTGACATGGTGACAGAGGTCAGAGGGTTCACTGACCCCCAGAAGGAGGAGTACTTCAGGAAGAGGTTCAGAGATGAGGAGCAGGCCAGCAGCATCATCTCCCACATCAAGACATCACGAAGCCTCCACATCATGTGTCACATCCCAGTCTTCTGCTGGATCACTGCTACAGTTCTGGAGGATGTGTTGGAAACCAGAAAGAGAGGAGAGCTGCCCAAGACCCTGACTGAGATGTACATCCACTTCCTGGTGGTTCAGGCCAAAGTCAAGAAGGTCAAGTATGATGGAGGAGCTGAGACAGATCCACACTGGAGTCGGAAGAGCAGGAAGATGATTGAGTCTCTGGGAAAACTGGCTTTTGATCAGCTGCAGAAAGAAAATCTTATCTTCTATGAATCAGACCTGACAGAGTGTGACATCGATATCACAACAGCCTCAGTGTACTCAGGAGTGTTCACACAGATTTTTAAAGAGGAGAGAGGCCTGTACCAGGACAAGGTGTTCTGCTTCGTCCATCTGAGCGTTCAGGAGT
Organism: Mugil cephalus; assembly: GCF_022458985.1. Lineage (NCBI taxonomy): Eukaryota > Metazoa > Chordata > Actinopteri > Mugiliformes > Mugilidae > Mugil > Mugil cephalus. Next base: position 277,481 of record NC_061789.1, on the reverse strand, counting down.
TTCTGGCTGCTCTTCATGTCCATCTAACCTCCGTCAACTCTGATGTCAACTTGTTGGTTGAACAACAAACTACATCTCAGTGGTCAAAACTGTTTAAAAATCTTACACGTCTCCATCAGAGTGCTGTGGACAAGGCCTTGCAGAGTAAAAATGGACACCTGGACTTGTTCCTCCGCTTCCTCCTGGGTCTTTCACTGCAGACCAATCAGACTCTCCTACAAGGCCTGCTGACACAGACAGGAAGTAGCTCACAAACCAATCAGGAAACAGTACAGTACATCAAGGAGAAGATCAGTGAGAATGTATCTGCAGAGAGAACCATCAATCTGTTCCACTGTCTGAATGAACTGAATGATAATTATCTAGTGGAGGAGATCCAACAGTCCCTGAGATCAGGACGTCTCTCCACAGATAAACTGTCTCCTTCTCAGTGGTCAGCTCTGGTCTTCATCTTACTGTCATCAGGAAAAGATCTGGATGAGTTTGACCTGAAGAAATACTCTGCTTCAGAGAAGGCTCTTCTGAGGCTGCTGCCAGTGGTCAAAGCCTCCAACAAAGCTCTGTAAGTTCATCATCAATAAATATACAACAACCTGTCAGCTGGTCACAAGGTTAAAGGGTTTTTTGTCATTGTCTCTTCAGACTGAGTGACTGTAACCTCTCAGAGAGAAGCTGTGAAGCTCTGTCTTCAGTTCTCAGCTCCCAGTCCTCTAATCTGAAATATTTGGACCTGAGTATCAACAACATGAAGGATTCAGGAGTGAAGCATCTGTCTGCTGGACTGGAGAGTCCAAACTGTAAACTGGAGTCTCTGAGGTCAGTTTTCATTTCTTTTCTTCTCAGGCTTCTGAAGAATGGAGATCCAGTTTAGATGAGTTCTCTTGTCAGGACTGTCAGAAAGTAAAGGAGCTGAAAGAGTTGAAATGAAGGAGCATCATGTTCCTGAACATCAGCAGGTATCTCCTCAGTCATCGGTGGTGGGTCTGATCATAAACCAGATCAAGTCCAGTCTTCACATGTGTTGACATTAACAGAGTTCTTGGTGTCACTAATCATTCTTTCTGTCCATACTGTCTGTGGACAAATCCCCTTATAGTCTGACTCCAATCAGACCAGATAGAGGACAACATCCACAGTGTTGTTGTGTTGTGTTGATCTTCAACTCATCTTGTTCTTCAGCACATCCAGTCAGTATCAGTTTGTGTTTCCACAGTGTTTCCTGCTGAGCTGCAGTGGAGGGACAGGAACTCAAAGAGGAACTTTGATTAGTATCAGTCAGACTGCTGAAGCTTCATATTAGTGTCAGCTCAACAGTGGAGTTGTGTTAGGAAGAGACCACTTCACAGTCAGTGTGGACAGCAGGAATCTCAACAACTCTGGAATCAGTCCGGAATTGGTTGGATTTGGAGCGTTTCACATTGAAAATGATGGCGTTGTTCGAGAAGTACCACAGGTCTACAAGTGTCTAAGATTAGAGGAAGGTGAAAAGTATCTGAAGTTGGTACTTGCTGTGAAAGACTTCTGAGGAGTAAGGTAAACTGGGGGTGATTTGAGTTGGGCGTGGGCTGCCAGTAAATATCTTAGACATGAATGAGAAACTATTGAGCTGGACCTTAATGGTCTGGGTTTGATCCCGATAGAACGAACGTATGTAACACCCCGATGAAGCTAGCTGATGTGGCTGCAGATGTTGTGCAGCGGGGGCCTTGGCATCCCAGTGATAGACACCGGGACGAAAGCCGGTTGATGCAGCAGGGAATGCAATGCAGCAGTGGCCCTGGCATCCCGGTGCCAGACACCCTGATGAAGCTAGATGATGTGGCTGCGGATATTGGTCAGTGGTGTCCTTGCATCCCACTGTTGTGCGGCACCCGAGTTGTGGAAACCGGCGTGTATGGGACCGAAGTGATGGAGACATGGATCCGGATCCCAGGCATGCTGGCGCCTGGCCGAATCCCAGGATAGATCCTCCTGCTCAAGCGAATAGGTCATCATCTGACAGGGACAGCGAGATGGAGTGCGTGCTGGCGAGTAAAGCTGGAGTTGCCCTGCTGTGAGTCGCTCTGATGAACGCACATGTGGAATACAAAAACGAAACAGGGGGACAAGGTGAGGCGGGTATTTAAGCTGGAAGAAGCGCGGTTGGGGTGTGGTCCTGCACCTGAAACTTGCTATTAAGTATCACTAAAGAAATGATTAGGATTGAAATTCACAAAACACTTAGGAACTTAGTAATGTCTGAACATATCTACTGATGTGGTGATGAGATGTTGGCAGTACAGTGAGGCCAATACAATATACAGTATATTTGGACAGTGACACAATATGCCACCATATTAGATTTGAAATTAAAGAACCACGATAGAATGGACGTGCAGACTTTCAGGTTTAATTCAAGGGGTTGAACAAAAATATCCTGTGAAAGGATCTGTGAAACGTTTAGGAATTACAAATTTTCTTGAGTCTCCTCATTTCAAGTGCTCAAATGTAATTGGACAAATTAACACTACTGTAGCAAGATAGGACACAAGAAGTAAAGTGGATAGGAAGTGACATCATTCATAAGGAGGGAGGGGGGAGTTTACAAATCAGAGACACCTGGGCAGAAATAGAAGTTTGAACAAAGGGGGGTAAAGGAGGCTGAAGCAGAAACAGTGTGAGAGGTGAGACAAAAAGAAGAAGGGAAAGAAACTAGAACTGGGATTAGAGGCTAAATAAATGAGTGAAATGGAGGTGGCACATTAAAGGATCGGTTTAAGGAGAAGAGGATTGAGCTCTGTGGAATGGGCAGATAGCCCCGCGCCTGTTTGGAATCAGCAAAACCGATTGTAGCTTCTTGGGCAACAATCGGACCCCAACAAACATAAGTGAGACTGGTGCGATGGATAGATCTATTAGTAAAAGTAAGTGAAATCATAAGGTCACAATATCTGCTGTGTGAGACTTACCCTGCCATGCATGTGCAGCTAGCGTCAGGATGTACCCTAGATCCCTGTGACGTACACCCAGGTATCATAAGGATTTGCCTTTACTCCCTGTCTCATGGGCAGGACACAGGTGGGGGCCTGTGCCCCTGTAAAGCTGCAGGCTTAGCAACACCCCTGGTCAGACCTGTAATGTGAACCTATATGTTTGGCATGTATGGCATCTGTCTTGCATTTCCAGTGATTGTTAACGTCTGTGTCGTGTTTCCAGTGGTTGTTGACATCTGTGTCTCGTTTCCAGTGTTTGTTGACGTCTGTGTTGCATTTCCAGCATTTTTTGATGTCTTTGTCGCATTTCCAGTGTTTGTAGACGTCTGTGTCGCGTTTCCTGTGGTTACGTTTCCAGTGGTGGTTGACATTTGTGTCGCGTTACCAGTGGTTGTTGATATCTGTGTTGTGTTTCCAATGGTTTCGTTTCCAGTGGTTGTTGACGTCTGTGTCATGTTTCCAGTGGTTGTTGACGTCTGTGTCATGTTTCCAGTGGTTGTTGATGACTGTGTCACGTTTCCAGTGGTTGTTGATGACTGTGTCACGTTTCCAGTGGTTGTTGACATCTGTGTCATGTTTCCAGTGGTTGTTGACATCTGTGTCACGTTTCCAGTGGTTGTTGACGTCTGTGTCACGTTTCCAGTGGTTGTTGACGTCTGTGTCATGTTTCCAGTGGTTGTTGACGTCTGTGTCATGTTTCCAGTGATTGTTGACTTCTGTGTCATGTTTCCAGTGGTTGTTGACGTCTGTGTCATGTTTCCAGTGATTGTTGACTTCTGTGTCATGTTTCCAGTGGTTGTTGACATCTGTGTCATGTTTCCAGTGGTTGTTGACGACTGTGTCATGTTTCCAGTGGTTGTTAACGTCTGTGTTGCGTTTCTGGTGGCGGTTGATGTCTGTGTCGTGTTTAATGTTGGCAGGCCGTAAAGTAGCCTCGTTGTAAACATTTTTTACTTTGACTTTGTTAGCATTCACTAGCATTACGACCCTGTTCCTTATATTGAAAACATCCGAAACAACCGTCACAACCTTTACCAGGTTGTTGAGTGAAATTCACGGACATTTCAGCAAGTGTTTTTCTGAATTGTGATGCAATGAAAGACAAAGTCATTTTTCAATGAAATGACATTTTATTGCAATTGTGTCGGGGAGAACTCACAAACAATATGGCATCTACATCTACATTGATACCAGCTTTTGCCCTACACAAGAAACCCGTCTAGTTATACTTGTTCTTACTGTGAAAATATCAACTTTCGGTCGAGCAAAATGAAAAGACCAGCGTTTTTTTGTTCCTGTCTTACAACAATTTTATTTTTTGTTTTTAGAAACAGAAAATGAAAATCAACCGTTTTTTTTAAAGGTTTGGTCATCCCTCTTGACCCTGGTAACGAAAAAAATCCGTCTATCATTCGTTCTTTCTATTTTCAATTGTCAATCAAAAAATGAAAAAGTTAGGGATTATTTTGTTTTTTGTTTTTTAATCGAACACAGACAAAAAACGAAGAAATGCCTGGGTTTTCATATGTCAATTTTGGACTCAGATCATAAATACGAAATGGAAAAACGGACCAGGGCTACAGGACTGAATTTGATTTTAATATTTAATTGGTTGGGCTACGTGACCCGGAGATTGCTTTGCGCACGGCAGTTTGCATAATGTAGCCCCTTCATGGAACGAAAAACATGATTTTATCGGCTCGGCTTGACACGGCTTGATGTGAACAGGAATACACGTCGACCCGTTTTTTGCTCTGATGTTGATCTGAACATACATCCTGATTTTGTCACTTTTTGCTTGAGAATTGACTTTTATGTTTATGACAATCTTAGTTTGGATGAACTTAAGTTGAATTCCTTATGGATATATATTTGTGTGAAATTTGACTATCTGAGAATTGAAGCTGTAATCAATCTTTGGTATACTTTCTAGACGATGCTAGTTCCTAAACCATTTGTTGCTCTTTTTGCTGTTGCTCATTTGTTACTCTTCCTGAAACATCTTTCGTCTAAAGTAAGTAAAATGCAGGCTTGATTGGGTTGAGCCATTGCAGAATATTCTTGCTGGGTTGCTTTTGCTGCACGTGTTGGGTGATAGTCCTTCTGTACTGTGAAGCACTGTCCAGTAAACTTTGCTGCATTTGGCTGAATCTGAGCAGAAAGTATATCCCTACATGCTTTAGAACTTATTCAACTACTTTTGTCTTCTGTCACAGCAAAACACTAGTGACCCCATACCATTGGAAGCCCTTCATGCTCATGCCATCATACTGTGTCCACCATGTTAAAAAGAAGGTGTGGTTTGCTTTGGAGTCTTCTGCATACTTCTTCCCATCATTCTTGTTGATCTTAGTTTCATCTGTCCAAAGAATGCTGTCCTAGAACTGTTCTGGTTTCTTCAGAAGTTGAAGACATATCTTTTGAATCAATTGTCCGGTTAATTGTGGTCTGTTGAAGGAGAGCTGGCGCTCCCAATGACTACAGGGCAGTGGCATTAACATCCCATGTCATGAAGTCATTTGAGAGGCTGCCAATACTGCACCTGAGGGATCTGCTGCCTGCTTTTCTGCACCCCCTGCTGTTTTCTTACTGGCAGCACATGGGTGTAGAGGATGCGGTCATCTTCCTCACATCTCTTCTTCCCTATCTCATCTGGAGCTGGGGGGACTGTGAGAGTCACTTTCTTTGACTTCTCCAGTGCCTTCAACAGCATCCAATTCATCCTCCTGAGAGACAAGCTACTAGACATGAAACTTCACCCTGACATCGCTGCCTGGATTTTGGACTACCTCACAGGACAGCTGCAGTATGTCAGGGTGGATGGATGCACATCTGAGGTCCTGACAAGCAACACAGGGGTGCTAAGGAGTAAGGAAGATGTGGAGGACCACAGGAGGAACTGGAGGAGTCCTGTCCCAGTCACCATCCAGGGTGAGGAGGTGGAGATTGTGGACTCGTACAAGTACCTTGGGGTCTACATCAGCAATAAACTGGACTGGTCTCATAATACAGACGCCCCCTACAGGAAAGGACAGAGCAGGATGTTCTTCCTGAGGAGACTGAGGTCCTGTTTTGCGTCTGTAGTAGACTCCTCAAGACCTTCTACCAGTCTGTGGTTGCCAGCTTGATCTTCTTTGCTGTGGTGTGCTGGCGGGGCGGGGCCAAGACTGGTGAGGTCAACAGACTCAATAAACTGGTGAGGAAAGCCCGCTTGGTGGAGGTATTGAACTGGGACTTCTTGGAAACAGTGGCTGAGGAGGGTGAAGGACAAAATCTGTGCAATATTAGACAATCCCTCTCAGCCTCAATGAGCTGTGGTTGATGCTCCTTTGTGCCCGCTGCCATCAGACTGTATAACCGCACACATCTTATCTTATCTTAAAGAGCTGAGAGCAGGGGCGCTGCTAGGCATGCAGCTTTACAGGGGCACAGGCCCCCACCCAGATAAAGAGTTTCAGACAGAACTTTTGATGGCTGTATGAGTAACGTTATGTCCATGTTCCTCCTTCTGCGACAGTTAAGGGAACATTTACACTTTTCCAGACAAGACGACATAAACTAGGCCTCCTCGTCTTTTTCGAGTGTTAATGACTTAATTTGATTATCAAACATTATGTCTTCTGTTCTAAGTATTTAAACAGCGGGTGACAGCTCCTGTCACAGGAGGTCAACTACTCCTAGACGCATCAGTCATAGCGCAGGGATTCAGGTATTATTCTGTGATCATTAACTGTCTGTGATGAAAACTAGACTCATTTGTGAAATTTCATCTGGAGTTTTACAGGGGGGCACAGCGCGTGGCTGAGACTCTGCACTTTCAGCTCATATCAGCCCATAACTTGTCACTGTCCGAATTTATATGGACCTAACTGTAAACAGCCGAGGTGCTTGAATCACTAACAGCTGGTGAACTACTCCTCTCACTTGACTGCACTCATGTAAGAAACAAAGAAAAGAGAAGAAGCCTCCAGATCAGGAGACAGAGGACATGAATGCCATTGATCTTATTCTAGGTTTACACTTTGAATAAATAGTTTGAATGGATTTAATTCAGTCTAAGATACAAGAAGCTCCAATGTATTCTATCAAAAACATCAAGGCTCATCTAAATAGCTCTGGTCTGTTGTTTGGATGGAGCTGATTATTATTAGAGTCCTAATATTGTCTTGCATTTAATGTCCTACAATAAAACCAGTCTGGTCTGTCATAAATGTCTCATATCTCTTTGCTATAATAGATGTGTATCTTGTAGTCTACATAGAGAATAGGTGTACCAGAGGTGAGGCTCAATACCGGAGTCTCCTCGTGGTGGATTTCTAGAAGGAGACTTCAGAGATTCAGGGAGGACTGGCCCGGCATGTTCTCTACTATCTGATGATGGTTTTAATTTTTATTATGGTGGAAGAGAGATGGGTTCCCAGGAAACTGAATAACAGAAAAGTCCTGAACTCACCATCAGGACTGAAAACATCTACTTATCAGATATTTAATCTACATCTTTTATTCTTTATTCAGGTTGAGTGGCTGCAGTTTGTCAGAGATCAGCTGTGATTCTCTGGTCTCAGCTTTGAAGTCCAACCCCTCCCATCTGAAACATCTGGACCTGAGTGACAACAACCTGAAGGATTCAGGAATGAAGCAGCTGTGTGGTTTTCTGAGGCGTCCAGACTGTAGACTGGAGACTCTGGGGTCAGTTCACTGTCTGTTACTGTCCCTCCTGGTCTCTCCATCAATCTGTAAATGTCCTTTAGTTCATCTTTTCTGTTTCCTTGTTTCCAAGTGTTCAAATATGTGTACACTCCTGCAACCACTGTTCACTGGGAGAGACTGTTCTCAGTTGCAGCAACATTGAAATAAGAAGCGGTCAGCTCTCCTCTCGTTGGACAATGTCAACAAGTTAATTTGTCTCCATAGCAACAGGGACACACTAATGTGGACACATGGTGGACAAAGAAAGACACAAAAAGTTGTTGAATTGTTGAAACTGCTGAAGGTGTTTAATCAACACATTAAGTGGAGTCTGTTTGCTCATCAACAGTGAAACGCAGGTCACAGGTGATGGGTAGGACTCGGCTTTGCTAAACCATAGCAGATATAGTGAGTTGAACCAGTTTAGTGATTGGATGATGTTGGATGAGAAGCTTCATTGTTGTGTTGTTGCTGCTGCTGTTGTTAGGGCACCACTATCTGAACTCAAGGGTTCCAGCAGAAAAATATCAGGATTTAGTTTCTGCTGTTGAGGCCAAACATGATAAACAGATTCTAACTGAATTCATCATGTCATCAGTTAAATCCCTTTACATTTACATCTATGGCTTCATCATGTTTCATTCTCTTTATGACTAAACCTCAATAAATATCCTAAATATCTGAGTCACTGAACTTGATGTGTTAGTAACAGGGTTGATGAAACATGGATTTACATGTTGATTATATGTGAAAAAAGGATCTTAAGATTTTTAAAAATGAGAAATGTCCCGTTCTCATCTGAGCTTCTCTGAACTTTGAGTAGAAAGTGAAATAAATGTCTGAGGGGTTTTAGTTGTGCTTGTAGAGATGGAGCCACGTCTTCATTGAAGCAGCAGCATGTTGTCATTAATATTAATGAGAGTTCTTCTTCTCTTCTTCTATTTGGCTGTTTGAAGCTGCTTCCTGTTGGATTCACCTGTTTGGAGTTTCCAGGTTTTAAACTTGTTCATTCTGAACCTTCAGCTCTGAACACATGATGAAACTGGATGATTTCAACAGGAACTTTGTGAACTCACATCCTTTATTCTTTATTCAGATTAGGGAGCTGCAGTTTGTCAGAGATCAGTTGTGATTCTCTGGGACCAGCTCTGAAGTCCAACCCCTCCCATCTGAAACATCTGGACCTGAGTCACAACAGTCTGAAGGATTCAGGAGTGAAGCAGCTGTGTGGTTTTCTGAAGAGTCCAGACTGTAGACTGGAAACTCTGGAGTGAGTTCACTGTCTGTTACTGTTGTAGATCTGATATGTTTAATCACCAACTGAATCTAATTCATATTCCTCCAACAATCTGTAAATGTCCTTTAGTTCTTCTTGTCTGTTTCCTTGTCTCCAAGTGTTTGTAGCAGAACGTGTAGAAAACGTCCACTGTTGTTGAAGTCAATGAATGTTTGTGATTAGAGCTGAAGAGTCACATCTGGATCCAGAAGATCCTCTCAACTCACATTTGTTTCAAAGTGACTTGACTGATAATGTCTGATCATTGATATTGATCCTGTAATGAGTTCAGCAGCATCTTATTGATCTGTGTTGACATCAATAGTTGTCTGAATGTTGTGCTGACGTTTGGATGATGTCTGTAGAAGGCTGACATGATGAAGATCCACAATAACACAAGGACAAAGTCACTCTACTCATTTTAGAGAACAGCTCATTGATCAGGACACATTTCAGACCTCAACACATCTGACTGATCATCAATCATTTCATCTTTTATTCTTTATTCAGGTTGATGAGCTGCAGTTTGTCAAAGATCAGTTGTGATTCTCTGGGACCAGCTCTGAAGTCCAACCCCTCCCATCTGAAACATCTGGACCTGAGTTCAAACAACCTGAAGGATTCAGGAGTGAAGCAGCTGTGTGGTTTTCTGGAGAGTCCAGACTGTAGACTGGGGACTCTGAGGTCAGTCAGTTCTGATTCAGTAATATTCAGTTTCTGTTTGGTCCAGCACTTGGATGAACCATATTTAATATTTCGTTTTCCTACTGATTTGTATTTCTTAGGATAACCAAAAATCACTCTTTAAGAGCTAGAAAGACGATAAGAAAATGAATGTCAAAGTTAACAAAAAATCACCCTTTAGTAAAAGTAAGATAGGACAAGACGAACTGGCAAAGGATTATGGGACATACAGACAACATATATTCACTAGGAATAATAAGGAAAAGGTGGAAACAATTAGAGGATGGAAAACAATCACAATGGGAAAAGAAAAAACAAGACACCACACCATTAGTCAGCAGCTCGGCGCTGTGGAGCAGGGCCTTCCAGGTGGAAGCCCAAATGCGGTGGAAGCACTGAACCATGGCGTGGGTGGACAATTGGCCTTGGGTTGATAGCAGAGGTAAGGCTGACTGTGGTACCAATGAGACCACAAAACCCTTTACAGAACCTTGATATGAATTCCACCTCTGTGAGAACCATGGTTTTACCTTCTGAGACCAGAAGCCCCATGACGAAATCCAGGGAGATATCAGCCCATGGACAAGTGGGAACAGGAACCACTGAAGGACCTGATGAACATGGCTTACATGGGTCTTTAAATCAGGTGAAAGGATCAGAATATCATTCAAATATAGAAAAATAAATATATTCAGAAAGTCTGAGAATGTCATTAATCATGGCTTGAAAACCCATAGGTGCATTACTCAACCCAAAGGCATTAGTAAGTATCCACAGTGACCACTGAGAAGCCATTGAGTGACTTGAAAAGCATTGCAAAGGTCTAGCTTGGGGAGAACTTTGTCTTGCTGTACCTGGTGGAAGGCAGTTGACATGAGAGATATGGTGATGTTATCAGGCTACAATCAATGCACAGCTGGAGAGACCATTGCCTGCTTTTTAGGGCCAGAAATTAGTATATTCTCTCTTTAGGAATGGGTGCACCTAGGACCAGATCAATAGGGCAATTGTAGGGTCTGTGAGAAATGAGGGGCTTACTAAAAACCTTTTTCAGGTCATGATAGCACTGTGAAATGGATGATAGATCAGGTTTATCAGAAACGTCGACACTGGCAGAGAGAGATTATACACCGACTTCTCTTTTTGAGGCAGAAAGCACACCTTGTCACAGCTTTTAGGCCAACCCACAACCCTTCCCGTTTCCTAGTCCATCTGTGGACTGTGATCTTTTAACCAAGGAAATTCCAAAATGAGAGGGATGAGTGGAACACATGAAAGCTCATCTGATTGTAATGATTTCCCACAGAGACCTCAAGAGGTTCAGTCTTATGGGTCATCCTAAAAATCAGGCTCCTGTCAAGGGCACTGACTTCCTTATGGTTGGGATAACAGCTCAGTTTGAGTTTAGTCTGTTAGCTAGGTTCCACATTTTGGCGACGAGTCATCCTATGTGTTTTTCCTAGTTTTTTGTCTTTTGCTATGGATGTTTTAACCATGCCCTGAAGAACAAACGATGGCTTTGAATAAGTGGATGCACATGTTAATAACAACTTGTTGGTGATTAATGCCATGTGGAATCTCTGGCCTGAAGCATGCAGGGGATCAATGACCATTACTTGGGAACCGAGGGACAGCAGATTTTTTACTCATTGGAATCTGCAGTACACCAAGCAGCAACAATGGTAACAGATAGCAGTACTCCAGTGAAAGTTATACAGCCATGTCCACACTGTTCTAAAAAGTAACACAAACAGAACCCTTGATTAAACAAGACTGTGAACATGCCCTCTGACACCTGTTACAGGTGTGGCTCAGACAAACACTTAGCAAATCTTCCACAGTGCCCTGCTATTAAGGCAACATCCAAGTCTTGTCATGAAATTGGACATCTTGCTCATGTCTGTGGTTCGTCCACAGGCACAAGTGTTAACTAAACTGGCTGTCCTGTACTTTAGAGACTCTTGTTGTGCACCAAAGAAACTGAAATCCAGAGTTAATGTCAGTATATCTACTTCACTTTCCAATGATCTTGAACTGGCTTTACGTTATGAAAATTCAGGATAATTCCAAATCTAACGAAGAAAAACTTAAGTTAAACAAACTTAATATAATCCACTTGCCGCAGGTGTCCAAAGGACAAATAAGCGACAGTTTCATCTGCAAAAACAAGAAAAAAACAAAAATGTGCAAACGATCGCTAACTGGTATACCAGGAACAAAAAAGTTACTAAAAATGTTGTGATTGGTCATCGGTCGTTTCATTCATTCATTCGGTTCTATTTTATACCAAGAATGAGCCCTGGGTCAATGTGGGGCACAGAAGAGGTGCACTGCCTCCTTGATATATGGTCGAAAGGAGAGCATATATCAGCTGCTTGATGCACAAAAATGCCGACATCTATCAATACCGGTGCGCCGACCAGCTCAGGATCGGGGACATGGACAACAACAATAAGCCATCCACAATAAGCAATGCACTCAACGGCCATGGCATGTATGCACGCTTATCAGAAAGAAAGAAAAAGCATGTTGAAGCTCGTTTAAAGTTCGATGCACAACATTTGGACAAGCATGTAAAATACTGGGAGTACATAGTGGAACTCTTTGGATGCCATAACACACACCATGTTTGGAGGATAAAATACACTGCACATCAACCCAAAAACACCAAAGTGACAGTGTGTCATGTCGGGGAGTTTAGGAGGTTGTAGGTGAGGACCCAGATGCAGGGCAATTGATGAGGCAGGATCTCAAACAAAAAGTTATTTAATAATTAACAAAAAGCGCTGCGCACGGCAGGAAAACCAAAATCCAAAAATCAAAAGAAATCTTCAACACAACGTGGAAACATGGACACATGCAAAATGGAAGATGACATGAAGGTAACATTAACGACGCGACGAGGAACAAAGGGAAAGGCAGGTCTACATATACACATGAGGACTGAGGGATGACAAGACACAGGTGAGACACATGAGGACAATCAACACAGTTGAGACCAATAACCAATCAAGAAACAAGTAGGCACACAGACAGGAACACCAGAACTTAACCAAATAAAACAGGAAACACAACACAACATGACATGGACAGACATGGAACCTTGACACAGTGGAGTTTGGAGGTGGGTAAATCATGGTGTGGGGCTGTTTTTCTGCATATGCTACTGGTAAACCTCATATAACTGAAGGGAGGATGAATGGAAAAATGTACCGAGACACTGTTGATAAAAATCTGCTGCCATCGACCAGAATGATGAAGATGAAACAAGGGTGGACATTTCAGCAAGACACTGATCCCAAACACAGAGCCAAGGAAACTCTCCACTGGCTTCAGAGAAAGAAAATAAAGCTGCTAGAACGGCCCAGCCAATCACCTGACTGGAATCCACCTGAATCCAATCCAATCTATGGAAAGAACTAAAAATCTGAGTTCATAGAAGAGGCCCACGGAACCTTCAACATCTAAAGATTGTTTGTGTGGAAGAATGGGCCTGAGCAGCATGCGACTAGTTTCTCCAACAGGAGGTGTCGTGAAGCTTCATTACCAACAAAGGCTTCTGTAAAAAGTATTAAATACATATCAGCAAGTGTGTTCAATACCTTTTCCCTCTGTTATTTTACATAATTACACATAACTTCTTTTGTGAATTTATTTGTTTTGGGTTCTTTCTATGTATGGATTACTTGGGTTGTTACCAACACCTGGTGGAAATTTCATGTCAATAGCACCTTTAGAAATATGTTTGCTATGAAAAACTGTGATGTGTTCAATACTTATTTTACCCGCTGTAAATGTCTGAGGGTTTTTAGTTGTGCTGTAGAGATGGAGCCATGTCTCCACTGAAGCAGCAGCATGTTGTCTGAACATTCAGCTCTGAACACATGATGAAACTCTGGATGATTTCAACAGGAACTCTGTAAACTCGCATCTTTTATCCTTTTTTAGGTTGATGAAATGCAGTTTGTCAGAGATCAGCTGTGATTCTCTGGGACCAGCTCTGAAGTCCAACCCCTCCCATCTGAAATATCTGGACCTGAGTGACAACAGCCTGAAGGATTCAGGAGTGAAGCAGCTGTGTGGTTTTCTGAGGCGTCCAGACTGTAGACTGAAGATTCTGGAGTGAGTTCACTGTCTGTTACTGTTGTAGATCTGATATGTTTAGTCAGCAACTGAATCTAATTCATGTTCCTCCATCAATCTGTAAATGTCCTTTAGTTCATCTTGTCTGTTTCCTTGTCTCCAAGTCTTTGTAGCAGAACGTGTAGAAAACGTCCACTGTTAGTTGTTGAAGTCAATGAATGTTTGTGATTAGAGCTGAAGAGTCACATCTGGATCCAGAAGATCCTCTCAACTCACATTTGACAAAGTTTTCTTGATCAAGTCCAAAGATTTCTTTGCTTTGTGTTTATTTCAAAGTGACTTGACTGATAATGTCTGATCATTGATATTGATCCTGTAATGAGGTCAGCAGCATCTTATTGATCTGTGTTGACATCAATAGTTGTCTGAATGTTGTGCTGACGTTTGGATGATGTCTGTAGAAGGCTGACATGATGAAGATCCACAATAACACAAGGACAAAGTCACTTTACTCATTTTAGACAACAGCTCATTGATCAGGACACATTTCAGACCTCAACACATCTGACTGATCATCAATCATTTCATGTTTTATTCTTTATTCAGGTTGTGGAGCTGCAGTTTGTCAAAGACCAGCTGTTATTCTCTGGTCTCAGCTCTGAAGTCCAACCCCTCCCATCTGAAACAACTCAATGTGAGATTCAACAACCTGAAGGATTCAGATGTGAAGCAGCTTCTTGATCTTGTGAAGAGCCCAGACTATAAACTGGAGACTCTGAAGTGAGTAGAGGGTTCCAGTCAGTCCATGCTGCTTTCATCAGTATCGTCCTAAACACAGTATCAAAGATCCAGTGTTTCCTGTAAACCTGCAGCTTCTCAGTGAAGCTGTGAGAGGAGAATGGAGACAGGCTTCAGGATTGGACAGAAAGACAGAGAGACAACAGTCAGCCAGTCAGAGGAGCCAGAAGCTTGTTGTGATCATGTGTTTGAGTTGATGTGAAGACTGTTGTTGATGTGTCCAGGAAATAAAGCTGGATTCCAGCTGACAGCCTTCCAAGATGTATAGAGACAGTGGTGGTCATTCATCACATCTGATCAACAACTGATCACAGCTCTGAGATCAGTCTGACTGAAGCCTGCACATCACAGAAGCAGCATTACATTTAGTAACCATGAGTTTCTTAGTCAGCTGATCTTTGTTTCCATGGAGCAGCAGTAAATCCATCACTAAAGTGTTGGTGCAGTAATGAAGCGTTCAGGACTCTCAGCAGTTTCTTAGTGAAATGTGCAGAGGAAACAGACTTGATGCTAAAAGTCTCTGCAGGTCTGTGTGTGTTCACTCCAACACGTTAACATGAAGCTGAAAGGAAACTGGCTGAGCTCCACAGCTGCTCCACTGCTGCTCTGAACAGGACTCAAGTCCCTGCTGCTCTTTCTACTGGATGTGATGATGAAGGGAAACAGTCCTTCACCTCCTCTCTTCTTTCTCCTCCTCTCTACAGGTGGAAGAAGTCATGGTGATAACCAGGAGGGTGGGTGGTGTGAGAGGATGAGCTGTGTCCTGATGATCCAGAGGGTGAAGCAGACTCTGACTGGACCATGTTACTGGGAGGTGGAGAGGAGAGCTTCATCCACATGGTCTCCATTTAAGACCATCAACAGAGCTGCACTTCAACTCTTCACAGAGCTCCAACAAACCAAGTCCACAAACCTCCTCGTTATGTTCCTCCTCCTTCATCCACATTTATTGGATCAAAGCAGCATCTGCGTCATGTGTCTTTGATTAGTGGATTTGTCAGATGAGGAGGAACTGATGAGTTTAGAAACGACAGCGAAGAAAAACCTCAGAGTCAGACCAGAGACTCCGTTAGATCTTCATCTTCATCAGATCACGCGTATCTTATGGTATGCATTTTCTACAGCATAACTCCTGATTGTAAGTTATTTATACAGTGTAATTCCTGGTTATATTTTTACAGCATATCTCATATCTGTTTTTATAGTGTATCTTTTCATGTTTGTCAGATGTTTTTACAGTTTATTCAACTTATAAGCTGTTTTTGTACAGAGACTTTATGATGGTTACCAGGCACAACAACCATCTATCACATGAGGAGAGAGATGTTTTATATCTTTAAGGTAGTATTAAATTTAATTTAATCTAAGACAGTTTAATGTTTTATGGCAGTTTTAAGTTGAAGATTATTTTTATTTTAAAGGTGGTCTCAAGTTTTAAGGTAGTATTAAATAGCATGTTAGTCTTTTTTTTTCCCAGCATATTTCCTGGTTATATTTTAAATCGTCCCTTGGAGTCATTTTTATGTGTTGCTGAAGTTCCTGTGCATGACCACCAGAGGGCAGTGACCATTCATCAGTCAGTCTGTCTGTGTAATAATATGTGTTCATTATCAGTCTGATAAACAGTCAATGAAGATCAGTATTATGGGATGTGGGCTGTAGTTCCTGACAGTGACCACTGGAGGGCAGCGATCATCATAGTTTCTATCATACGCTGTAAAACTGTGGGAGGACATCGTGTGTCAAAAAGAAGCATCCAGGTGATGACCAGTAGAAGTTGTAGAATGAACCTGGAACCTGGATTAGTTCCTGGAGAGTCAGTAGCTGATGTTTACAACTGTTTATGAATTGAACTTGCTAGCATAAAGTTATAAATAAAGTTATATCCTATTGAGTTTGTTACCAGTCATTTAACATGAGAACAGATAAAAACAGAAAGAGCTTCTTTAACAACAGCTGTGACCTCTGACCCCTCCCCTCCCCTCCTCCTCCTCCATCCTGCAGCTGACCATGTTTCTTTCAGACTCAACACTACATTCAGTCTGTGAAACAGCAGCACAATAGCTCCATTAAATATTCAGCAGGTTGGCTGTAGGAGAGGGGGCTGGATGGGGGCTGGGTGGAGGCTGGGTGGAGGCTGGCTGGGAGGCTTCAGGCCCCAGATCCAGAGACTGAGTTGGAGGCGTCTGAACGGGCCAGACCTGGAGATGCCTCAGAGATGTGGGACCAGAGTTGAGCCTGGACAAACCTGAGGAGGAGGAGCAGGAGGAGGAGGAACAGGAGGAGGTGGAGGTAGGGTTGATGTGACACTTGATGCTGCTGAGTGTCCACGTTTCACCTGGAGGATTAGAGTTAAGTAAGAGTTGAGCAGAGAATTGAATCCAGATACGACATGTTTTTATCTCACGGACTGTTAATTATCTCTCTAGTGTTTTCTTGGATGTGATGAACACATGAACCGTTCACAAACCTGAATGGATCAGAGTCACATGTTTCCTTCAGAGGCTGAAACATGAAGGAAACATGAACCAGTCAGATAGAAACATTCATTCCTGTTGATCTCTAACGGTTTAAAACCACCTCGTTTGTTCATAACACACCACAGGGATAAATAGATGACAAGTCCAGTCCGCTGGATGCTAAGCTAACACAGCTAACCAGTATAGCTTCCCTTTATTAGCATCAGTGTAGGTTGTGTAGCAACACAGTGTAATAACTGCTAATAGTGTAATAATCACTAATGTGAGAAAACTGCTGCATTGTGATAATGCAGCAGTTTTATATAGAGCTTTATTAAAAACACAAAGTCACTTTGCATTGGACACATTATTCATTCGCTCACCATGGTCCATAAAAGTTATGAACAGAACCAGTGACAGGGCAGAACTGGAGCAGCCCCACCCTCACCAGGAACAGCTAAGAAAACAGAACAGGTCCAGCTTCACAGACCAGGTCTTGACAGGTTCTTCCACCAGGTGTTCTCAGCAGACCCTTACTATTCATGTGGGCCTACCAGGTCTGACATCTGATCCAACTCACCACCAGGTGGTGACCAGAGGATGATACGAATATAAAGTCAATCATTGTCCTATGACCTAGGCTGTCATGGTGCTGAGAGGACTGACGAACAACCTTATGTTGGAACATGGTGTTGGTTATAGACAAACTGTGACTCACACAGAAGTTCAATAACTGAACACCAGGTTCAGATCAGGCCGTTCCTCCCGATCACGCCCCTCCAGGTCTTACTGTCACTGCCCATATGAGTGTCCCCCAGCAGGACAATGGAGTCCCCAGCATCCGTCCTAGGGCCTCCAGGAAGGGTGGGTACTCTCAACTGCTCTTTGGTACATATGTGCAAACATCAGTCAGGACCCCGACCCAAAGGTGCAGGGAAGTGACCCTTTCATCCGCCCTTGAAGAACTTCAACATGCAGGCAGTTTTGGGGCAAGCAAAAAGCCCACCAAGGCCTCTGACCCTCACATGGAGCAACTCCAGCAAAGAAGAGGGTCCAATCCCTCTCCAGGACTTCGGTTCCAGACTCGATGTGTCGAGGTGGGGCCAACTATATCTAGTAGATAACACCCGACCTCTTTGACTTTGGCGCCTTCCCTGCCAGAGAAGTGACGTTCCATGTTCCAAGAGCCAGTTTGGGTGAAGGCCCAGCCACCAGGCACTCGCCCACAAGCCCCAGGTCCATGTCTGGCTCCAGGGTGGGGCCCTGGTAACCCTCCATTCAGGGTCTTCTGAATGTTTTTTTGTCTGACCCTTTGAGATAGAGGGCACAAAGCCCCAGACAGCACAGACTCTCATCAACAAATTAGAATCACCAATCAAACTATCAATCATGTCTTTGGAGGGTGGGAGGAAACTGGAAGACCTGGTTTTTGTTCTCAGCTATAATCTAAGGTCTTGTATTATTTATGCATATTGTTTAGTTAAATTTATTTGGACTCATGTTTTTACTTGGGTCTCACGGCAGGTTGTGTTTACACTCAGGCCTGACAGGCTACTACCATGTATTTAATGTAAGTAGTAGGAAACCAATGCTTAAAGGTCTTTATTGGCATTAAGCCCAACAATAATATAACAGCAACGAGAAGTTCTTCATCAGGTGGTATGGAAGGAAAGAGTGTTCACCTTTTATTGTTTCCTGTATTTACTGTAGCAACAGTTAACAAAGAAAATGCTCCTTTAAGCTAAAGGAACTGCAGTCCCCATCCTTCCCTAATTTACACAATTTTCCTTCTTCTCCTGACGACGTTTGAGTTGATTACTGTCGCGCCACCTATGAACAAATCATAGTCAAACACAGACCTCTTCCTCTGGTGCATGTTCACTGTCAGTCTGTGCAGTTTTGACCAATCAGACTTCTCTTCCTTGTTACATCTATGTATTGGGGGCAGAGGTACAGGGTGTCTAAGTCAACCATTGCTCCACTACGTTTTAGAGAAACTGAGATCCTGCTGACAGACAGAGAGACAGACCTGAAAGCATTTCATTCCACTCCTGCAGGAATGACAGAGGTAAAACTGATGATAATGCAGCAGTTTTATCAGAATATGAGCCATTATTACACTATGAGCTGTTATTACATAATGAGCGGAACCAGTAAGGCTCATAACGTAATAAGTACATTAACTAAGTAAGTTATTATTATTACATTATTATGTTATGAGTTGCTACAAGGTGGTTTTCTAGAGGCACCTTTTAAAAAGATTTACACTCTAGAAGTATACAGGTTCTTTAGCATGATCAGCCATAACATTATAACCGCTGGTTCTGTGGTTTTGGAGAAATGTTCCAGTGGAAGGATTTGACTATGTTCACTGAGTCAGAACATCTCCATGATCCTGGTCTGGAGTGGATCAGTACTAGTGGTCTAAGGAAGGAGGAGAACCAGGGTCACTGAGTCTGAGCCCAGTGGTTCTGATAGAACAGAGTCAGAACACTTAGTGGATCTCAGGTTTTTTTTTTTTTTTTTTTAAGGGAGGTCCGTCTTCTAGAAACATCCACCTGGATGGACCTCCACAGACAGATTACCCATAAGTCATCGCTGTAGACCATGTCCAGCCTCTCAGCAGGATGATGCTCCCTGGTTCAGGACCGGTTTGAGGAAGTCAACTCAAGTCAACTTTATTGTCAATTCTGTGCAACACAATACAGGATTGTGAAGAGTCCTTGGTTAGTGTGGGTTGGTGAGAAGTGGGGGGGGGGGGGGGGGGGGGGGGCAGGGGCAGAGTAGGTAGAGAGTTCGGTTTCCTGACAGCCTGGTGGATGAAACTGTCCCTTAGTCTGCTGGTCCTGGTTCTGGTCCTCAGAGTCCACAGTTTCTTCCCTGATGGCAGCAGACTCAGGAAACTGTGTGACGGGTGGATGGTATCAAGCAAGCAATGCAGAGGGCTTTGCGCTTGAGCCGGGTGTAAATGTCCTGCATGGATGGGAGAGAGGCAGTGATTATCCTTTCAGTTGCTCCCACTGTGTTCTGGAGGGTCTTAATGCAGGATGTGGTCACCTCACTCCTGTAGTCCGTCTCATCCCCGTTACTGATGAGACCCACCACAGTCGTATCATCTGCAAACTTGATGAGGAGGTTGGAGTTGTGCATTGCTGTGCAGTCGTGGGTCAGCAGGGTGAAGAGGAGGGGGCTCAAAACACATCCCTGGGTTAGGGTTAGGGTTAGAGGCCCCCGTGTTCAGGGTGATGGTGCCGGATGTGTTGCTGTCTGTGGTCTCCCTGTCAGGAAGTCCAGCAGCCAGTTGCACAGCGAGGTGTTGAGCCCCAGCTGGTCCAGTTTTGTAGATAGTGTCCAGGTGTGTGAGGGCCGCTCGAAGCACTTCATCAGGATGGGAGCGAGTTGAAGCAGGAGGGAGAGGACTTCTTCAGGATCAGAATGATGGTGGTGGCTTTGAAGCAGGTGGAGACAACGGCCTGACTCAGAGAGATGTTGAAGATGTCCGTGAAGACATCTGTGAGTTCAGCTGAACAGTCTCTCAATACACGACCAGGTATGTTGTCTGGGCCTGGAGCTTGGGGGGTGGAGTCTTGTGTGCAGGGGTGTTGTTGTCTGCCT
Organism: Mugil cephalus; assembly: GCF_022458985.1. Lineage (NCBI taxonomy): Eukaryota > Metazoa > Chordata > Actinopteri > Mugiliformes > Mugilidae > Mugil > Mugil cephalus. The sequence continues at coordinate 256,905 of NC_061789.1, read as the reverse complement.
CAAATCAAGCAAAGAAGTTGTTCAGCTCATTCAGCGGGGAGGTGGAGCTGTCACAGGTCTGTGGAGAGGGCTTATAGTCTGTAATGGTCTGCATTCCTCGCCACAGACTCCTGGTGTCTCTGCTGTTGCTGAAGCTGTGGCCGATCCTCCTGCAGTGCTGCCTCTTGGCCTCTCTGATGCCACGGGAGAAGTTGGCCCTTGCTGTCCTCAGCCCATCCTCATCCCTGGATCTGAAGGCATTGTTCCAGACGTCCAGTAACCTGTAGACCTCCTGGACTTAGTGGTGGTGACATCGTCCATACACTTGCTGATGAAGGCAGTTACTGTCTCTGTGTGCTCCCAGAGGTCAGTGGTGGAGTTGTAGGTGGCAGCTTGATTAAACATGGCCCAGTCTGTGGAGGCGAAACAGTCTTGAATTGCCTCTAACGCCACTCTGGCCACACTCATACTAGTGTATGCTGGCGTTAGCATTACAGTGAGATGGTCTGAGGCACTGTGGTGGGGGAGGGGAAGGGCCTTGTAGGCTCCTCTGTGGGAGGTAAAAACATTGTCCAGAGTGTTGTTTCCTCATGTTGGAAAGTTAATATACTGATATAATTTGGGAAGCACAGATTTGGAGTCAACATGGTTGAAATCCCCAGCCAGGATGAGGAAAGCATCTGGGTGGGCTGTCTGCTGCTCACTGATGTGTTGATGTAGTTCATTCAGTGCTTCGCTCCTCTTGTTGTTGTTGGAGCTGTGGAGAATATAAACAGCCACAGCAGAATGGCCGTAAATTCTCTCAGTAGATAGAACAGCCGGCACTTCAGAACCATGTACTCCAGCAGTGGGGAACAGTCAGTGCGTTTACATGCAGAGCTTAATGGAGCTATGCTCAAAATTCTACTTTCTGACTACAGTCCTTGTCCCAGTTTAAATGCAGCGCAAGAAAATCTCACTCAAATCTCACACTAGGCCCGATTTCCGGTTGACCTATTATGCGATATAAAAAACAAGAGTCGTTCATGTGTCAGACCGGCATTTAAACAAGAACCAGACGGATAATAGTACATTTTTTAATCTCGTACGTAATGTTCGGTAAGATCCGCGCTATCCCTCAGACGGCTCCGTTTCTCTTCTTCTTCTTCTGTGATGAGCTTCTTGGATGTGTTTGTTCTGGGGTCACGCGACAGCGCAGCGGTGGTGGAGCATGCGCACACGCATTATCCGATGAAAACTCCGATTCAATCGCATTATCTGGGCGTCTCCATCGGACAATGAGAACTCTGATTTTAATCGGAGTAACGTGTTTACATGCACTTAAGTTCTCCTGTTATAGTCCGATTAAGGCAGTAATTCGTTTTTTTTTTTTTTTTCAGTGTTTACTGACCAAGATAGCATCGGGAAACCAGGCACCATTGACGTAGACACAGAGCCCTCCGCTGCAGGTCTTACCTCCCTCTGTCCGCTCGGTAGCATGTTAGCCGGTCGAGCTGTATAGCACCTTCTGGAAAGCTGCACACAACGCTCTCTCGCAGTCCTTTGAGTAGAGCGGAGCAGTCTGGTGTGGTCTAGTTTGTTGTCCAGTGAGAGTACGTTGGGACACCTCCCCGCTTACCCCTCTTCTGCTTCCTCACTCACCTTGCGTGGAGCTTCCACTGCAGGCGCGGTGCAGGGGTCGGGGTTCGTGACGCAGTTCCATATCTCCTCAACATGAGCGGACATTAAGTGGTTCTGCCAATGCCGAGCAGAAACCCACGGCTGTTTGTGCTTTCAGACTTCGCAGACGTGACAAGAATGGACAAAAATACTTTGACTAACTTGACATGCGTCTATCTGCGCCGCCATCTTGGATTCAGGTAGGAAGAACCAGTCCAGCATCTGTGGGACGTCCTGGACCAATGAATCTGATCCATGGAGGCTCCACCTCTCAACCCTTCAGAGGACTAGAGGAGTCCAGGCCTCGAGGCTTTAACAAAGCTCCAAAAGGTTCAAATGTAGTTTGCATCATGTCTGCGCCCTCTACAGATGCTGATGTAAAGACAGCGTTCATTAAACTAGTCCAGAGAGCAGACAGTAGAGTCCTAGGAGACATGACTGAGAGGATTTCTTTGTCTCTTCTGTCCTCTGCTGTCTCAGTCTGATCATTACATGCAGCTTCTAGTCGGAGGATACGCTCAGCTGATCTCACCTCTCACCTAAACGTTGCTTTGTTGTCAGAGTTGAACTAGAAATAAAACGTCTGTTTGCTGGATCAGGTTCCGTCCGTCAGACAAAGAGCAGATTGACTTGTGTCTGAGACGTAGATGGAGAGAATATCAGAACAAAGAAAGGCTTTGTTTGAGTGCATGGATCTAATGCTCTCACTGTGTTACACAACGCTCAGCTACGCTTTTCTACTTAAATTAAATGAATAATTACATAAATTGAAACTAGAATATATTTTTATTAAAGAGTAACTGTTAAATAAACTTAGATTAAATGTGTATCATTGCCAGTAAGCACTAACTCTTAATGGAGCAGCCTCAGTGTTTACACACATATTCATGGAGAAACCTAATAGCTGCTCTGATGCATGGACTAATGTGAAAAGAGTCTGAACCTGTCCTCTCTGTTGTACCTGTGCTCTTACCTGTGCAGGTAATTACTGAAGCAGCTCATGTTCACCACTAAAGGCCCATTGTGAGCGTTTGTGTAGACGTTGTTAGCGGTGGTCTGGTCTCGTCTGTATGAATCAGAACAGAAACACTCAGCTCTGATCAGCAGGAGACCAGGTGAGCTGCTCTGATCTCATTATTACTATTAGTATAAATATCTGTCAATCTAAAGTGCTCTCGAGTAGTTTTAGAGGATTATTAGTGGCTCTATATGAATAAAATACATTGAAATTAGCCTTTATTCATAACACTGTGGGGAAATGTGTGTTGTTGTTGCTGCAGACAGTTTATTCAAGGCTAGATAATAACAGAAATTACGATGATTAGACACAACAGAAATCATATATATGAACTGAACTGAATCCATGTCTTAGCTACATCATTTTAAAGCAGAGATCAGGAGAGAAAAGGGGATTTTATTTGATATTACTTAAACTCACTTCCTCCATTAACTCTCCTCCAAACCCTTTGTCTACCAGCTTTAGATTAGTTATTCTAGTGTTTTTATTAGAACACTGACATACTGGTCATCACCTCTCATACTCAAATAATTACTTCCATTCTTAGACTTTCTGGTCCTTCCATAGCTGTCACATCTCTTCTGTATCTTATCACAATCAGAATTACGTTAATGATTCCAGGGGGAAATTACTTTTCATTACAGCATTATTACTGATCATCATTACTGATCATTATTACTGATCATTTATGTAAAGTCTGAATATCAAACTACTCTGAGCTCTTCTGTTTAATATCTGAAACAGTGATGGTTTATGTGGAGTGCTCAGTCCAACCAGACGTCGCAGTTTGATCAGTCCCAGGCTGATGTGGCGTCCACGTTAAACCCTGAATGGAGCGTTAGGGTTTAGGAAACCTGAGTCCATCCTCCCCATCCTCCAGCCTCACCTGCTCTCTCCATCCTGCTCTTTACTCTTCATTTACAAACGTCTCTGAAGGCTGATTACAGGCTGATTACAGGCTGATTACAGGCTCACCCAGCTAACCAGATCTGATATGATCAAGAATAAAAACAGTTAAAGAGCAGACTGAGTCAGGATGAGTTCAATATATTGTACAAATCAAGGTTCAAAAAATCTGTTTTAGTCTTTAGTTTGTTGTGGAGCTGAATCTCCTCCTGGAGATGGGAGTGGGGCAGGCTGATCTGGAGCTGGTCCCTGAGCATCTCCCTGGTCCTGGAGAGGCAGCGAGGGCTATATTGTTGAAAGTATTCTCTGCAGATTGCTTCTACAGACATTGAATGAAAGAATAATACAAATTGTCTCAAGACGCTTCACCAAAACCAGCCTGAAACCTCCAGAGCAGCCTGAAGGAAAAACTCCCTTTAACAGGAAGAAACCTGGAGCAGAACCAGCTCATATGGAGGAACCATCTGCTGAAGACCAGCCGGGTAGAACCAGAGAAGATAGAGAGAGAAGAAGAGCAGGAGAAACTAGATAAACTAACTTCTGTCATAGATACAAACATCAAGCTGAAGGAAACATGTAGGATAATATTCACCTAGTAATATAACACATAGCTGATGATCTGTGACAGTTTGTGAGTATAACAGGAATCATGGGCTGGTTGGTGAATTGTTCATCTAGGTAGGAGTGGACACCTGGAGGAGGACATGAAGACTGGGACAGATGTAGTTTATGGAGCTCCACAGGTCTGATACACAGACTCCAGACTTGATTGAGGAGGAGGAACAGAGTGATGTGATTTTAATACTGGGAAATAATGAGGCTGCCTACATTTAAGTACTTTTTAATTAGAACTATTATTATGACACTGAGATACCTTTGAAACGAGACTCGTCAGGATAAATATTGGCACCATCAGTGTAACAGAAGTTGTTTCTCTACAAGGAATCAACCTCAAAGTGTCTGTTTTTAGTGGATAAAATGTCTTCCTCTCTGAATCGCCTCATTAAACAAGATGTGAGATGAATCTGTCTGAAGTTAATTAGTCATCAAGGTGAAATCAAAAACACCAGCGCTCTCCGCTCTCAGCTTAAACTGGCAGCTGGTATGAATTTAGTTAAGCTGATCTTAACTTGTTTGTGTGAATTCATTAGATAATAAAATGAGTTTTCTTTAGTGGGTGATGTGACATAAAGTCATTTTAACTCACAGAATCAAGTTGAAACTATAAATGATCATTATAAGTTTGACTGACTTAAAACTGCTTCACAGTGTTTCTGTGTGTCCAGGATCAGCTGATCATCCAAACTTCACGGTCAACACGTTGCTCTCATTTATTTTAAGTTGTTCCTCTAAAGCCAACACCTTTTCACTACGACAACATCACGTCTGTGTGTGTGTGTGTGTGTGTGTGTGTGTGCGGGTGTGTGTGTCTCAGGTGAACTCTTTTATTAGCGTCGTGTCGCTGACTGCGTCGGCTGAAAGGTTGTTGTCACTGGTTGTCACACACATGAAGAGACTCTCACCTCCATCACTCGCTCTCCATTATCTCTCTCTCCTCTCTGTTAGTTGAAACCAGCTGTTTGTTTTGCTTGTGTTCAGGTTAAAAGTATTTTCAGACCTGTTGCTGTTATCCTCCATCAGCTGTGTGATGGTGTGTGGCTGTTAACCCCTGATGCTAACCCGCATGTATAATATATAGGTCGGGGGCGAGGCCGGCCGGGGTTGACCCTGTGTGATATATTTAGAAGAGCACGCGATGAATGTTTTATCCTCACTGCGTAGGAAGAACACAGCGCCACCATTAAACATTCATATCTGCCACTGCGATGACCTCCTGTAAAACCAGGCCGTCATCAATGAGTTTATGTCAGCCATCACACCTGCAGCACACGCTGGTATTACAGCCCACTGCAGAGGTGAAGAGAGGAAGGAACTATTGATGATGCTCAGAGATAAAAAGCTTCAGATTTAAGTTTCTGTAAATTAATTTAAATAATGCATTCAAACATAAACAGTGACGTCTTGAATGATGCTTCCTTCATCCAGCGTGTGCAGGTGTGCGTGGTTTTGTGATGATGATAATGCTGCTGCTGCTGCTGCAGGTGTGTGTGTTTAGTCTCAGTGTGGCTTCGCCTCTCAGACACAGTTTAGCAACAGCTCAGCCAGCTTGCATTATTCATACAGCAGCTAGCCAGCAGATAGTGTTACCCCGAGGCAGTATAGCCGGTATATTAAGGTGCCCTTTGCAAACTTGACTGGGGATCCTCACTCTGATGCACAACATACACTCAGACATATAATACATATGTGCCTACACATGCATGGAGGATATGTTGAGGGCTCGGGTTGAGGCGGCCGGTACCATGGACGTTTCAGTAACCAGAGAGAGGAGCGGGAGGTTGCAGGAGGTCAGAAAGGCAAGCTGACGTGGACGTGGGAGGATACAACCACAAAGAAGAGGACACCCTCGAAGGCCGAGACTTACGCCGGCACAATCACATCATCTCTCCTTGCCTGGGGGACGTCCTGCCAAAGTCAGTGCGGTGGCCAAGTTGAGGATTCACTGTGGGACTCACAGGATGGACTAACAATAGAAGACACACAAAGGACTACAGGGAGTCTGTCACCGACATAGCAGGGTCTTTCATTCAGCTCATGACCCCTGGAAGTTACTTAAGTTATTTACAAACCAGAAACTACTTGGACTTGGTGGATATCATATTTTTAAGGAGCGGAGAGACATAAAACCGAGAGACATAATTTCTACGTTTAAGATTAAATCTGCAGCTGTTTTATTTTATTTCCAGCCTTAGACTCTTAGACCCTGTTTCTTTTCCACACACACAGACATCAGCCTCTCACTCGTGGAGGATTGAAGACGTACTGTAATGCGAGTGAGCTCCGATGGCTGAGATTCCGACTCCGTTACGAGATCGTGTTTTGAAGGACTCTGGTTTGTCTCGCTGTGTGTTATACAACAACTGACTTGAGTGTGTGTTTGAAAGGTGTCTCGGCAGCTGATCAGATGAAGGACAACAAAGACGAGACATGAAAATTGTTGTGGATGAGACGATTCTGCTGCTGCAAATCCTCATTAATCTGCTTTAGCACACTTTTGTTTAGAACGATTAGACATCATGCCACCCAAAAAAGGTGACGCAAAATCTGCTGCCAAGAAAGGCAAGGCGGAGGAGCCAAAGAAGGGAGGAAAGGACGATAAGAAGGGAGGGAAAGATGACAAGAAAGGGGGGAAGAAGGGTGAAGAGCCACCAGCTAAGGGCAAGGGGAAAGATGATGGAAAGAAGGGAAAGGGAAAGAAGCCTGTCAGTGAGTCAGAGGAAGAGTCAGAGGAAGAAGAGGAAATGAAGACTGAGGAAGAGGGAAGCCAGGAAAGCGAGGAAGAAGTAGTGACTAAAAAAGGGAAAGGGAAAGCAGCTCTGAAAGGTGCATCCAAGGCCATGGCTGTGAAGGGCTTTAAGTCTCCTAAAACACCATCCGGAGACGAAGAGAAGGGGAAAGCACAAGGGAAGAAAGGCATGAGTGCAGTGAACCTGAAAAAGATGAGCGACGTCAACATCAAAGGAGCCTCCAAAGCTATGATGGGCTTTGCTGCAGAGGGACAGAAGAAGACAAAGACCCAGAAGACGCTGGATGCAAGTTCTCAACTGAAAGGAGCTTCCAAAGCTCTGTCTGGCATCACAGGAAAGGCCTCTCCCTTCAGCATGCCCTCAAAGCAGCCAGACAAAACCAAACCAAAGAGGAACCTTAAGAGCACCTCTCGCCTTTTCCTACGACTCTCCAAGAAAAAGAAACCGTCTGCAGATGGTAAACCGCTACTAGGCACCAGCAAACTCTTCTCTGGATTTGGGGCGAAGTCATCTGGTGACAAAAAGCCAGGGCTGTCTGGCTTCGGCATGTTTGGTAAAAAAAATGAGAAAGAAGCAACCCCACCTAAAAAGACAATCAATTTGTCTGGTCTAGGGGGTCAGGGGAAGATGGCTACGGAGGCAAAGGGTCTAGGAGGGAAGTTTAAAGGCATGTTTGGAAAAAAGAAAACAGCAGCAGGATTTAAGAGTAAAAGCTGGATGGTGGGAAGGATTGCTGCAGCAACCAACTGGTTGACAGGAAGGTACCTGACGTCTAAAAGCCAAGGACGGCTGGGTGGACGGGCGGGAGGACGGGGGAGGAAGGGCCTTTCGATGGCGAGCAGAGGAACCAGAGGGAGGAACACACATTACTACAATGAGGCCTATGAATATGATGATGAGTATGGATACGAGGAAGATTACCTCAGAGGCTTCCACAGACATCCCACAACCTATGACCCCTACGACCCTTATGGAGAGGAGATGGATTACTATGATGATGAAGAGTGGGAGGATGAGTATGGTTACTATGACGACGAGGGCAATTTTTACTATGATGATGATCTTTACTACGAGGATGACGTGGATTACTACGGCTACCCTCACGACTACTATGCTGATGAGTATGATGACTACTATGGAGAGGAAGGCTTGGAGTATTACTATGGTAATGATGGGATCCTGTATGCCATGGAGCCAGAACCATATGGTTACTATGGTGATACCATGGATGGTTTCTATGACCCATATGACCCTATGTTGTATGAAGGCTACTTTGACCACAACATGGGATTTAATTATGGTCTGTCAGATGGGATGGGTCATGGGATGGGTAATGGCATGGGTCATGTAATGGGTCATGGGATGGGTAATGGTATGGGTCATGTAATGGGTCATGGGATGGGTAATGGGATGGGTCATGTGATGGGTAATGGGATGGGTAATGGGATGGGTCATGTGATGGCTAATGGGATGGGTAATGGGATGATGAGTGCTGGCTATGCTGCTGTTTCAGGTCTGTATAATGACCCAGCGTTGGGATACACTCAGTCTGTTCCTATTTATAACTCCTCCTACCAGCAGCCCGTTTACATGGACACTGGGCTGGACCCGGCTGAGACTGGACAGCTTTATGGACACGACCAGCTTTCTTATCCTCTAGCTGATGCATTTTCAGCAGAGCAGTTCAGGGTCCCCCGGCCCCAGGTTATGCTGTTTGGAAAAGACCGACTGGAGGTGGAAACCCTGCCACCACCTCCTGTTCAGTCTCAACCCTCCTTCCCCATGATGTACCCCCCATCCCCAGCTCTGGCTCTCAACAATCTGGAGATGGTGTCAGATGTACAATATGAGCAGCCAACACCCACATACCATCCTGCTCAGCCTCATTACCCTGCCACCATGAACCAACAGCAAAGCTCCATCATTCCTGGATACACCCCCTCCTCTGCCTCCATGACCATCCAACAGGAACCGTTACCTTCTCACCCTCCTCTCTCTGTAACTCCCAGTCATTTGTTCCAATCTCCTCCACCACCTCAGTTTGCCCCACAGATGTACCAAACACCCCTCCCACAAGAACCACAGATATTCCAGATGGGGCAAATGTCTCCAATGATGGCACCAATGCAGCCGCTGATGCATTCACCGCTGCATTCACCAGTGGCCTCACCGAGGCCGATGCGACGTATGAGTCCGCTTCCATCTCCACAGCTCTCACTGAGGCTGGGGTCACTGAGGTCGGTGGCACCTACTTCACCCCGCTTCCCGCATCACATGGACTACCAAACAGGCATCCACTCGGATTCCCACTTTTCCCCTCGTCTACAGAAGCGGGGGGTCCCTCATCAAACATCAATGGCTTCCCCCGTCGACAGACGAAGACCACCCAGCCCACCGCCTTCCCCACCACACCAGAGGAGGGGGATGTCAATAAGGCCTCAGCCATCCCTGACAAGAGGAAGGGCAGGATTGGGGTTGCGCAGGCCTCCCTCAGCTGTCCGACCCCAGTCCCCACTTTCTAGCCCCCTAGCTTCTCCCCGAGGATCTATGAGGAGGAGAGGAAGCCCACCTCCCTCCCCAAGACTTTCTTTCAGACAGCAACCCCCTCCAGATGCAGTTCCTCTGCCACCTACCAGGCCTCATCTGTTCAAAGGAGGGACACAAATGTCTAAGATGAGGCGTTCACCCTCACCGTCCCTACAAAGGCAGAGCCCCCCTCAGCCTGAAAGGTCTCAGTCCCCCCTGCACTCCTTCCGCCCCACCTCTCCCCATCATCCTCCCTCTCCTTCCCCATCTCGTGTTACCAGTCGACCCCTTCCCACCCGCTCATCTACTCGCAGGATGAGAGTTGGTCCTGGAGGTCGAAGTCATGTTCCCATGGGGGCAGTGAAACCCTCCCCAGCTAATCCCTATTTACAGCGACGCAGTAGACATGGCCCCCCAGTCACTCAGCAAGTGGCCCCATTCAGGTCCTCCATCCATAGTGGCCCTGCCCCTCCTTCTGGGGCTGTAGCTGGAACTCCCATGTTAGCCAGGGCAGGGTCCCGGCCTACGGGGTTAAGGGAGTCCAAACGAATTGGTGCTCCTCAGGGAGGCTTCATCAGACCCGTGGGTAGGGGGCAGCCACTAGTTCGAATGCCTAGAAGCCAGCCCTCCCTTCAGTCCAGACAGTCATTCAGAGCAGTGCCTCCTGTTCATCCACAGGCATCTTTGAAACAGAGTGGTCCTCCTTCTCCCCAGCCGTCAGTGCGTAGGCTGCAGAGTAGACCTCCATCTCCACAACCACTCCACCGTCGATCTCCTGTGCCCTCCCGTTCAGCCTCCCCCATGCATCCTCTCTCTCACCCACCTTCTCCTTTGCCCCCCAGGTCAATGAGTCGGCAGAGTCTGAGGCCAACATCTTTTCAGCCTCCTCTACCTCATCCCAGGCTCCCTCAATCGCAAAGCATCACCCAGTACGACTACACGATGATGGAGCCAGGTCCATCGCCAATGCTTACAAATGCTTTACCACACTCTCAGGTTGTAGGTAGTCACTTTTCCCCTCCCTTTCCTCCGCAAAGCCCTTATTCCACCGGTGCTTATCCCTCTCCTTTACAAAGACCCTCCTCCCCCCTAACACAACATGCAGTCTACCCCCAAAACCTCCCCCAGCAGGCACCTTTATCACCTAACATGGGACGCAGACTCCAGAACCCTTATCTACAAAATGTGACTGAAACCACACCTTTACAAAGAAGCCCCTCCCCCATACCTGGAACTCAAGAGGTGATATCAGCTAATGTACAGGAGAGCCAAGTGGTGAGCCCATATGGCCGTATTGGTTTGTCCAGTGCTTTGATGCAGAACTCCCAACTCCGAAGTGCATCCTACGCGTCTCCTCTACAACGCAATGCCAGCCTCTACACAAATGTTCTGTCGCCCCCTGAAGCCCCCCCCGCTACTTCTGTCCTTTCCTCCTCACAGTTGTCTTCTGCTATGCTAAACTCTCAGCTACGTAATGCTTCCTTCACATCACCTTTTCCACGACATCTCTCCCCCACGTCGGCTCCCTCTCCTGCTCCTCCTTCCACCCTGCCACAGCAAGGAGGTGGCAGAGGTAACTCCATTTTCTCTGGTGGGCTACGGACCTCCCAGATCCAGGGATCCATGTTCAAGCTTCCAGGTGGCACTTTGACCATGTCCAGGGGCCAGGTTAAGCCTCCAGCAGAAACTGGTGGTGGAGGGGGGAGTCTGTCACCCTCTGCTCTCTCTAATGCTCTGCTGAACCCGAGTCTACGTCAGGCCACATATCGTTTGCCCGATGGCACTCTGGTAACCAGGACAGAGGCTGCCCCTGCACCATCCCCTTCCTCTTCTATGCTCTCCTCTGCTATGCTCAATGCTAATGTCCGCAAGGCTTCTTATCGATTACCAGACGGAACCATTCTGATGCATCCAGGCGAGGAGGCACAGAGTTCTGAGAGTGTCATCTCTTCACCAGGACTATCAGGCGCCCTTATGAACGCTAACTTACGTAAGACAAAGTTTCAGCTCCCAGGAGGTTCATCGTTGTTTTCACAGAACCAACCTCAACCTTCGTCTCCTGACACCTCCTCTGGCCTCCTTTCTGGTGCCTTGTTGAACACCAACGTCCGCGGCGCCTCTTACAAACTCCCAAACACATCACTACTGAGGCAACCGGGATCTGCTGATACCTCCAACCAGCGCGGCCTTGACCTTTCCAACGCTCTACGCAACCAGAACCTCAAATCTGCCAGTTACCGTTTGCCGGACGGAACTCTCATGACCCGCCCTCAGCCCGCCTCTGCGCCCCGAACCCTCGACTTGTCCAATGCTTTAACCAAGAACCCAAACCTTCGTGGGGCAAACTACCGCCTCCCTGATGGTAATATAATGACACGACTCGGTGCCCCTAGCGCCCCAGAACCGCGCTCACTCAACCTCTCTGGTGCTTTGAAGAACCCTAACCTGCGGGGAGCCTCCTTCAATCTCCCCTCTTATGCTGTAGTATCACCCCAGGTGCAGGGTCCTGGCCCTGGGCAGCACTGGGCACATGGTTCTGGAGCTGGAACGCAAGATGTAGATGTGTGGGGGGCAGAGAGGGTTCTACCTCATGGGACAGTGCAGAACCTCAATAAGTGGTCCATGTATAGAGATGGGGAGCTTCTGGACCCCCAGAGCCTGATGGGACAGGGACACTTGGGGAATGAACCGGGGGAGTGGAATCTTAGCAGGGAGGGGGAACCACAGGGAAACTGGTTTGACAAGGTAATAAATCTTAAGTCACATACCTGTCCACCTGTATTTTAGGGTGTTTTGTTGTAGGTCACAAATAAGTTGTTTTGGTCACAATCAACCATGGAATAATTTATCAAAGAGAGAATATACATTTATTTGTACTGTACACACTGTAATGAGTGCAGAGACCTGTGTATTTACTTCATCGTTACTGTTTTAGATGTACTCGATCAGAAGCATGGCCACCATGGATCACCGGGACCAACGAGAGGAAGATGGTGTGGAAGACATGACACAGCTAGAGTAAGTAAACATTTCAAATATAATCCTGGATCAAGCTGAAAACGTGTTGTCTGATGTTCCCAACCTGAGGTCTGAGCCCCCATAAGGGGACACGAAAGATCACAGGGCTGCTCTTTATTTTAATTTTTTTGGAGGTTGTCAATATTAAATGTGCACATGGTAAATAAAACCTGGCACCAAACAGAACTCATACCAGCTCCTGCTTGTTTTATTGTTTTATTAATGCAACAACATAAAAGAGCTTTTTTCAAAAATAATGTTGTGAAGTCTCCAGAGTTGGTAGTTAAAACATTAAATCAAACATTAGCGTCAAAGATGCTCTTGATGATTTCAAGAGTAAGTCATAATAAAAACTGTAATGCAGTCACTCTCTTCTGTAACATCTTAAATCATATGCTGCTTTCTTCCAGGGAGATGCATGAAGCCGCCGTTCTGACGAACATCAGGAAAAGGTTTGAGCGAGAGATTATTTACGTAAGTATCCAAATGAAGCATCTGATAAACTCAGCCTGTTGTCAGTTTCACAGATAGATGTCTATCTCTGTTTGACTTTCCTTCCCTTCCTTCTTTTTCCAGACATACATAGGTAGTATTCTGGTGTCTGTCAACCCATACAGGATGTACAACATCTACGGGACGGACCTGGTGCTGCTGTACAAGGGCCGGGCTATGGGAGAGAACCCTCCGTAAGTCAGGATCAAACCATGGACAAGTAACTCATGTTTAAATTAATGAAAAGTTTGAAGCATATTAACAACTATCAGCTCAGACGGGAGCTGCTAAAGTTTTCTTTCAGTTAGTTAGTTTGTTCTCGGTGCTGTGAGTTTCTCTGGGTTCTAGGAAATGTCTTGGGGCTATTTGGATTTATAATGACTCTCTATATAAAAATGAAAATGAATTAACTACAGTGGATTAAAAGTTCTTCTCCTCCTCTAGGCATTTGTTTGCCATAGCAAACGCTGCTTACTCCAAAGTGATGGATGCCAAACACAACCAGGTCATAATAATCAGGTAAGAGGCTCAGTAGGATGTATTAGCTCACAGCTTCATCGTGGTGCAGCTTTGACTCATTCAGGTGAATCATTGGATGAACTTCTGTGAAGGTTCTCAGTCATTCCAGTCAGCCTACATATGTTTTGTTTAGTAAGAGTCTGATTCTGCTCCAGTAAAGATCTGCTGGGCCAATCAGATCCTTTGGGACACTGGGACAGTGGTGATTAATGGATCCAGTCCCTGTGAATGATAAATCATGATGATGGGTTTGTTGGGGGGGTAGGTAAGTAAGTAAAACTTTATTTATACAGCACCCTTCGCAGCATGAGTGCACACAGTGCTTTTCAGCAAACAGTAGCGTGTCAACTTGTGCCAGTAAATCCTAGATCTAGACTTTTTTAATTTATTTCTGACAAGTCTTCTCGTCCTGACGTTTGTGATTCCAACAGATTGAAGGTCTTGAAAATTTAGGTTTTTAATGAGTTACTACTTCCTGGTCTTTCCTAATTTGTGACGGACAGAAGAGTCACATTAGTCATACACGTCTCTGATTGGTTGGAGGAGGATCCAGGTGATGTAGAGGGATTAATTGTCAGGCGGTGCCCAACCTACAGATCAGATAAGATAATCCTTTATTCATCCCACGTCTTCAAGCTTGGTTCCAGCTGATGTGTGCTGTATCATTAGAATCCTCTTTAGAGGTTTAACGTTGACGTTCTCAACAGTCAGGTTTCCATCCACCGTTGGATCAGTCTTTGTAAATTCATGAGTCCGTCTGTGGTTTACCTGCCGACAAACTCAAGACTGATCCATCGCTCACTTCTCTCACACCTTGTCTGTCAATCACAGGAGGAGGACACACACACATACACACACACACACACACACACACACACACACTTTTACATCCATAAAACACACAAACATGTCTACACACCCACAGCTAGAAGGAGACACCTGTAAGGAAAGCCCAGCCAGGTCTGGGCCAGGACCGGGTCCGGTTTCAGTGGTGTGTGTGTGTGTGTGTGTGTGGTGTGTGTGTGTGTAACTGGCCTCAGACCTGAAACCTTATGCTGGACTGGTAACGGTACCGGTGTCCCTGAACACACACGCACACATAAACTCCTCTTTCTATGTTTATGAGGACGTTCCGATGGTAAAATACATCTCCTAACCCAAACCATGATCCTGACCGTACCCTAAAACTGAGTCTGAACGCGTTTTATCCTTTAAAATGTTCTCTGACCCAGAAAAATGCCCCCAAGCATTGGTATTCCTGAAGGTTTCTGTCCTCACAACACAGTGAAACACAGAGCATTTAGTGGTGAGCTGCTGGCAGTCTGAGCTGAGACGGTTTCACATGGTTTAACACAAAAGTGGAACTGAGGCTTTGCCTAATGTGAGATTAGTCTGCTCTCACTTCACCAGATCACTTTAAACCAAACACTCCTCCAGCCTGAGGATCAAATACTGGACTCATCTGATTAATAAACACTTAGTGAACAATCACTCATTTACCACTTACAAAACTGACTATTGTGCTTAAAGCTAAAGTTCCCAACCTGAGGTCTGAGGACCCTGAAGGTGACAAGGTCTGCTCCAAATTAGACCGGCATTAGCCATTAGCAACTAGGACCTTTAGAGGGTGGGAGGGGGTCGATCACAAAGACATCCAACCAGTCACACCTACAGTTTAGAATAAAGAACCAACATAACGTGCATGTGTTTGGTTTACAGAGGTAAACACAGGCATCCTACCACCACACAAAACCTTCTGACACAAAACCTGCAGTAGCACACAAGTTTTCCAACTATTTTTTATTTTCTATTTTTTTAACTTCTGTAACTGAGATTGACTTTGGAGACTTGAAATTGTTCATTGTCGTGGTTTAGACATGGTCAGGCAAGGCCAGAAAGGCTGTCTCCTAAAGCAAGTCAATCCCCACAGACCTCCATGTTGGAATGTCCAACTTCACAAGAGGAATTAACATGTTTTAATTATATTAAGGGTTATATTTGCTCTCATAATTAAGTTTGTATCTGGGAGGTTTGCTGGCTCTTTGTTGGAGAGTTATCTGCCTGCCTCACTTCCACTAATCTTCCACCCCGTTGACCATGGGAGAACAGAGACAGTATCTGAAGTATTTCAGCTCATTGTTGCAGTTTGATTGTGCTCCACTGCACTGTTTTAAACTCATGGTAAACTTACTGTTTATGCACTGAAAAGCCAAATAATTCACTCAGGAGCTGGTGGAGAATGAAACAGAGCAACTAAGAAGCAAATATTAAAAGCTTCTGATGGCCAGAAAAAGATGCCTATGATGCTTGTATCTGCTGAGAGGATACTTGAAAAAGTTCCCCATTGAAAGCGTTTTATGTTGTTTACATGTTGTTGCACTGCCACCAAGTGGTCAACATATATGTGTTCATTATGCAGGGGTCAAAAAAATTCACGTATCAAATCGCGTGAATGAGTGAATGCGTCTTCATCTACTGTCTTATCTTCTAATAAATAATCGATGAAGAAAAGAATCCAGAATCTCTGTGAGTGCTTTATTTTTTGGACCATGAGTCACCTCCATCAGACTTCAGCCTCTTTGAAAGGTTGCCACCACGAGGGTCTGAAGCTGGGCCTGGAGAACAAAACGAATGAAGTGATCTGTGTCTCTGGTTCTCCTCACAGAGCATCAGAGGAACCCATGATGCATGGTTCTTCTTCTTAGTTTTTGGTGGTTCTTCTTCTGGTTCGTCATGATTCTTCATCCTGTTTTTTTTTCTGGTCCTTTGTTCTGGTTCTGCCTGGTTCTTCGTCCTGGTTCGTTGTGGTTCTTCTTCCAGGTTCTTCTTCCTGGGTCTTTGTCCTGGTTCTTCTTGGTTTTTCCAGGTTCTTCTTCTGTTGCTTTATGGTTCTTCTTGGTTTTTCCAGATTCTTCTTCTGGTTTTTCCTGGTTCTTCCTCTTGGTTCTCTGTCCTGGTTCTTCCTGGTTCATCTTGGTTTTTCCTGGTTCTTCCTGGTTCTCTGTCCTGGTTCTTCCTGGTTCTTCCTAGTTCTTCCTCCTCACCGTCAGGTTTCACTTCCAGTTTCCTCCTGTGTCTTCCTGTCTGTAACAGTGGGAATTTTTCATCGTGTCTCTTTGCTGTTTCAGTGGAGAGAGTGGATCTGGAAAGACCGAGGCCACCAAACTAGTCCTCCGCTACCTAGCAGCCGTTCATCACAAGTGTAACCTTGCTCAGCAGGTACGTGAACATGGCTGGTTCTAGTATCAGGTGTGAACACCTGCAGACATTTAAAGGAAGATTAAAGTCTGTGTTGGTTCCGTCTCTGATGGCTCTCCTCTGGCTCTGCAGATTGAGGTAGTCTGGCTCCCTGCATGTGTTACATTTGACATCTTTGTCCCAGGTTGCTGTGTTTTAACCGCTAAGTGACGGATGGGTCTGCTCTTTCACACTGACTCTCTGTGTCCATGCCCGTAGATACTCGAGGCTGCTCCTCTGCTAGAATCCTTTGGAAATGCCAAAACTGTGAGGAACGATAATTCCAGCCGCTTTGGGAAATACATTGAGGTGTTTCTGGAGCAGTGAGTATGAACCAAGCTCTCAGACCTGCCTCTCCTCCTCTTAAACCTGATTGTCGTCTGAGTCTCCTGCGTTTACTCTGTGTGCAGTGGCGTGATCAGCGGTGCCATAACCTCTCAGTATCTCCTGGAAAAGTCCCGCATCGTCTTCCAGGTGAGACGTCTGGACGCTAACGTGTTATCTCTGTGTTTTGACGTGTTGAGGTGAACGTGAGTTTGTGCTTCAGGCCAAAGATGAGAGGAACTATCATATCTTCTACGAGATGCTGGCAGGTCTTCCCTCGCAGCAGAAACAGGCTTTCTATCTGCAGGGAGCTGAAACCTACTATTACCTCAACCAGGTAGACGATAAACAAACCACCAACCGGTCTCCTTTTATTCTTCAGATCAAAATCCAGGCCTGTCCCCCATCTCTCTGTCTCTGTCTCTCCACACAGGGAGGAGATTGTGGGATAACAGGAAAGAACGATGCTGAGGACTTCCTCCGTCTGCTCTCTGCTATGGAAATCCTTCACTTCAGCCTGGAGGACCAGGCGGCCATCTTTAGAGTCCTCTCTTCCATTCTGCACCTGGGCAACGTCTACTTCCAGAGACACGAGGTTATATTTCCCCAGCGGCCTCCTCACGTCCCGCTGTGTCTGAAGTCTTTTATTTCACCTCGGTGTGTTTTCCTGTTGCACTGCAGGCTGACGGCCAGGAGGTGGCGTCGGTGGTGAGTGCTCAGGAGATCAGGGTGGTGGCTGAGCTGCTGCAGATCTCACCTGAGGGACTCCAGAAAGCCGTCACCTTCAAAGTCACGGTCAGGATGATACGTATAATTCCTCCTGTGTTCTGTGGGACAAGTTAAACCTCTACAGAGATCTTGGTTTTAAATAACAGCTTTTAGATGTTTTCCTTTATTTTAAGGTGTTTGTGCATTAGTGGAAGTTTCTTTTAGTTTAGTTTAGTTTGGAGCGGCAGTGTCTTTAAAAGTTAACTCACCAAACGTTTCCTGCTCCAGTAAATGAAATAAGAATTAAAATACATATGGAAACAAAGACAACCGGACGTGTAGAGTTTATTAAAGATGTTTCATCAGACAAAAAAATAAAACTAATTCACAGAGAAACGAGAATGTGAAACTGGATTTGTTTATTAGGCTTTACAAACCTGACATTAAAAACACCAGGTAATTCACAGTGAAACTATTTTAAATCTAAACTGAGACAGAAAACCCTGAATGTCCAGACGTCACGGACCCAGTTTATTTTATATCATTTTATTTATTTTTTTCCTGGTTCAAAGTCAGATAATGAAACAGACGTCGTCTTTAACTTCTTTAAAATAATAATATTATGATGAAAGAATGAAGATGAAGAAGAGATGATTCTGTCAAACTAATTAAAAACAAAAAGAAATTTAATAAATTTGATCATTAAATTAAAAACTGAAGATGATGAAGTTTAGTTCATTCATTCATTTATAATAATATTAATAGCGAACGATAGATTGGATAGATTTATCTGGTCAGAGCATCTCAGAGAGGAAACGATGAATGTGAACTTTAGATGAAAATGAAGTGATCATTGCTTCTTTCCCTCAGGAGACGATGAGGGACAAGATCTACACCCCTCTGACTGTAGAGAGCGCTGTCGATGCCAGGTGAGCTACTGTGAGGCAGAATCTGGAGGTTTTCTGCTCTTAAAGATATTTCAGAGTTAAATTTCAATTTGAAATGTAACAGCAGCCCAGTCAGAGCAGAGGGCATGGCCTCTACAGCTATGTTTGTAACAGGACACAGGTAAACTATGGGGGGCGTTTCCATAGAAACATCCCGAGTCTCATCCCCTTATTCTGAATCTTTGTCCAGAGATGCTGTTGCCAAGATCCTGTACTCGCTGCTCTTCCACTGGTTAACAGAACGGATCAACGCTCAGGTTTACCCTCGCCAACACACACTCTCCATCTCCATCCTGGACATCTACGGCTTCGAGGTAACGTCTGATGATTATTCATTTAAAGCCTCCCCCTCAAATCAATGATGAACCATCCTACAGATTCAGAACAACCAACATTCATCATTCATTCATTTCTGGACCTGTGGCTTCCAGACTCTTTAGAGATGGTTGTGGAACCTTTTCCAGCCTGATGAGCAACAACAACTCTTCTTCTGAGCTCCTCACAAAGCTCCTTTGTCCTTTACCATCACACACTTCAACACAAACATGAGACAAATCCCTGATTTATAGAAACTAAACCAAGACCTGAGTCTCATCACATTCAACACTTCTGGACTCATTTAATCTCTGATCTGGAAAAGTGGCTCATTTTAATCTCATATTTTTGTTTCATGTGTTTTTTTGGGTTCATTCATTCATTCGTTCATTCATTCACCTTTATTTGTCGTAGACAATGTACAACAATGAACATTTTCAAAATAAAATGTAAATAACTTGCTAAAGAAGCAATAATTCTAATAATGTTACAGGTTCAACATTTAGAAACAGCAACATTACAAATATCTTTAGTCTTTGTTGACTTAAACGATGTTTTTAGTCAAAACTTGTTGAAACTTATCAATGAGTCGACAGAACTCATTATTAAGACGTGTGTGTGTGTGTGTGTGTGTGTGTGTGTCTGTCTGTGTGTGTGTGTGTGTGTGTGTGTTTGTGCGTGCGTGCGTGTGCGTGTGCGTGTGCGTGTGTGTATGAGAACAGGATCTGACCTTCAACAGCTTCGAGCAGCTTTGCATTAATTATGCAAACGAGTACCTGCAGTTCTTCTTCAACAGGATCATATTCAGAGAGGAACAGGTGAGTCCACATCACACCTGCAGGGACACACACACACCTGGCCACTTCATTAGGTACGCTAGTGAAACCAGTCTAATCTGAATGGCATAGCCCACTGACCCAGCTCAGTCCGAGTCACTAGTAACTAAAGCTGAACACCAGTTGCTGTTCACACTAGTGTACCTAATAAAGTGGCCAGTGTACACGTACAAACTCTTCTAGGTGTTAAATGTGTTTAGATGCAGTTTTTTTCACGTTGTTGTGGACGTGATTCAGGAGGAGTTTGTCTGTCCAGGTCCTGTTGGTGTCTTGTAGTTTAGAGAAGACGTTTCATGTTTCAGTGTTTCAGTCTTTTCTAATGTGTTTGGGTTCAGGAGGAGTACGGCCGGGAACAGATCCCATGGCAGGACATCAGCTTCAGTGACAACCAGCCCTGCATCGACCTGATCGCCGCTAAGCCTCATGGGATACTGAGGATCCTGGATGACCAGAGCAGCTTCCCCCAGGTGAGGAGGAGGAGGAGGGAGCCCAGAAAGAAAGAAACACATCTTTTTAACAACATTTACTCTGTTCAACCTCATAACCCAGTTCCTCCTGGTCCAGTATGCCAGTACTTATCTTTGTGTTCTGTTTTATTTTATTATTGATCATTTATAATCTTGTTATTTTTACTTGTCTCTTGTATGTTGTTGTAAACTGCATTTTCCCCATTGCAGGACAAATGAAGTTTTTCTTAATCTTAGTTCATGTCGCTCAGAATCTCATCATGTGTTGCCAGGCAACCGACCACACCTTCCTCCAAAAGTGTCACTATCACCACGGCAACAACCCGCTCTATCAGAAGCCAAAGATGCCCCTCCCAGAGTTCACCATCAAGCACTTTGCTGGTCGGGTCACCTACCAGGTACAAACAAGGCAGCTTCCTATTGGCCGGCGGCTTGGTTACAGAAGGAATCTGATTGGCTTACAGTCATGTTTTAACCATCAGAATAAGAAGAAGACGGAAAAATAGCTGAATACAGTTTATCAGCCCTTAGCAATAAATGAAAATAGAAACTATAGCAGCTATTCACAATAAATACAATCTATACAATAAAAACGCTCAGTAGCACAGAAATTAATGTAACTGGAACAATGAGGAAAAGGGAGCAGCATTTAAAACAGTAAACAATTGAACTATAGAGTAAATGGTGTTTGTGCCCATCGAGTGTAGGTGGACTGGAGAATAAATCTAAATCTAAATATGGGGGTTACTGAATGTGTGAGGGATTTAAAAGAAGAAGCTGTTTTTTAACCCATTAGTTCTGGATTCGATAACATGCAGCTCATACAGGAATGGAGGCGGGACCAGGTACTAAATGTGGTTCTTGGTTCCAGACTATGACTCCTAAGGGACGAGATGATCACATGACTTTTTCTGACCCTCCACCGTCCAACCAGAAGCTTCCTCTGTCACTTTGATCAGTTTCTCTGTGAACTAAGATGAACTAACAGGTCTGTGATGTCACTGATGCAGGTCAGCAAGTTCCTCGATAAGAACTACGATCAGGTCCGACAAGAGGTCCTGGACCTGTTCATCCAGAGTAAGAACAAGGTGAGAGGGTGGTCCCACGCCAGCCCCCTTTACTCTGACACCTGATCTCATGCCACTGATTAAATAAATGTGTGTGCAGATGGTGTCAAACCTCTTCCTGGCTCACCTGGAGGTCGTAGGTCAGCAGAGAGGAGCTCACGTTAGGAAGAGCAGCACCATCACCAGGAGGTACCAGGCCTCCACCGTCAGCAGTAAGTTCCAGCAGTCGCTGCTGGAGCTGGTGGAGAAGATGGAGCGGTACGTCACCAGTCCACCGAACACCGTTAGACAACCCGCTGCTGGCTGACTTCTCCCTTCTCTCCTTCGTCTTTTCAGTTGCAACCCTTTCTTTGTTCGCTGCATTAAGCCAAATAATATGAAGGTAAGATAAAGATCTTATTTAGTTTATTTGTTTTATTTTAGTAGCTTCAGACAGTGGTTAAACAAGTACTACAATAAAGATATAACGTAATAATTCCACACAGTGCACAGAAATATAATATATATAATATAATAAAATATGAACTATACATCGTATATGCATGAATTTAAAATGTCCTAATCAGCTGAATGAATAAAGTGCAGGCAGGTCATGTAGATACGGAGCAGATATACAGAGTATAATATGTAACGTGTTCATGATCCGTCCTCAGCAACCAGGCGTGTTTGAGGACGAGCTGGTCTCCAGTCAGCTGAGACACTCTGGAGTCCTGGAGACCATCCGGATCCGTAGAGAGGGATATCCCGTCAGAATGCCGTTCCACGTCTTCCTGTTCAGGTGAAGGAGAAGTGAGAAGGAGAAGTAATTTCTATTCTGAAAGTTTTGAGTTAATATTACGAAGAAAACTGTTAAGGAGCTCTGTATGTACATATACACTTACCTGGCCAAAATAAAAAAAACCTCCACCTGGACTTAACTGAGCTCATAGTCCAGAGGCTCCTGGTGGATCATTAGTTCATGGTGATTATCTTCAACAAGTTATTTAAGACCAACTGATGTAATGAGGAGCTTTTTATTTCCTCCACATCCCGTGGTGGAGGAGATGTTAGTCTGGTGGAGGAGATGTTAGTCTGCTGGTGGAGGAGATGTTAGTCTGGTGAAGAAGATGTTAGTCTGGTGGAGAAGACGTTAATCTGGTGGAGAAGGTGTTAGTCTGGTGGAGAAGACGTTAACCTGGTGGAGAAGGTGTTAGTCTGGTGGAGAAGATGTTAGTCTGGTGGAGGAGATGTTAGTCTGGTGGAGAAGGGTCAAATCATTGGCTGCATCAAGCAGAGAAAACATCTAGAAACTACTAAAACTGGCTTAAGACCTTTATTCCAGACTGGAAGGACAGTGGAGAACCATGTTCTACCAGGAAGAAATAAATCCTGATTGATGGAGAAACGTTTGGAAGAAAAGCAGCAGTAGAACTCAGGGCTGTGTTTAATAGTGGAAGGAAGAGCATTTCACACCATGGACAATGTGAAGGGAACTCAAGGGACTGAACAGAAAACCACTGATCAGGGAGGACAACCGGGAAAAAAGGCTCCAGTCTGCTAGGGAGCAGCACAAAATCCTGAACCCCATAGATAATGTTTGGGATGAGCTGGAGAAGCTTTGATCAGGGGAGGAGCTCCGCCCACAGACTAGAGGGGAGGAGCTCTGCCCACAGACTAGAGGGGAGGAGCTCTGCTCACAGACTAGAGGGGAGGAGCGCCACCCACAGACTAGAGGGGAGGAGCTCCGCCCACAGACTAGAGGGGAGGAGCTTCGCCCACATTCTGTGGAGTGCAGCTTTTATTGGTCAGGCAGTGTATGAACATGAGTCACACGTTTAACTTCATTCATATGTATAAATCGATGTTCTATCCCGTGTAGGTATAAGTCTCTGGTCGGCCTTCAGGAGCTCCCAGCAGCTAACGGAGAGAGCTGTGTGATACTACTCAGTAAACTGTGTCCACTACGACCAGGGATGTTCCACGTCGGAGTCACAAAGGTCAGAATATTCACAAGTCGTTCACAAACTGGAGAAACAGACCTGAAGCAGCTGGAGTCAGTAACATGTGGCTGTGATGTGCAGTTGTTTCTGAAGGAGGACGTCTACCAGTTGTTGGAGTGTAAACGAGAACGTTCTCGTGAACTCGCCGCTCTCACACTGCAGCGCTACACTCGTATGTTCTTCGTCAGGCATCGCTATGTCGCCTTCCGCAGGAAGATCGTCGGCTTTCAGGCTTGGTCCCGTGGCTTCCTGGTCAGGTGAGCTGTCCCACACTCATCCCAGACCCTAGGGGTCATCTCTGATCTACATGGGGAGGTTCTACTTTAATCAGTGTGGGTGTCGGGCTTTGAAATGAGGATCCAGAGCCTGGTGACGACAGACTCCTGCTCCAGAGTTCAGCTGGATCCTCCTCTGGCCAATCAGAGGCATCTAGTAGTTTATTACTGTGTCCTGGATCATCATCTTCAGTCTCTGTCCAAGTTCTCTTCCAGGTCAAAGAACCATCTGATCCAGTCCAGATACCAGGATGTGTTCTGGTTTTACTGAAGGACACATTAGCCTGTCCATGTTTCCAGAATCTGATTCCCAGAATGCATATAGAGAGCGTCCTCAAGTACGCTGCTGTTCCAATTACTGTTCCTCTTCTGTCCATGACCACATGAAGCCCCGCCCACATGGTCTGAATCAGTTCCTAACAGAGAGACTCCAGATAAACTGTCCTGTACATCAGAAACCTTTTAATGAGACAACCTGCCGTCCTCCAGGAAGAACTACCTGAAGATGAGGAAGAGTCTGGTCAAGTTCCGCTCTCTGGTCCACATGTTCGTCAATCGCAAGCAGTACATCAAGGTACATGTGATTAATGAATGTAATAAATGGCTTTATTAATAAAAGTCTCACTCATGCTGCTTCTCGTTCTGTTTCCAGAGGAAGTTTGAAGCTCGGAGGAGAGCTGAGGAGGAGAGGAGGAGGAGAGAGAGGGTACGACCAGCTTTATTCACATGCTAGGCATGAATGGATGAATGAATGAATGGATGAATGGATGAATGAATGAATGAATCAATGAGAAGTAGAGTTTGTGACCTACAGTCTAGCCCCTGCTGATCTCTTGTGTGTTTCAGGAGCTGACTAAGAGGGAGGTGGTGAACGTCACTCACCTGGTGATTCCTGCAGAGCTGGGAGCTTTGCTGCAGGCGGCAGCAGGTCAGTATGACTTTAATGATTCATAAAACAAGTGTGCATGAATTTAAAGGCACTGAAAATAATCTGAAAAATAAATCTAGGCATTAATTAATGTATAAAAATATTGTTGTTGTAACATTTAAGTGTCTATTTCATTTATTAATTGCTTAATTTCCTAACATAATGATTTACTTTAGATCATTAGTCTCATGTATAAATAATGATCCATTTCCTCCAGACCTCCTCCTAGTCTTCACCCCAGATTCCCTCCCAGACTTCCTCCAGACTTCCCCCATTCTTCCTCCTAGTCTTCACCTCAGACCTCCTCCTAGTCTTCCTCCTAGTCTTCTTCCAGACCTCCTCCTCCGGACTGTGACTAACCCGAAGTGTCTGACCTCCTGTTCTCTGTGCAGTCAGGAGGCAGCTTCACTCCGACTGCCTGGCTCTGCTTCAGGCTCCTCACATCCAGGAGGAGGCTCAGCTCCCTCTGCCTCTGGACATCAACAACTACCCTTTCTACCGCTACGTCCAGATCTACTTCAGGGTGAGATGAGCATCACCACAAAACTTCTTCTCTGCGCCTCAGAGTGGTTTTGGTTTGCTTTTAAATTTGAAGGAACCTTCTGTCGCCATAGGAACCAAAGTTTGGGATGCTGACGGCTCCTCTGGAGTCACCTCTGACCCGAATAGAGGACGACCTGAGAGCTGACGCTCTGGAGCTCTTCATCATGGTAGAATATCAGTTTAACTTTGTCCCAGTGTCTATTTTCACAATTTAAACCAGACTCAGGTCTCAAAGACTGCTGCAATAAGTTTCCTCTTCATTTTACATTGTTGTGTTTAATAAAACACATCTTTATTTTTTGAGTTACAGTAGTTTTTCTCTTTTTTTATTTTTTGTATTTAATTTAGTTGAGTTAAATTGAATTATTATTCCATTTGTTGTTAGTTTAGTTTATTTTTTCAGCTTTCCTCTGGTTCCTCTGGTTCCTCAGGTGCTGCGGTTCATGGGGGACCCACACCTGAACGGGGCACAGGAGAACATGTTTGGAAACTACATTGTCCACAGGGGCCTGTTGTGTCCAGGGCTACAAGACGAGATCCTGGCTCAGGTGGTCAACCAGGTGTGGAGGAACGTGAACACCGAGAACGCAGAGCGAGGCTGGTTGCTGCTGCTGGCCTGTCTCTGCAGCTTCGCCCCCTCAGCCAAGATGGACAAATATCTGCTGAAGTGAGGACTCACATCTTTTAGAGTCTTTTAGTTCAGGGGCCACATACAGAACCAGACTTTTAACATTAGTTTTAGCACAAAGAAGAACGAGGAAATGAGAGAATGTTTACAGTCCCCGTCTGTTTAGTCCTGGTCTGTCTGGTCCTGTGCTATAAATTAGAGATAGATGTTATTTTCATTGATGTTAGATTACAGTCTAATATGTAATTTGCAGCGGGCCCGATTAGACCCTCTGGTGACCACTTTTGGCCCCAAGGCCATATGTTTGACACCTGTTTTTTAGATTCATGTCAAACAATGAATTTTATAAAGCTCCACCTCCTCTGCCCTCCAGGTTTGTGTCAGACAGCGCCCCCACTGGCTCTCAGGCACTGCTGCAACACAGACTCATCCAGGCCAATCAGAAGGTGCAGATGGGCTCAGGCTCCGCCCTCGACACCGCTCGGACCTATCCACTGTCTCTGCTGGAGTGGACGGCCAATAGGAAGAAGGCTAACATGGTGCTGCGGGTGCACTGCTTTGATGGTGAGAGTTACAGCCCCCGTCTGTTATAAAGTGGGATCAGTTACAGCTGAGCATTGATTATTTATCATCAGCTGGGATCAGGTGATCAGAGCTCAGGCTCCCGGCCTTTAAAATGACCGTTTAACACAGTTTGACTGGACGTGGTGTCGGTTCCTGCTTTATTATTTATTCATTAATGTCTGGGATGGAGGGTCCCTCCTGGGTTCACTTCAGTCCAGAGATGAGATGAGATGAGATGAGATGAGATGAGATGGTCCCATTCTCGTGCAGGGGGGTCGTTCCTGTGTCCCGTTCATTCCTGGACCAGTGGGGAGGATTTAGCCGGAGACGTCCTGCGTTACAGGTGCTGATCTTAGATCAATGACTGGACTGAGATTCCGGTGGGTCCTGAGGAGTCAGTACTAACATGTGTGTCCCTGTAGAGGAGTTTCTGAGTGGTGGAGGGGGAGCTCAGTCCTGATGAAGGAGCCCGGTCAGTGGGTGGAGTTAGCTGGACATGACTACGTCATGGACCTCATCTCAGACCTGGAGCTTCCTGCAGAGTTCCCCAAACAGAAGAGTTACTTCATCATCAGCACAGAAGACCCGACCCGAGTCAGAGCCAACGCCAGCCTGTCAGTGTAACACACACTCACTCTGCAACACGCTGTAACACACACTCACTGTAATACACGCAGTGTAACACACACTGTAACACACACTCACTGTAATACACACACTGTAACACACGCTGTAACACACACTCACTGTAATACACTCACTGTAATACACACACTGTAACACACACTGTAACACACACTCACTGTAATACACACACTGTAACACACACTCACTCTACAACACGCTGTAACACATACTCACTGTAATACACACACTGTAACACACACTCACTCTGCAACACGCTGTAACACACACTCACTGTAATACACACACTGTAACACACACACGGTAACACACACTCACTGTAATACACACACTGTAACACACACACTGTATAACACACACTCACTGTAATACACACACTGTAACACACACTCACTGTAATACACATACTGTAACACACACTCACTGTAATACACACACTGTAACACACACTCACTTTAATACACACACTGTAACACACGCTGTAACACACACTCACTGTAATACACACACTGTAACACACACACACTGTATAACACACACTCACTGTAATACACACACTGTAACACACACACACTGTAATACACACACTGTATAACACACACTCATTCTGCAACACGCTGTAACACACACTCACTGTAATACACACACTGTAACATACACACTGTATAACACACACTCACTGTAATACACACACTGTAACACACACATTGTATAACACACACTCGCTGTATAACAAACACTGTAACACACACCATCAGTGTCTCTGTGGTCAGATCATGTCTCCTGAGTGACCAGGTCTCTCTGGTCTCTGGTCTCTGGTCTCTGGTCTTCAGCGCTCTGTTTGGAGCTGGTTTTGACTCTGATGAGGAACTTCCTGTGGGCAGCAGACCGGCCTACAGCCTCCGCGACTCTGATGGTTACTACAGCCACGGTACCCACTCCCACACCTGTCCTCTATAGTTACTACAGCCACCATACACACTCCCACACCTGTCCTCTATAGTTACCACAGCCACCGTACCCACTCCCACACCTGTCCTCTATAGTTACTACAGCCACCATACACACTCCCACACCTGTCCTCTATAGTTACCCACACGTCCCACGGTAACACCACTCCCACACCTGTCCTCTATAGTTACTACAGCCACGGTACCCACTCCCACACCTGTCCTCTATAGTTACTACACCCACCGTACCCACTCCCACACCTGTCCTCTATAGTTACTACAGCCACCGTACCCACTCCCACACCTGTCCTCTATAGTTACTACAGCCACCATACACACTCCCACACCTGTCCTCTATAGTTACTACAGCCACGGTACCCACTCCCACACCTGTCCTCTATAGTTACTACAGCCATGGTACCCACTCCCACACCTGTCCTCTATAGTTACTACAGCCACGGTACCCACTCCCACACCCGTCCTCTATAGTTACTACAGCCACGGTACCCACTCCCACACCTGTCCTCTATAGTTACTACGCCATGGTACACACTCACACTCCCACACCTGTCCTCTATAGTTACTAGAGCCACGGTATTCACTCCCACACCTGTCCTCTATAGTTACTACAGCCACGGTATTCACTCCCACACCTGTCCTCTATAGTTACTACAGCCACGGTATTCACTCCCACACCTGTCCTCTATAGTTACCACAGCCACGGTACCTACTCCCACACCTGTCCTCTATAGTTACTACAGCCACGGTATTCACTCCCACACCTGTCCTCTATAGTTACTACAGCCACCGTACCTACTCCCACACCTGTCCTCTATAGTTACTACAGCCACGGTACCCACTCCCACACCTGTCCTCTATAGTCACTACAGCCACCGTACCCACTCCCACACCTGTCCTCTATAGTTACTACACCCACGGTACCACTCCAACCTGTCCCTATATACTACAGCACGTACCCCACCCACACCTGTCCTCTATAGTTACTACAGCCACCGTACCCACTCCCACACCTGTCCTCTATAGTTACTACACCCACGGTACCCACTCCCACATCTGTCCTCTATAGTTATTACAGCCATGGTGCCCACTCCCACACCTGTCCTCCATAGTTACTACGGCCACCGTACCCACTCCCATACCTGTCCTCTATAGTTACTACAGCCATGGTACCCACTCCCACACCTGTCCTCTATAGTAACTACAGCCATGGTACCCACTCCCACACCTGTCCTCTATAGTTACTACAGCCACGGTACCCACTCCCACACCTGTCCTCTATAGTTACTACAGCCACCGTACCCACTCCCACACCTGTCCTCTATAGTTACTACACCCACGGTACCCACTCCCACACCTGTCCTCTATAGTTACTACAGCCACCGTACCCACTCCCACACCTGTCCTCTATAGTTACTACAGCCATGGTACCCACTCCCACACCTGTCCTCTATAGTCACTACATCCACCGTACCCACTCCCACACCTGTTCTCTATAGTTACTACAGCCACCGTACCCACTCCCACACCTGTCCTCTAGATATATCTACAAAGATATGAATGGACAGTAGAAAATAAATAAAAACATCTGATGACAGGAAGTTATTCTGTCTTCGTTGTCCAGTAAAAACTAAAAACTATGAAATACAGTTCGGCATCTCTCTGGTTCACAAGGAATAAAAAGAAGTACTGCAGCATCACAGTGAAGTAACAATAAATTCTAAGAATCCAATTCAATGACCACAGGTATCAAGACGAGATGAGACGATTGTTCTTTGGTGTGTTTCCATCGGCTGAGTCTCTGTCTGGAGGTGAATCCTCTGTTTCTCTGTGTCAATCAGAGTCTGATGCCTTCAGTGACGGTCAGACTCAGAGAGGGATGGACCGCTACCTGGACAGCCTGTTTGACCCGGTTCTGTCCGACAGCAGCACAGTGAGTCAGTCTACCCCTGTTATTATATGCCCTCATATCCCCCCAACAAAACACAACACTGAGACCAGGACTAGACCCAGGACTAGACCCAGAACTAGACAGACTCAGGACTAGACCCAGGACTAGACAGACCCAAGACTAGACCCAGGACTAACCACACCAGGACTAGACCCAACTAACCAGACCCAGAACTAGGCAGACCCAGGACTAACCAGACCAGGACTAGACCCAGGACTAACCACACCAGGACAAGAACCCAGGACTAACCACACCAGGACTAGACCCAGGACTAGACAAACCCAAGACTAACCAGCAGACAGATATGAGCCCAGATTGAACTGATTTTTTTAAATTCACTATTTATTGGTTTTCATCAGAAAACACATGAGATACAACAACAACAACAGCAACAACAGCAACATCATGGCCATAGATCTCCATATTTTCATATATAACTTCCTCCTTATCTTTCAGCCTGTAACGCAGCTTTTCATGGGATGAAATCTTCAGTTTCCATTATTACATCACTACCCTGCATCCAGTAATAAATGCTGTTCTGCACCATGTGATCTGGTGGATGTTTAACCCACTTCCCTTCAGTACCCAACACACTAAGCATCAATGCACTTATTTCTATGAAGGAACTGAAAGTTTTTAAAGGATACTTTATTAAATATTAACATGGATGCACCATGTGACCGGCTGCCTCTGTATGAATGGAGCAGCCTGGATCAGGTTTCTATCTGCCTGTGACCAGAGAGACTTCAGAGAGGACAGACTCAGAGAGGACGGACTTCAGAGAGGACAGACTCACAGAGGACAGACTCAGAGAGGACAGACTCAGAGAAGACGGACTTCAGAGAGGACAGACTCACAGAGGACAGACTTCAGAGAGGACAGACTCAGAGAGGACAGACTCACAGAGGACAGACTCAGAGAGGACAGACTCAGAGAGGACAGACTCACAGAGGACAGACAGCTGATTCCCTCAGACCAGGACACGTTGGACTATCTCTGTTTCTTTCATTTGTTCCTGTTGAACGTGGTCAGTGGGTCAGACATGTTGGATCCGGTGTGTACGCTGCTTCCTGGGGAGAGTTTGGTTCCTGGGGAGTGTTTAGTTCCTGGGGAGTGTTTAGTTCCTGGGGAGAGTTTAGTTCCTGGGGAGAGTTTAGTTCCCGGGGAGTGCTTGGTTCCTGGGGAGTGTTTAGTTCCCGGGGAGTGTTTGGTTCCTGGGGAGTGTTTGGTTCCTGTAAAGAGTTTAGTTCCTGTAGAGAGTTTAGTTCCTGGGGAGTGTTTGGTTCTTGTAGAGAGTTTAGTTCCTTGGGAGTGTTTAGTTCTTGGAGAGTGTTTGGTTCCTGTAAAGAGTTTAGTTCCTGTAGAGAGTTTAGTTCCTGGGGAGTGTTTGGTTCTTGTAGAGAGTTTAGTTCCTGGGGAGTGTTTGGTTCTTGGTGCTCCACTGAATCACCCCCTCCTTCTCCCCCAGGACATGGAGAAGACTGGGAGTCTGTCAGCGAGGATGAAGGGAGGAGGAGGAATAGTTGTTACAGAAGGAGGAGGAGGAGAAGGGGGGAGTCGTGCGGCCCCCAGCCGGCCTTACCCACCAGGAATACATCCTGGAGGTAAAACCTTCTCCCTCTCCGTTCATCCCTCCATCTTTCTCTCCACACGTCATTAATTCAGCTGCTTCCCTTTTAGAGTCACTGAACTTCCTTCTGATACTGGACCAGTGGATGAGAGACGACATTAAATGTCTCTATATGTCTCTGTGTGTCTTTATGTCTCTCTGTGTGTCTCTGTATATCTCTGTGTCTCTATGTCTCTGTGTCTCTATGTGTCTCTATGAGTGAAATTCTTTGAAGTTGAACCTCTGCTCAAAGACTCCGTCCATTAAATGTCTTCCTTGTGTCTCAGTCTGGGTCAGTGAACTGTTGGACAGTTGGACATCTGATCAGAATCTCAGTAGTGCCTCTGCTGCAGACTAACCCCCCGTTCTCGTGTCCCAAAGCGGTGCCGGTTCTTCCAGTAGCCGGAGGAATGATGCCCCCCGTCCCAGCCATGCCAATCCCCTCCCACCACCACCACCACCAGCAGCACCAGGACCAGGACCAGAACCAGGACCAGGACCAGGAACAATTCCACCAATACAACCGGCCCCAGCAGACCTCCTCTACCACCACTCCTCTAGCACCCACCCCATCACCCACTCGCCCCCCTGCCACCCCAACACCTGCCCTGGACCCCTACGTCAGTGCTGTCCCCGGCCTGCCGGGGGGGCCCTCGCTTCCAGCCACGTCTATGCTCCCAGGCTTACCTGTGATGACAGGGGTGCCAGGTACAGTCAGAGGATGTGGTGTTTCAGCATGTAGCGTGAGCGTGGCCTGTAGCATGGGTGTGGCCTGTAGCGTGGGCGTGGTTGACTTTATTATCCTCACATAAACACTTCCAGTGTGTGGGCGGGGCCAGCTCCTCTTGTTCTATCGGGCTCCAGGTGGCTATTAGCATGGCTAACTTTTATTCCTTCTGATGTCGTGATAGAGTCTGGAGGTGAATCTAATCTGAGATGAAAACTATCCGGTCTAACGGTCTAAACGGTCATTTGCAATTTAAAGCAGCAGCCTCACTCAGCAGCAGATATTTGTTATAAAGTATTAATTTTTATTCATTATTAAGTGTTTAGGAGAGAAACTCTTTTGATGATAAATGGCACTGATCTTTTTTTTGCAACTTATTGTCAAATAAATAAACACACTTAAAAACCAATCCAGAGGAGATGCATCATATCGTTGGCCTAACAGAATAATTACCTAACTCATGTTTTGACTTACTGTTCCAAAATCAATAAAAATTGATGTGTGCTAAAGTGCTAAATCTTTTTTTTCTTGTTTTCCAAAAACGTTCAAATATGACTTCGTATCAGTGTTCTTATACTTTTATTCCTCTCCTTCTCTCCATTAACCTCAACCTGCATTCACCACCCAGCCCTAAAATAAGAGTTCTGTCTGTCTTCATAGTGACCATCTTTTAACAAACACACCTGTTTTCTTGCTGTGATTTTCACATTTTTCCCTGTGACTTTAACCAGGAGGCTGCTATAGAAGCATTTTATCTGTCATACCCCCCCCCCCCCCCCCATCCTCATATTTACTGGAGCGTCTGTGTTGTGCAGGATCGGAGCAGACGGTTCTGACCCAGCAGCAGCAGGCCATCATCAACCAGCAGGCCATCATCCTGGTCTGAGCCTCTTCCTCTTCTCTCTGAAACCTGCATGATGCCTGATAATAATGATGATAATAATAATAATAATAATAATAATAATAATAATAATAATCATCATCATCATCATCAGTGGCGATTTTGGTTTGGAAATCCTGGTGGAAAATCTTACTGTGTAATCCAGAAATACTGTAATCAACACCCTCACAACAAAAACACTGAAGCCAGAGTACCCTAGTAAACCACGCAACACCCAGACTCCCTCCAGAAAGACCTGAATCAGACTCAAACCCTGACATTCTTGCTGACAGGCATCAGTGCTAACCACCACTCCACTGTGCCGATCTGATGACGTATTGCATCAACAGCACCACCAAACGGCCGTGTTCAAGATTTCACTAGATCAAACATTCACAATCAAAACAATAATGTGAAAACAATAAAAACACAATGCACGACTCATGGCGTGAACAGTGCACACTCAATACACAACAATCAACACCAAAGTCACCACACACAACACACCACAGCCAAACATTTCAGCACCACAGACAGGTGGACAGCTCCATGAGGTTGTTCTAAATTAGACTCATCAGCTGCTTTTTGACAAACTCCCTATTAAACCAGGTTCTCCTCTTAAACCACTCCTGGTTGAATGACCTGGTTTTGCAGCGCCCCTCTGGTGGGGCCATGCCCTACTGACCCCTGATGCAAATACACTACTGATAATAATGGTGAGATGAGATTAAAATAGATGAGATGAGAAAAATAACAATACAAGTGTGATAATTGAGTTTCTTTGTGTCTTTGTAGAGATTTGTGTGAGTTTATGTCTAATGTCTAATATTATTTATGTTATTTATTTATTTAATGGCAGCTCTGTCTCTGTGTTTGTGGGTCAGGCCCAGCAGATGACCATGCAGGCCATGGCCATCCAGCAGCAGATGTTGTCCTCCTTCCCTCCTGTAGCTCCAGCTCCACGGTCTCCACCTTCACCCCCCACCCCCACCCATGTAAGCAAACACACTGCTCTAAAGGTTCTCCTTAGAACTTATTTCTATCATTTAAATCAACTTTACATGAGGAGTTCTTGGTATTAAAACTTAAGGGCTTAAGCCACTTCATTAGTAGAAATATTAATCGCCATCAAAATAGTGCAGGGACTAATAATTATCGTATAAAATAGCTGCCTTGAAAACACAAGTTAAAGTAACTTGTAAAGGCTGTTGGTGTGAATATATATAGTTATTTATACTAAAGAATGGAAGTCAGAAGGGTCTGTAATTATATGCTGACACAGTTTCTCAAATGGGTGATGTAATATAGTTCATTTTCATTTCATTCATTTCTTTCATTTGTCTTTCTTGTGCAAAACAAAAGAATGAAATACTGTTTCATTAGAGTAAAAACACTTCAAAGAGAACAATGAAATAATTAACATTCAAAACTGTTCCAATTAAGACAGTTTAATAAACTCAATAACTAATCCATTAAAATGATCATGGCTACTATGCTGGTGTAAATCTAAAAATATAAAGTGCATGATGGGAACAGACAGCCAGGGATAATTAGTGCACATTCAGCAGATGGAAGAAGCTCCTTCAGTTCGTTAGTAGCTTAAATATCATGAGTTGAATAACAACGGAACAATCACAAATTAAAAAATTAACAGGAGGAAGTCACTTTTATTCAATGCATGATGTAACGTAGTAATAAGTTAAACAGGTCAAACAATAAATGGTCATTAATTAATGAATTAACTCATATGTCTCTTTCTCACCTTCCTGAGATGAAATGAAACTTCTTTTTTTAAAAATCAACCATTATTAATTTTTACCTTTCCTGCAGCACAAAGACAGGGAGGAGTCGTTCAGGCCGAGTCCTGGTGCATCTCAGAGGAAGATCAGTACGTATGGAGACCCCCCCGCCCCTGCACACATGCACACACACACACACCCCCACCCCCTGACCCCCACCCCCTAACCCTTGACCCCTAACCCCTAACCCACCCCACATTTAATGGTCTAACAGAGCCTCATGCTCCAGGTCCGAGCCGCGCCCCCCCTCCTGATGACGTGGTCCGATCCAGCGTCAGTAACACTGAGCGCATGGAGCCCAGTCACGACATCAAGGACATCATCAAACAGCACCAGCCTGCAGCTACAGCGCCGCCTACTGGCCCCCCACCTCCGAGGTAACACACCTACACTACACACAGTTATACACACTCATACTCACAACTCTCACTGTCCAGCTGTTCTAATGTCTGTGTGTGTGTGTGTGTGTGTGTGTGTGTGAATGCAGGAAGAGTGATGGGAAGATGTTTACGAAGAAGCCAGACCCCCATGATGAAGCCATGGAGATCCTCAAAGATCAGATGTCAAACCCACCACAACCGGTAAAACACACACACACACACACACACACACACACACACACACACACACACACAAGCTAAATGAACTAAATGTTTTCATGTCTCAGACTCAGAAGAAGACTCAGTCCTCCCAACGTAAGGAAGAGGGCGGAGTCAAGTTCCCCAAGACAACCAAGCCCCGCCCCGCTGACTCTGACATGAGCCCCGCCCCTCCTCCAGGTGAGCGCATCACATGTCACCTACCAGGAAACTACTACACCTTTAACACATGAGACGAGATGAGATACAGTGAACTATGAGATGAGAATACTAATCATACTAATACGATACTGTGAGATATGATTTGATATGATAGAATACGACCCAATGGGGTGAGGTATTCCTGTAGACCTGGTCCTGATGAAGACCTGGTCCTGATGAAGACCAGGTCCTGATGAAGCTGTGATTTCAGTGAATAGGGATCTGCCGGTGGAGGAGGAGGTCTCTCAGACTCAGCTCCACAGTCGAACCAGTGATGAATACTTCACCTACTCCAACGTCCAGTGGAAACTCTTCATGAGGAAAGAGGTTTGTTCATGTGTCATCACATTCTGTTTCTACTTAAATTAAAATTAACACGTTTGCTCATCATCAGTAGAGATTAAACAAGAAGGAGATTTAATCTGATTACACATTGTAATGGTTTGACAGCTCTAGTTTGTATACTCTTAATATCTCCATGTTTATCTGCTGACAGGTTTTCTACCCTAAGGAGACGTTCAACAACCCGCTGGTCCTGGACCTGCTCTTCAAACAGG
Organism: Mugil cephalus; assembly: GCF_022458985.1. Taxonomy (NCBI): domain Eukaryota; kingdom Metazoa; phylum Chordata; class Actinopteri; order Mugiliformes; family Mugilidae; genus Mugil; species Mugil cephalus. The sequence continues at coordinate 220,666 of NC_061789.1, read as the reverse complement.
TCAGTTTATCTCCAGATGAAACACATGAAGCTGTAAATATTCAACCTTTCATCTTTAATAAATGATTCGTCAGGTCGTCCATGACACCTTCTCCGAGGCTTGTATTCGCATCACGCAGGAGGAGAGGCAGAAGATGAAGGGCCTGTTTGGTATGACTGCCTTTACCCTGAGTTAGAACTCCTCCTCTGGTGTCTTTGGTAACTCCTCTTTTGTTCCTCGGCCAGCGGAGAACAAGGTGGATCAGGTTTCAGGAACACAGGATGAAACAGTAAAGAGGAAGGTGGTGGCCATGGCCAGAGACTCCTGGGAGATCTACTTCTCCCGCCTCTTCCCGGCCTCGGTGAGTTCCTCACTGTGAGGGTTACCCACAGTTTATGGGTCCACATTAAGTTGCAGCAAAGCTGCTATGCTAATGTAGAACTTAGCATTGTAGCCTGATGTCAACCTCCACAGAAATGTAACGACACACTGCAGCGACACAGAGAACTAGAGCTGTGATTGGTCCTCTTAGTAGCGGCGTGTTTCCTCTTTAGTTTTTAAAGACAAGGCGCCGCCTAGTGTTTGGGAGGGAGGGATGCTGTTAACCGGAGTGTTTGTGGGTTCCAGGGCAGCGTGGGGACAGGAGTCCAGGTCCTGTCTGTGTCTCATAAAGGCATCAAGCTGCTGAAGATGGTGAAGAGCAGCTCGACGGCTTCAGACTACTTCAGAGTGCTGAGGCCGTACAGGTGAGCCTTTCAGACCAGGGACATCCACATAATGTGTCAATCTCAGGCTACTTTATTTCATTTTTATTTTATACACAAGTTGTGTTTTTCCAAAAGATCCAAAGTCATTTTTACCTTTTCAAAGGGATCCAAACCTCAAGTTTATTAGGGCTATGGGGCCTCAGGGCGAAGCTAACCGTGCTAACCATAAGCTAATTGTGCTAAATGTAGGCAAAGTGTGCTAATTCCCATGTTGACAAAGACAGTACCTCCAGCATTAGCTCCCGTAGCCCTTTCAAAATTTCCCAGAGGGAATTTTCTAATCTTTTCATGTAATTTATTAAACTGGATAATGATGGACCACATATAACTTGGTTAAGGTTATTTTCTTAGAAAAAAACATGTGAATAACAGGAATGGAGCTCGGTATCAAGGAACTTATCCAACAATCTTGGTGATTGCTTTGACCATGATTTGCTTTGACTTCCTGGTTTGACATATCACTTCCTGTGCAGCTACTCCGACATCCTGTTTGTGTCCATTCCATCTAAGAACATGCTGGAGTTCAACCTGACCAACGAGAAGCTCATCCTGTTCTCTGCCAAAGCTCCTCAGGTCAAACACATGATCGACTTCTTCCTCACGGAGCTCAAGAAGGTCAGAGACCTCGGTGGGGACTGTGGGGGCTAATCTTACATCTGATGGGGTCTGATTGTCCAGTCTGAGGGTTACAACCTGTTCAGACGAGGCTGAAGGCTGAAGGCTTCATGGTCCTCTCTGAGTCTCTGTGTGTCCACCATGTAGGACTCTGAGTACGTGGTGGCGGTGAGGAACTACATCACTGAGGACAGGACAGTGCTCAGCTTCCATAAAGGAGACATCATCAGACTGCAGCACATGGACGGACTGGAGGCCGGTGAGACTCACTGATTCTCATTTCATTTCATTAATCTGGCACATTTTAATACAACAAAACAACAATAACAACAATAATATAATAATATATTCCACACTATAATGCAAGTACAGTAACAATAAGCAACACATTTAGGTTTTTTAAAAAGGCACAGGAGACAAAAAGAGGAGGGCTCCCCCAAATAACAGTTCGACTTTAACTCTGGCCTGGCCTGACCTGGTCTGGCCTGGTCCGGTCTGGTCTGGCCTGGCCTGGCCTGGCCTGGTCTGGTCTGGTCTAGTCTGGTCTGGTATGGTCTGGTCTGGTCTGGTCTGGTCCGGTCCGGTCTGGTCTGGTCTGGTCCGGTCTGGTCCGGTCTGGCCTGGCCTGGCCTGGCCTGGCCTGGTCTGGTCTGGTCTGGTCTGGTCCGGCCTGGCCTGGTCTGGCCTGGTCTGGTCTGGTCTGGTCTGGATGGTCTCCTGCTGGTAGTGTGGTTGTGTCTGGTATCTGTGGTGTGTGTGTTCAGGGAACCTTTGTGGCTGTGTGGTGAGGAAGAAGGTGATGCTGCTGGAGGAGCTGAGGAGAGACACTCCAGAGTTTGGTAGGTTTCATCATCCTGAGCTCTACATGTAGTTTAAAATCTGTAAGGGGTCCGTGCTCCTCCAGTGATGGTGTCCTTGTCCTGGTCCGTGCAGGCTGGAGGTTCGGTGCCGTGTACGGGAGGTCCGGACTGTTTCCCAAGGACCTCGTCAGACCCGTGGCAGCTCCAGACTTCCTGGTTCTTCCGGCCGAGCGTCTGGAGCCTCGAGACCGCCACGGGCGGGTGGCTGCCTCTGCTGCTGTTGCCGTGGCGATGGGCTCAGCTGTAGCTGCTCATGAGCTCGAGCTCTCCACCGAGGTACGAACCCCGTGACCCCGGTACCGAGACCAGTACAAGGTTATAGGGTTTATTAAGAATGGTTCTGGTTTTACTAGAACCTTTGGACAACATGTGAGCTTTGTGGTTTTTCTAGAAACTCTGTGTCCAGGTCTAGTCCAGGGGTTGATGGATGAATACACATGCAGACCAGGGTCCACCACAGAGACCAGGGTCCACCATAGAGACCAGGGTCCACCATAGAGACCGGTGCTTATATAGTCCTGTCCTGGTCCCATTAGTGTCTCCAGGTCCTGGTAGTGGGTCCTGGTCCTGATAGTGTCTCCAGGTCCAGATAGTGTCTCCAGGTCCTGGTAGTGGGTCCTGGTCCTGGTCCTGGTAGTGTCTCCAGGTCCTGGTAGTGTCTCCTGGTCCTGGTAGTGTCTCCAGGTCCTGGTAGTGTCTCCAGGTCCTGGTATTGTTTTCAGGTCCTGGTAGTATCTCCAGGTCCTGATAGTGTCTCCAGGTCCTGGTAGTGTCGCCTGGTCCTGATAGTGTCTCCTGGTCCTGGTATTGTCTCCAGGTCCTGGTAGTGTCTGACCTCTAGTGTTGTGTTCCAGGTGGTGAATGAGGCGTACGGGGACAGTCTGAGTGTAGACCTGAACCAGGCGTCCCTGCAGAGTGGCCAGTATCTGATGACTGAGTTTGCCAGGAAGTACTTCAGAAGGTCTGGCTCCTCCTACACCAGGTTTAATAAAATGTCATGTGATGAACCACAGACTGACTCCTGGCGTCTCCCCCTCAGTGACCAGAAGACCAGGAAGGGGAAGGAGGGCCGGGACCCCGCCGACATGGTTAAATTCTCCAAGGTGATTGTGATGTGTTGAGACCTGAGTTTGGTTTTTGTTTCCTGGAGAATGAAGCTGTAAATCCTTGTCTGTCCAGTCCCCCATCCAGGAGTCTCTGATCCACTTCTCAGACAGCGGCATGAACAGAGTGGCAGCCGACATCTTCCTGGGTGAAACGAGAATAACCTGCACATTTACATGTCTGATTTAATCTGATTTGATCTAATTAAATCTGATCTAATCAGATCTGATTTATTCTGATCTGATCTAATTTAATCTGATCTAATCAGATCTGATTTATTCTGATCTGATCTAATTTAATCTGATGGTTTTAATCCAGCTATCATGAGGTTCATGGGAGACGCTCCTCTAAAGGGACAGACTGAACAGGACCTGGTCACCAGCATCCTGAAGGTAGGTAGGTAGGTAGGTAGGTTGGTAGGTAGGTAGGTAGGTAGGTAGGTAGGTAGATAGATAGATAGATAGATAGATAGATAGATAGATAGATAGATAGATAGATAGATAGATAGATAGATAGATAGATAGATAGATAGATAGATAGACTCATATTTGTTCTTGTTGGTGTAGTTGAGTGATGACCATGGTCTGATGAAGGATGAAGCCTACTGCCAGGTCATGAAGCAAGTCACCGCCAACACCAGCTCCAAACCGTAAGACCTCAGGGAGGGGAGGGAGGAGGTGGAGGAGGTGGAGGAGGGAGGAGTCTGATGTCAGTGTGTGTGGTGCGTTCAGGGACAGCTGTCAGAGAGGATGGAGGCTGCTCTACATCATCACATCTTTCCATCGTTGCTCCGACGTCATGAAGCCGTTTCTGCTCAAGTTCCTGCAGGAAGCTTCAACCAGTCCTGGACTACAGTACCAGGGTACTCATCCATTCATACACTCATCCACTCATCTATTCATCCAACCATCCACGAATCCAACCATCCACTTATCCACTCATCCAACCATCCACTCATCCACTCATCCATTCATCCACTCATCCACTCATCCATTCATCCATTCATCCATTTATCCATTCATCCACTCATCCAACCATCATCCACTCACCCTCATCAATATTCATCCACTCATACATCACCCTCATCCATTTCATCATACATAACAGTATCATCTCCACTATCCATGTCATCCATCATCCACATACATTCATCCATTCATCCACTCATCCACTCATCCATTCATCCATTCATCCACTCATCCATTCATCCATTCATCCACTCATCCAACCATCCACTCATCCACTCATACACTCATCCATTCATCCACTCATCCATTCATCCATTCATACACTCATCCAACCATCCACTCACCCATTCATCAATTCATCCACTCATACACTCATCTGATTGTACATAATGATCATAAACAGTATATCTAATATTTCCAGGTATTGACAGGATATCAATATAGTATTTATCATAATTATTAATCATATATATAAATGTATATATATATTTATCGTATTTATTTATCGTATATATACGTAATATTTCCAGGCATTGCCAGTGCATGTGAGCAGAACCTGAGGAGGACGTTTCAATATGGCGGCCGTGTGCAGTATCCTAACAGCATGGAGCTGAAAGCCATGTTGGTGAGTGTCTCGTTCAGCCAGTCAGCGCTGTCCCTCGGTAACAGCTGTTCTCTGACTCTGCGCTGTGATTGGCTGTCTGTGCAGGCTGGGCGGAGCTCCAAGAGGCAGCTGTTCCTGCTCCCCGGAGGCATCGAGAGGCACCTGAAGATCAAGACCTGCTCTGTGAGTCAAACGGCTTCAAGCTCCACAGGTAGAAAGGAAGGTTGTGACGGGACGCTGTGATTCCAGGTCGCTCTGGACGCCATCGAGGAGCTGTGCTACGAGATGGGGTTCCAGAGGGTGGAGGCTCTGGACGAGTACGCCGTCTTCTTGGTAACTCACAGAGGTAGGTAACGGTGATCCGCACCACAAACACCGACAGGCTTTAACCAGACGATAAACAGACGAGGTCTGGTCCCAGGTCAGAACGTCCGTCCCCTGAACAAGCGTGAGTACATCCTGGACATCGCCACCGAGGCCGAGCCGGTCGACCCCAACTACAGCCTCTGGTTCAGGAGGGTCATCTGGAGTCTGGCCCTGAAACTGGACAACGAGCTCTACGTCACCATGCACTACAACCAGGTACACACACCAGGTACACACCAGGTACACACACCAGGTATATACCAGGTACACACCAGGTACACACACCAGGTACACACACCAGGTACACACACCAGGTACACACACCAGGTATATACCAGGTACACACCAGGTACAGGTACACACACCAGGTACACACACCAGGTACACACCAGGTACACACCAGGTACAGGTACACACACCAGGTATATACCAGGTACACACACCAGGTACACACACCAGGTACACACACCAGGTATACACCAGGTACACACCAGGTATACACCAGGTATATACCAGGTACACACACAAGGTACCCCCCCCAAATGTGACCTAGGTCCCAGGTGTGTGTGTGTGTGTGTGTTGTCCAGGTGTTGCCTGACTACCTGAAGGCTCTGCTCAGTGTGGTTCCTCAGGGTAAAGCCAGCGAGCAGCATCTGCAGCAGATATCCAGACTGGCTGCTCTGCAGCATCGTGCCAAGGACACGGTCTACCTGCCCACCATGTAGGTCCACCCCTCCACCCCCACCAACCCCACCACCCCCACCTTTACCTCCGTCACCTCCTCTTATTGACCTGGTCTCCTCTGTTCAGGCGTGAGGTGCAGGAGTGCGTCCCCCCTCAGTTCTACAGTAAACAGGGTTCTCAGCCGTGGGTCAACATGACCATGCAGCACATGCAGCAGGTCCAGCCTCTGAACCCCCATCAGGCCCGAGCACAGTTCCTGGGTGAGACGCTGTCTCTGACCAGCCAGCATCACGTCCTCCTCTGAGTCTCCCCCAGACCTGTAACACATGTCGTCTCCTCCAGGTCTGGTCAGTGCCTTCCCCATGTTCGGCTCCTCCTTCTTCTACATCCAGAGCTCCAGCTCCTCCTCAGTTCAGACTCCCTGCATCCTGGCCGTCAACCTCAACGGACTGCACTTCCTCAACAAGGACACCCACGTACGTCATGCTGCACCTCGCTTCACCTCGCTTCACTTCGCTTCACTTCGCTTCACTTCACTTCATACAACAGGGTCTCTAAACATCAGGCTTTAAACTGTAAAAACTACTCTCCCAGTGTATTTTATGTATTTGAGAAAACAAGCAGCCAAACAGCATCTCAGAATTTCTTCTTCTGTCTTTATATTCAATCAAATTCCAAAGTAAGTGACAACACATGTAACTGATCTAGTTTTTATTATCTCCTGGGGTCATTTAGAGTCTATCCACATGATTCTACATCAGCTATGAACCACATGGAGACTGGACTGATAGAATCTGAGCCCAGTGGTCCTTTGGTCCTGTGGTCCTTTGTCCCCGTCTAGTGGGCTAATGGTGGTCCTGCATACGAAAAATGTAATGCAGCCATGTTGTAGTGAAAGTTAGCTTAGCATTGCTATGTAGCATATACCCTTGGTGGCTGTTAGCTTGGCATTGCTATGTAGCATATACCCTTGGTGGCTGTTAGCTTAGCATTGCTATGTAGCATGTAGCCTTGGTGGCTGGTAGCTTAGCATTGCTATGTAGCATGTAGCCTTGGTGGCTGGGGTCCTGGGGAGTTCCATGTGTAAATCTCCATCTTCCTCTGGATCGTATAATGAGCTCAATGGTAGAATGTGATGATGTCCAGGAGAAATAAAATGTCCAAAGGTTGAATTGTGTGAACGTTGCCTCCTGTAGTGAATCAGTAGCATTTTGGAGCCAGATTCACTTTAAGAGGTAAGAGGTTCTTTGGTTTGATCCTAATGTCCAGATGGAGAGTGGACCTCAGGAACACAGTCAGTTCCCAGCTCCAGAATCCAGACCAGTTCTCTGCTGCAGTATGTTTTGGTCGGAGTTAGCTGGGTCTGGCTTCCAGGCTGTGAAGATATTTTATATTCTTTAATCTGTGTGTTCCCTGTTTGTGATCAGGAGGCCATGGTGCGGTTCCCTCTGAAGGAGGTTCAGTCAACTCGTACCCAGAGGCCAACGTCCGGCTCCAGTTACCCGTACGTGGAGATCATGATCGGAGACCTGGTGAACCAACGCGTCATCCAGCTGCAGCTGGAGCAGGTGTGTTTATTATATACAGAATATAATTTAGTTTCTACGCGTATATGTACACAACCTGACGTAACAGTCACACACTCTAGTCTGTGGGCGGAGGTCCTCCAGCTTTGATCCAATAAGAAGCTTCTCCAGTGTCTCCAGGTTTCTTCCATCCAGTGTTTTTAGTTCAGATCTTGTATTGATGATGTCAGAGTCTGAGTCTCCAGCTCATCCCAAACATTCTCTCTGGGGTTCAGGTCTTTGTGCTGCTCCCTATCAGATTGGAGCCTTTTTTCCCGGTTGTCCTCCCCTTGTTTCTCCTGTTCTTCTTCTCTCTCTATCTTCTCTGTTTCTACCCGGCTGGTCTTCAGCAGATGGTTCCTCCATATGAGCTGGTTCTGCTCCAGGTTTCTTCCTGTTAAAAGGGAGTTTTTCCCTCAGGCTGCTCTGGACAGACTATCATCTTCTGTGAGAAGCAATGAGAAGCTCCTTATTGCATCAGTTGGTCTTAAAGAACTTGTTGAAGATAATCACCATGAATGAATAATGAATAATGATCCACCAGGAGGCGCTGGACTATGAGCTCAGTTAAACCCAGGTGTATACATGTTGTGTTTCAGGGCCTGGAGCTCTGCAGAGTGGTGGCCATGCACATGGAGAACATGCTGTCGGTCAGAGAGAAGAGACTCACGCTGCCGCCGAGTGAAATCACCCTGCTGTAACTCTGATAGGTTTTAAATTAACCTGCATCTACCTCCACATTCACAACATGCCTCTGACATGTCAGTTTTTTCTTTGGTTCATTACTTTGTGTTTCTCAGTCATTAACGTCTTAGAGCAGAACTGTTTAAAGGACCAGAGCGTTGGATTCACTGCTCCTCCAGTCCCAGTTTACGGCCCGTAGGGACTGTCCTCTGCAGACTCGGGGTTTGGTTTCTCTTCCCAGAGCCTTCAATAAACGTAAAAGAGTTAACATCAGCCACAAGGCTAACAGTTAGCCTGCTAACAGGTGGCGGGAGCACACCTTTGTTCCCGGGATCCTAACCGTGTCCCTCACTCTAATCCTAACCCTTTTTTTAAAAAAGTGTCCAATGTTCCCCGGTCACAGTGGGGAACATAGGACCCGGGGAACATAGGGACGATCCCCAGGTGACTAAATTAATGTAGGAAAGGTAACGACATAATCAAAGAACAAGTATGCTGAATATCAAAATTTACCTCAGACATTAAATTAAAATGTTAATAAATTAACTGAATATTTAAACTCATTCTAGTTCAGAGGTCACATTCACACCAGTTTGAATAATAACCTATAAATTAAGACAACTCCAAATGCTTCCCTTTGTTTTAGGTTAAAGAAGAACATTATGAAAGTGTTTCCATTTAACAAACTGAACTATTATAAAACATGTACAAAACAACTAGACATTTCTAAAGAAAAGGAAGTGGAGGTTGTGTTTGGTTCCAGGTCTCAGAGTTGTGTTATATCCACGACTCTAAAATTGTATGAAACTCAATAGCAGATACTTTCATTGGAAAAATTAATTAATTGTCTGTTCCTCTGCGTTAGCTCACAGTCTGGTTCATGGATCTGATTGGTTGAAGTCAGTCCCTGACAGGTTTGTCCGGTCAGCTGCCAAGTATTTATTCAGAGTCTGTGCTTTGTCTCTGAGCAAACCATGTGGAGCTTCAGATGAGAAACATGATGGTTTTAAATGACTATAAGAGAACAGCTCTTCCTTAAAGGTGAAGGTGAATCCTACTGTGGTCCTTTAAGATCTGTCAGGTCTCCTGAGACTTAGGCTAACCGTGCTTTTTAGAAGCATGATGTAATTTAATTCTCATTTAGAGTCATTGAGTCACTGTGTCTTGTCCTGACGCAGCTACTGGTTATTAAAGAGAATTATTCATCGGAAATCACTGAGAAATTAGTTTTCCCTTTATTTTTTTAATCAAGATTCTAGAAAAAGTAAATTATTATGGCACATAAAGTTTGAGGCCACGTCAACGAGCTGTTTGCACTAATTATTCATTTGTACCGTGAATGTTTTTATAACCTGTACAGAGAGAATAACTCTGCACATTAAAGTTTGCGATATAAACATCAGATGTGTTGTATTCTTCTTTATAGAAAAATTAACGCGTTGAACATTGATGTATTCCAAAAAAACGTTGAATAAGGTCAGCTGGACTTGTAGAATTTCTTGAAGACGTTTTGCCACTCATCCGAGTAGCTTGTAGTGTTTTGTCCTTGGGGTGGACCAGTTTCTGTAGGGACAAAACACCTAGACAGAAACAGAGCAATGTAGTGTACGCGGTTCAGTGTAGCGAGGAATGTACAGACCTGTACATTGGGGAAACCAAACAACCCATACACAAGCGCATGGCCCAACACAGGAGAGCCAGCTCATCAGGAAATGACTCAGCAGTCCACCTCCACCTGAAGGACAAAGGACACTCCTTTGAGGATAACAACGTCAAAGTCCTGGCCAGAGAGGACAGATGGTTTGAGAGAGGAGTTAAGGAAGCCATCTATGTCAAAATGGAGAAACCTTCTCTAAACAGAGGAGGTGGACTGAGATTTAATTTACCAACTATTTATAATTCAGTTTTGACTTCTGTCCCCAAGAAGTTTCAACAACATTCACACATTGAGCCTCCAGGTTCCCATGGACAATAGCCTCGTTAGAGCTCTATTCATAGGATAAGTAGCCTAGGCACACAGTTCCCCCCATTCAAGGACAGGTAAGTATCAGCCATTATGGTAATTAGTGACCCCAGTTTCTGGTCAAGCAAGTTTCTGGTGGGTGTTACCCACAGAGTTTTTCCTATTTAAACCTCAATTTCCCACTAGTTTATCAGAACTGAAGAAGCTACTCGGATGAGTGGCGAAATGTCTTCAAGAAATTCTACAAGTCCAGCTGACCTTATTCAACGTTTTTTTGGATTACCATGACCTGGATGACTGAGAACCTTCACAGACACATTGATGTATTCATTTCCAAAGAGGACGTTTAATAGAAAGTAAACAGTGGTACCTGAAATTAAAATAAAATAAAATTAATGTCAGAGAATTAAAATGTTAATTTTTTTAAAAGGTTTAAACTAATTTTTAAAGTAAAATTAGTCTTAGACAGAGTTTATTGGTCAAAACTGAGAACTACAAGTAAAAATAAAGAGAAAATAAAACAAAAATAAAAGATTAACATGCAATTAAAATAATAGTATCTAGTATAAAATATTGTACAAAATCCTATGAGCAAAACTATACATCAGTAAATGTATTTTCTATCCATATGAAGGATAATGAGTGAAACTTAATGACCTTTATCTTTAAAGTGTGAATGTAAAGTTCACTTAAAGTTTTCCGTTAAAACGTGAACTTGTTTACTTGTTATTTTTCTTTTTATTAGGGTGTGTTTCGTTTTGTGTTCTGGACTCGCCGCTTGCCTCCTCTTTACGGGCGCGGTGTGTTCGGACGTCCCGTCGGTGTAACCCGCACTACAAAACAAGCCTCTCTCTGCGGATGGGCGTGTCTGAGCGCAGACTCCTCGGCTCTCATTGGTTGAGGGGAAACGGGGGTCCATGACTGTGATTGGCTGAAGGGTAACGGGGGTCCGTGTGAACCCGGAAGAGGGAGGGGGGCTGCGGTCAGAGAGCCTCCGCGGGCTAGTCCGCTAGCTTTAAGCGTAGCGTCGTCCCTCTCCGCCTCGTCGTCCTCTCTCCGTGCCCCGGTCCGGACTCCTCCTGCCCTCCTGCCCTCCTGCCCTCCTGCCCTCCTGCCCCGCTCCAAGATGATGAAGTTCAGGTTCCGTCGGCAGGGAGCGGACCCGCAGAGAGAGAAGACCAAGCAGGAGCTGTTCGCTTTCAACAAGGTAAAAGTAACGGGACGAGAGGAGGCTGGAGGCGGGGAGGGAGGCTCCGCTGCTCCTCTCTCCTCTCCTCCTCCTCCCCCTCCTCCCCGTTCACTCCAAACTACGGGTTTGTCTTTATGCACCAGATCGATTCAGATGTGATCAGCTGATCGATTATCAGTGATTGATTGACGCTGCCTGTATCGATCCTGGAGGACGGTGTCAGGTTTCAGCATCAAAGTCTGATCACACGTATCGATCAGCAGCTGCAGGAGGAACTCGCTGATTGGTTGATTGATGGAGGCAGTTGGTTGATTGATTAATTGAAGTGTTTGTCTCTGATCAGCTGATGGACCTGATAACTGTTCCCAGGTCCAGTTAGCTAGCTAGCTAACTAGCTAGTTGGTTGGTTAGTTGAGTTCTCTGGTGCTGATCTGTCAAGAAAGTGAATAATTTTAGTTGAATGATTGATTAAAGTTCACTAGTTCATCAGTTGTCAGTTATCTGATTTAAATTTAAATTAATTTTATAACTAGGGATGTCCCCATAAAGAGAGCCTGTCCCCTGTAGGGACGTCGTCCTAGAGTTTGACCTGTGTGGACTCATGATTCTATTTGCTTTGCTGCTGGTTGAGTTAATCTTTTACTTTGTGTTGGAAGAAAATCTGAATTTATTATCGATACTTTCCTCTGACTTAACAGAGTCAAGTAAATGTGTTTTCTATCCATATAAAGGATTAATGAGGTGAAAGTTTCATCTTTAACATGTGAATCTAAGTTCATCTAAAGTTTTTTTCTGCTAAAACCTGAACTTGTTTACTTGTCGTTTTTTGACTGGATGGATGGATGGATGGAGGTTGGAGGGTTGATTGGATGGATGGTGGATGGATGGATGGACGGATGGATGGTTGGATGGTTGGATGGATGGATGGATGGATGGATGGATGGATGGATGGTTGGATGGATGGTTGGATGGTTGGATGGTTGGATGTTTGGATGGATGGTTGGATGTTTGGATGGATGGGTGGATGGACGGATGGATGGTTGGATGGTTGGATGGATGGATGTGTGGTTGGATGGATGGATGGATGGATGGATGGATGGATGGATGGATGGATGGATGGATGGATGGATGTTGGATGGATGGATGGATGGATGGATGGATGGATGGATGGATGGATGTGATGATGGATGGATGTTGATTGGATGGATGGATGGATGGATGATGGACTGGTGGTGAGATGGATGGTTCATATGAATGTGATTATGGTTTGATTGACTAGGTATGGACATGGTTTCCCATGCGCCCGTGGCTCTGGCCTTGGACGATGGGAGTGCATGGATGGATGAAGAAGGAGCGTAGATATGATCTTGATCATGATCTATCAGTTGATGCATGGTTTCATCTGATGATGATGATGATGATGTTATGGATGGATATGATGATGGAGGAGGATGTATTTGATTTAGTGGAATTCTTGATGACTGGAAGTATGAAATGGGAAAGGTGTCTTTTAGATTCAAGGTATTCTGGATTGGGTGGGTTCGAATTAAATGGATAGATATGGCTTAAGACAGTTATGGTCACAGTTATGCATGTTGACTGCATAGATAGATGATGGAACGGTTAATAAGATAGAATTAATTAATATAAGTAAAAGTAAATAGGTTTAGTTGGATCCAGGTTGAGTGTGAGACGATGACCATGGATAATGTTATGGTGATGGGCCGAATTCATACAGTGGAATCAGAGTTCAGAGATGAGAGAGGACTGGTACATGGATGGACTGGGGATGGGGGGGTGAGATAAATGGAGGGTGAGGGAGGGATGAATAGAGGGTGTTTGAATGAAAGAGAATATTAATAATCCTGAATTAATCACAGATTTATAGATTAATAATTGATAATCACAGATTATAGATTAATATCTGATGAATCGATAAGATTTATGATTAATATCTGACTGATGGATGAGCTCTATACCTGAATTTAATCACAGATTTATAGTTATATCCTGAACTTAAACAGTTTATAGCCAGTGTCTGGCCTGACCCAAACAGTATGCATCGATCAATAATCCTGAATGTATCTCACAATTTCATCAATTAATACTTCTCGACTTCATAACAACATCATTCATATCCTAATCCATAATCAATTTATCATCTAAAAATCTACTAATCATAACCAGTTTTATAGTTAATCATCCTGACTGAATGATAACAGAGCTATCCTTTTAGAGTTAATTCTGGTTTCGATAACAATTAAAATTTAAAATATGATGAATCGATACACAGAGCTAAAATTCAATAATACACTGCTGAAACGATAAAATAGCAAATAATTAATATAATAAATCCATAACAGGTTATTCTGATAGTCTAATAAATCCTGTACTAGATCTGATCAGAGCACATTAACATTAAATCCTACGAATTCAGAGAGAGCATAGACGTTAATAATCCAGGGAGAGAGCGGATAAACTTTAGGGAGGATATAATGAGTGAATCTATAACAGAGCAATAGATTAATAATCCTGAATCAATCACAGATTTATAGATTAATAATCCTGAATCAATCACAGATTTATAGATTAATAATCCTGACTGAATCGATAACAGATTTATAGATTAATAATCCTGACTGAATCGATAACAGAGCAATACATTAATAATCCTGAATCCATAACAGATTTATAGATTAATAATCCTGACTGAATCGATAACAGAGCCATAGATTAATAATCCTGACTGAATCGATAACAGATTTATAGATTAATAAATTAATAATCCTGACTGAATCAATAACAGATCCATAGATTAATAATCCTGACTGAATCGATAGCAGAGCCATAGATTAATAATCCTGACTGAATCGATAGCAGTTTTATAGATTAATAATCCTGACTGAATCGATAGCAGCTTTATAGATTAATAATCCTGACTGAATTGATAGCAGCTTGATAGATTAATAGTCCTGACTGAGTGATGGTGTTGCTGGTTTCTGGGGCTCGGGGAGATCTCCTGGAGAGGAATGCTGCCCTGGTTTAACCCTCCTCCCCAGTCTCCCTCTCTGTGTGTGAGAGCTTTGTTGCCGAGTCTTAATAAAAGGAGCTTTTCAAGCGGTTTCCAAGGCGACCAGCTCATTTGGATGAGCAGTGGCTGCAGACTGAAGCAGCTCGGATCATCGCGACCATCGGTCAGAGCCAAAACAGGTCATCCATTGACATAAAGCCCCTCCCAGACCCCCTTTGCCCTAAAACTAGGTCTGAACCGGTTCTTACCCTCAATACGTCCCCACAACGTTGGTATTCTGCAAAGGTTCGGACCCGTAACCCTTTTTTCCCTGAGGGCAGCTCTCCCTTAATGGATTTCCACTTTATTTTTGACAAAAACGTTGGAGGGTCACTCTCTCTTCTTGCTTCTTAGGATGGTGAGGAAAGAAACAGGATCTGGATGTTAAACAGTAAAATTATTGGGTTTGTTAACACATCAACTAATGTTTGTTAAAAATTGTCATGAATTTTAATTTATTTAATTTATTCATCTGTAATTAGATTCGATGACATTACATAGACTGAAGGAATAAATGAATAAATCAGGCGAGTGATCTTGACCATATATGTAGCCCACAGACACGTCCACAGCTAATTTAGAACCCGAACCTTTTAGGAACCTCAGCATCCAGAGGGTGATGTGTTTTAGCTGAGGTGACCTTTGACCTCTGAATGAACATCATCAAGATGCTGCAGAGTTTGAAGATACAGCTGATTTTTATTAGTGACGCTACGGTTCCTGGACCAGAAAATCACCACAAAGTTAGAACTGACTCAATAAAAGATGAATGAGACATTTTTAAAAGTGATCCGTCGATAGTCAGTTTAAATAGGAATAAAATGGGAGACATTGTTTAATGAAGTCACCGTCTGGTTTCTATGACGATATGTTCATTTATCCACCGATAATCGATGAATATTACAATCTTGTGTTTCTTCTTTTCCGACTGACCCTGAGCTTTGTAGATATGCTGCTTCGTTCAAGTCTGTAGCTCCACCTGGTGTTAGGAATAAAAAGTGCAACACACTTACATCTTAATTTCATGTATGGGCCATAATCCATTCTACTTTTAGACTTTGTTTTCATAAACCAACTTATATAAACAGCTGTTTTCCAATAAAGTTCTAAATAAATGAGGTATAGATCAACCAGGATGCATCCTGTTGGTCCGTCCAGTCTCTCTTAGCGTTAAAGTGCAGAGGGTTCCCAGTAAACTAGCGCCGGGTTCCATCCGTCCATCGTTAGAACCAGGTAAAGACAAGAACACACCACCAGAGGGCGATCTTCACGTGAACGTAGCAGCGTTCATGACTGAACTAATCAGCCTGGCGACAGGCTAATAGTGAGCTCTGTATCTAGTCCTGTCCGTCCTGTCCGTCCTGCTCTGTCCTCGTGGAGGACAATGGCCTGTGTTTGTCTGTATTCAGACCGTGAAATCTCTTTATCCTCGTTAACGCTCTGTCTCTGCATCACTGGGCAATTACACCGAGGCTTTGTATGACTCAGTGAAGAGGAGGAGGGAGGGAGGGAGGGAGGAAGGAAGGGAGGAAGGAGGAGGAGGAAGAGGAGGAAGAGGAAGGAGGAAGGAGGAAGGAGGAAGAGGAAGAAGAGGAGGAGGAGGAGGAGGAGGAGGGAAGGAAGAGGAGGAGAGAGGAGGAGGAGGAAGAGGAGGAGGAGGAGGAGGAGGAGGAGGGAGGGAGGGAGGAAGAAGATGAGGAAGAGGAGGAGGAGGAGGAAGGAAGGAGGAAGAGGAGGAGGAAGAGGAAGGAAGGAGGAAGAGGAAGAGGAGGAGGAGGAAGGAAAGAGGAAGAGGAAAGGTTTATTAAACTGGCTCCTCCTCCTCCTCCTCCCTCCTCTTCCTCCTTTGATGTAAACGCATCGTATCTGATGACATCATTAGATGTGATCTCCATGGAAACCGATCAGGAAGTAGTTGTCACTGGTTCGATGTTTCCTTGACGACGTCCTCTCAGATATGGAGCTCCTGGTGTGGAGTTCACAGGACGACACCGAGACCCCACGGCTGTCACTCAGATCCACTTCCTGCCTGGACAGGTGAGTGGAGTAGGACAGGTGCATTCTGGGTAGAGTCTATGGTGCCAAACCGTTGGCTCACATGTTGGAGCTCATCTGAATCCGGTCCAGAGTCTGTGCTGTACTCACAGTTCCTGGATGCAGGTCAGATCCTGAATGAACCAATGAATGAGTGAATGTGTGATATTAGGGGCGTCTGCTGTCCCTGCTGGATGACAACACCATCCACCTGTGGGAACTGGTGGCCACGCCTTCCAGGGAGGTGGGCGGGGCCAGGAAAGAGGACGTGGTCTCGCTGCAGGAGGCGGAGACCTACAGCCTCCCAGGGAGGCCCGGCATCGAGAGCTGCAGGTACATCTCTAATCTCTACGGGGCGTTCAGGGTTCAGGAATCTCTACGTGGCGTTCAGGGTTCAGGAATCTCTACGGGGCATTCAGGGAACGGGAATCACTACGGGGCATTCAGGGAACGGGAATCACTACGGGGCGTTCAGGGAACGGGAATCACTACGGGGCGTTCAGGGTTCAGGAATCTCTACGGGGCGTTCAGGGTTCAGGAATCTCTACGGGGCGTTCAGGGAACAGGAATCTCTACGGGGCGTTCAGGGTTCAGGAATCTCTACGGGGCGTTCAGGGTTCAGGAATCTCTACGGGGCGTTCAGGGTTCAGGAATCTCTACGGGGAATTCAGGGAACGGGAATCACTACGGGGCGTTCAGGGAACGGGAATCACTACGGGGCGTTCAGGGTTCAGGAATCTCTACGGGGCATTCAGGGAACGGGAATCACTACGGGGCGTTCAGGGAACAGGAATCTCTACGGGCGTTCAGGGTTCAGGAATCTCTACGGTGCGTTTCAGACAGGTAATCTCAACGGCGTTCAGGTTCGAATCTCTATGCAGCAGAATCTCTACGGCTTCAGGGTTCAGGATCTCTACGGCTTCAGGACGAATCTACGGGCGTTCAGGTCAGATACTCTACGGGCGTTCAGGGTTCAGGAATCTCTACGGTGCGTTTGAGGTACCTAACTTGTCTTCGGTTCTCTCAGCGCCTCCCGGGTCACTGTCCTCCTCCTGATGAGGTCATGTGACCTCCTGTGCGTGGGGACAGAAGGGGGAGGAGTCTACTTCCTGGAGATGCCCCGCCTCTTGTTGAAGGACGACCACACGCTGCTCCAGGATCAGATCACACAGAGGTGAGACTCCACCCCAAATTAATTAATCCAATTAATCAGCTGATTGTCCACATCAGCGTTAGCATTAGCATTAGCTCCTGCTCATTTATCCTCTGGGTTCCCCGTGGTGGTGATGGTACCGGGTCATGTTCTGTTACGCCCAGTCTTCCAGATGAGTACAGGTGTGGGAAGTCTCTGGGGCCGGTGGAGGCTCTGCAGGAACATCCTCAGCAGCCAGGGAGGGTTCTGATTGGCTACAGCCGAGGTCTGGTGGTTCTCTGGGACCTGAAGCACCGGCGAGCTGAACAGATGTTCCTGGGGAAGCAGGTACATGTTCTCATGTTCTACAGTTCTAAAGCTTCCCATGTTCTCATGTCCTAGTTCTCTAATGTTCTGGTGTTTTAATGGTCTAATGTTCTAATAGTCTAATGTTCTAATGGTCTAGTGTTCTAAAGCTTCTCATGTTCTGGTGTTCTAATGGTCTAGTGTTCTGATGTTCTGTTGTTCTAATGGTCTAGTGCTCTAAAGCTTCTCATGTTCTGGTGTTATAATAGTCTAGTGTCTGAATGATCTAATGGTCTAGTGTTATATTGTTCTAATGGTCTAGTATTCTAGTGTACTCATGGTCTAGTGTTCTAGTGTTACAGTGTTCTAATGGTCTAGTGTTCCAATAGTCTGGTGTTCTAATGATCTAGTGTTATAGTGTTCTAATGGTCTGATGTTGTAATGGTCTAGTGTTCTAGTATTATAGTGTCCTAGTGGTATAGTGTTCTAATGATCTAGTGTTATAGTGTTCTGGTGGTATACTGTTCTAATGGTCTGGTGTTCTAATGGTCTAGTGTTCTAATAGTCTAATGTTCTAATGGTCTACTGTTCTAAAGCTTCTCATGTTCTGGTGTTCTAATGGTCTAGTGTTTGAATGATCTAATTGTCTAATGTTATAATGGTCTACTGTTATAATGTTCCAGTGGTCTGGTGTTCTAGTGTTCTAATGGTCTATTGTTCTAATAGTCTAGTGTTCTAATGGTCTGATGTTGTAATGGTCTAGTGTTCTAATGGTCTAGTGTTCTAGTTTTCTAGTGTTCTAATGGTCTGATGTTGTAATGGTCTCGTGTTCTAATGGTCTAGTGTTCTAGTTTTATAGTGGTATAGTGTTCCAATGGTCTAGTGTTTTAGTGTTCTAATGGTCTAATGTTCTAATGGTCTAGTGTTCTAATGATCTGATGTTGTAATGGTCTAGCGTTCTAGTGTTGTAGTGGTATAGTGTTCTAATGGTCTAGTGTTCTATTGGTATACTGTTCTAATGGACTACTGTTCTAATAGTCTGGTGTTCTAATGGTCTAGTGTTATAGTGCTCTAATGGTCTAGTGTTTAATACTCTAGTCTTTGAATGGTCTAATGTTCTGGTGTTCTAATGATCTAGTGTTGTAGTGTTCTAATGGTCTAGTGTTCTAATAGTCTAGTGTTCTAATAGTCTAGTGTTCTAATGGTCTAATGTTCTGGTGTTCTAATGGTCTAGTGTTCTAATGGTCTAATGGTCTGATGTTATAATGGTCTAGTGTTCTAAAGCTTATGTTCTGGTCTAATGGTTTGATGTTCTAATGGTCTGATGTTGTAATGGTCTTGTGTTCTAATAGTCCAGTGTTCTAGTGTTATAGTGTTATAGTGGTAAAGTGTTCCAATGGTCTAATGTTTTAGTGTTGTAATGATCTAGTGTTCTAATGGTCTAATGTTCTAGTGTTCTAATGTTCTAGTGTTCTAATGGTCTCGTGTTCTAGTGTTCTAAAGCTTCTCATGTTGCCCTGTTGTGATGTTTTGATGAAACTACAGCAGCTGGAGAGCCTGGTCTGGGAACGATCTGGGAACCTTTTTGTCTGTTCCCATAGTGACGGCGGCTACTCGGTGTGGACGGTTACCAATGGCAACACCTACAACCACCAGGCGGCGTCCTCCACAATCCCCTACGGTGAGAACTGTCTGAGGAGGGTTCTTGAGACTGGTACAGAGATGACGATGTGTTTTGTGATTCAGGTCGTTCTAAAGCCATTGTAAGATCTGTGAGACAACCAGGTCAGGTGAGTCTGACATCATGCCCAACATGGCCCAACTTGGTCCAATTGGCCAACAGGCCCCAATCTGGCCAACATGGCCCCCAACATGGCATATTTTATTTTATTTTATTTTATTTTATTCAGGGCTTCGGTGCTGCTGTAGATATTTTATTTTATCTTATATTATTTTATTTTATAGTATTTTATTTTATTGTATTCAAGGCTCCGGTGCTGCTGTAGATATTTTATTTTATTTTATTTTATTTTATTTTATTTTATTTTATTTTATTTTACTTTATTTTATTTTATTGTATTCAGGGCTCCGGTGCTGCTGTAGATATTTTATTTTATTTTATTTTATTTTATTTTATTTTATTTTATTGTATGCAGGGCTCCGGTGCTGCTGTACAGTGGAGGGATGCCCAGAGCCAGCTATGGCGACCGCCACTGTCTGACCATCCAACAGGACAAGGAGCACGTTACCCTGGACTTCACCTCCAGAGTCATCGACTTCTTCACCATCCACAGCATCAACACAGAGACAGGTGGAGGAGGGATGGATGGATGAACAGATGAATAGATAGACGGATGAATGGATGGATGGTTGAACAGATGAACAGATGGATGGATGGGTGAATGGATGGATGGATGGATGGATGGTTGAACAGATGAACGGATGGATGGATGGTTGAACAGATGAACGGATGAACAGGTGAACGGGTGGATGACCTCCTCCCTGTCCTCCTCACAGAGTTCGATGAGCCGTCTGCGGTGGTGGTGCTGCTGGAGGAGGAGCTGGTGGTGGTGGACCTGCTGACCCCCGGCTGGCCCACGATGCCCACTCCTTACCTGGCTCCTCTCCACTCCTCAGCCATCACCTGCTCCTGCCACATCTCCAGCGTCCCCTCAAAGCTCTGGGAGAGGCTGGTCCAGGCCGGCAGAGCCCAGCAGGGCGGCCAGACCACCACCAGGGTCCGTCAGAACCCCCTGTTCTCTGAGTCCGCACACCTTCACTTCACCACCTGTGGTGGTAGTGGTGGTAGGATGTGTGTAGAGTAGAAGTGGTAGTAATTAGTAGTAGTAATAGTAGTAATAGTAGTAGTATGTGTGTAGAGAAGCAGGATTTATTCCAAAGTCTCATCACGTATTTAAAGTCCAGTGAATCAAAGCTGTAACTATAATAAGTGATTTCTACATTTTGCTGAGTTTTATTAGGAGACGTTCTTTCCTCTGTTCTTCCTCTGATGTCGTCTTGTCTCAGATATCCTCCCATGTTGCCTTTCTCCTGGTTATGTTCACATGTCTTTGCCTAAGTGTTTATTTGCCTCCAGTTCCACGGCTTCAGATTCATTTAGTGCTTTCGTCCAGTCTGTTCTCCCACGTTCTCTCTGGTTAAATCCTCATTTAAACGTTTAAATAGAGCAGCCTCCACCATGTTTGCACCTGTTGTCAGTTATGTGCGAAACCGTAGATCACCAAGCGTAATCTATCAGGCTGCACACACAATTTAGCCATTTAGCATTTAGCATTTAGCATTTAGCAGCCCCTATTTGTGATCTTAGTGAATCAGGCCCTCACAGCTGAACTGTCTCGTCTGTCTCTGCAGAGTTGGCCGATATGTGGAGGAAGGAATCTGGCTGCTCCACCCAAACTACAAGAGCTGCTGCTGACGGGGTATCTGCACACACTTACACACACACACACACACACTAACAAACACACACACTAACACACATCAAAATGAGCTGGACTTAGCACAAATGTTAAGTTTCAGTTGTAGTCCCAGAGCAGCAACACAAACACAGAAGAATTTAAGGCCTCACAAATCACACAATAGACGTTTATAAAAGCAGACTCAGACAGGCAGTGTCACAACAACCCACAACAGACTGAGACAGTCAGTGTCACAACAACCCACAACAGACTGAGACAGACAGTCGGTCACATTCACATTTGTCTTTTATTGCCACATGAAGTTATTGTGGTGGTTGATTCATCTGGGTCTGGATACAAAAATTAGAAGTAGACGTTTAACTGTTATCTGGTTCTAACCTCCTAAGCTAGCGTTAGCCTGTTAGCTCAGAGCCGTCAGATCATGTGTGTGTGTGTGTGTGTGTGGTTGTGTGTTTTCAGACATGAGGACGGGACGGTGCGTTTCTGGGACGCGTCCGGTGTCGCCCTGACTCCCGTCTACAAACTCAGCACAGCCAACGTCTTCCACACCGACTGTGACCCTAGCGACGACCCCCGGGACCCTAGCGACGACCCCGACCTGCAGCAGGAGGACGAATGGCCTCCCTTCAGGAAGGTGAGGAGTTAAACTCTGCCTCTTTCTCCTGGAGCTTCACATCTGGATCCTGATGGGTTTCATGTGTTTGGCCTTCAACTCTTTAATGGTGTTCCCCTCCTTTATCCAGCTGAACCACAGCTCAGCTTCCAGCAGCAGATGCCTCCATGTTGTTCATTATTATATATGGAATCTTTATTCTTCCTGGTTCAGTTCACTTCAAATCAGTTTTATTTATAAAGCATCAACAACACAAACTGTCTCAGGACGCTCCGCAAAATCTGGTCTGAACCCTCCAGAGCAGCAGGAAGGAAGAACTTCCTTTAACAGGAAGGAACCAGAACCAGGACTAGGACCAGAACAAGAACGAGAACAAGAACGAGAACAAGAACAAGAACGAGAACAAGAACAAGAACGAGAACGAGAACAAGGACCAGAAGCAGAACCAGAACTAGAACCAGCTCATATGTAGGGCTCCATCTTCCTGAGTAGATACCAGATGTAGAATGTGATGATGATCCAGGACCTTTGAGGGTATGAGAGGAATCCTGGGCAGGTCAATGAGACCAGGACTACACATGTAGTTCATGGAGCTCCACAAGAAGATGGAGGAGGAGGGTTAGCATGCAGCTAGCATGCAGCTAACATGCTACACAGGAGTAGCCCAGAGCTACATGACCAGTAGTAGATAAGAACGTAGAGGACAGGGGTTCTAAATGAACTGATCCAGTTTGGTTTTGGATGAACATTCAGAGAAGACATAGACGAGGAGTTTCTCTCCCTCCTCCTCCTCCTCCTCCTCCTCCTCCTCCTCCTCTGCACATTATTCAGCCCTCAGCGTTTCCTGGTGGATCCTGTGGTAACAGAGCTGCATGTTCAGGAATGCAGCCTCACATGGGATGAGGAGCGTTTCCCTTTTTTCTCCTCTGTAATGAAAACCAGACCTGAACCTCAGCCCACTCCCTCTCTGTGACCGACTTCCACTACTCGTTGTTTTATCGAGACACAGCCTCCCATCAGAGAGTCTGAATTCCTCCAGAGAGAGGGAGAGATTAATGTTCACCGAGCATGTGTGAGAGGAGGAGGAAAGAGTTTCAGACCAAATATTCAGAAGGTTTTAGAAGTAAAAGCTTCTTGTTCGTCGTAGATACACTCGACTAAAGCGTCTGGTTTAAAGCAAACATCCATGGCCTTAAATCAGGATGATCTGGATGAAACGTGTTCAGAACCCGTATTCCTAAAGACTCAAAGAGCTGCTCCTACAGGACAGACGCCCAGAACATTCAACTAGAACCCTGGTGTTTTCTCAGAGTTGTTCCTAGATGGAGGTAGAGAGGAAAGGTTCCTGAAGAAGGTTCTGCAGTGAGATGTGCTGAGAGCAGGGAGGAGAACTTTAAGAGGCTTAGAGAGGAGAACATGGTGGAAAGAAGAGGAGGAGAGATATTCTCCAAACACTGAATGATTGGACGGAGCAGGAATCCAGCCAACGAGAGCTGCTCCTTCCTGGTACATAAGCTGAGAACAGAGCACTAGAGCAGAGTAGTAGATTAAAATAGACTAGAGAAACTCAGAGTCAGAGTAAACAGTAGACTAGATAGAACAGAGTAACTGAGTAGAACAGGTAGAACTAGAGAGCAGATAGAGAAATACTAGAGTAACAGAGTAGACTAGAGTGAACAGAGTAGAACTAGAGTAGACAGAGACTAGAGTAGAACAGAGTAGACCAGAGTAGACTAGAGTAGAACAGAGTAGAACAGAGTAGAACAGAGTAGACTAGAGTAGAACAGAGCAGACTAGAGTAGAACAGAGTAGACTAGAGTAGAACAGAGTAGAACAGAGTAGACTAGAGTAGACTAGAGTAGACTAGAGTAGAACAGAGTAGACTAGAGTAGACTAGAGTAGAACAGAGCAGACTAGAGTAGAACAGAGTAGACTAAAGTAGAACAGAGCAGACTAGAGTAGAACAGAGTAGACTAGAGTAGACTAAAGTAGAACAGAGCAGACTAGAGTAGAACAGAGTAGACTAGAGTAGAACAGAGTAGACTAGAGTAGAACAGAGTAGAACAGAGTAGACTAGAGTAGAACAGAGTAGA
Source organism: Mugil cephalus (assembly GCF_022458985.1). NCBI lineage: Eukaryota > Metazoa > Chordata > Actinopteri > Mugiliformes > Mugilidae > Mugil > Mugil cephalus. The sequence continues at coordinate 196,630 of NC_061789.1, read as the reverse complement.
CTAGAGTAGAACAGAGTAGAACAGAGTAGACGAGAGCAGACTAAAGTAGAACAGAGCAGACTAGAGTAGAACAGAGCAGACTAGAGTAGAACAGAGTAGACTAGAGTAGAACAGAGTAGACTAGAGTAGAACAGAGTAGACTAGAGTAGACTAAAGTAGAACAGAGTAGAACAGAGTAGAACAGAGTAGACTAGAGTAGAACAGAGTAGACTAGAGTAGAACAGAGTAGAACAGAGTAGAACAGAGTAGACTAAAGTAGAACAGAGTAGACTAGAGTAGAACAGAGTAGACTAGAGTAGAACAGAGCAGACTAGAGTAGAACAGAGCAGACTAAAGTAGAACAGAGTAATGACTAAAGTAGACTAGAGTAGACTAAAGTAGAACAGAGTAGACTAGAGTAGACTAAAGTAGAACAGAGTAGACTAGAGTAGAACAGAGTAGAACAGAGTAGACTAGAGTAGACTAGAGTAGACTAAAGTAGAACAGAGTAGACTAGAGTAGAACAGAGTAGAACAGAGTAGAACAGAGCAGACTAGAGTAGAACAGAGTAGACTAGAGTAGACTAAAGTAGAACAGAGTAGACTAGAGTAGAACAGAGTAGAACAGAGTAGACTAGAGTAGACTAAAGTAGAACAGAGTAGACTAGAGTAGAACAGAGTAGAACAGAGTAGACTAGAGTAGAACAGAGTAGAACAGAGTAGACTAGAGTAGACTAGAGTAGAACAGAGCAGACTAGAGTAGAACAGAGCAGACTAGAGTAGACTATAGTAGAACAGAGTAGAACAGAGTAGACTAGAGTAGACTAGAGTAGACTAGAGTAGAACAGAGTAGACTAGAGTAGACTAGAGTAGAACAGAGTAGACTAGAGTAGAACAGAGTAGACTAGAGTAGAACAGAGTAGACTAGAGTAGAACAGAGTAGACTAGAGTAGAACAGAGTAGACTAGAGTAGAACAGAGTAGAACAGAGCAGACTAGAGTAGAACAGAGTAGACGAGAGCAGACTAAAGTAGAACAGAGCAGACTAGAGTAGAACAGAGCAGACTAGAGTAGAACAGAGCAGACTAGAGTAGAACAGAGTAGACTAGAGTAGACTAGAGTAGACTAAAGTAGAACAGAGCAGACTAGAGTAGAACAGAGTAGACTAGAGCAGACTAGAGTGTCTGTGTCCTGCAGTCGGCTACTGTTTCCTGTCCAGGAACCGAACGGGCCGAGGCCTGTGTGAGAGCCGGTTTGATGTGCTGTGTGTCTTGCAGGTTGGCTGCTTCGACCCGTACAGCGACGACCCCAGACTCGGGATCCAGAAGATCAGTCTGTGCAAATACAGCAACAAGCTGGTGGTGTCTGGGACCGCGGGGCAGGTGACTGGGGAGGACGGGGGGGTGAGTTTGAAAGGTGGGGTCTGAACCCGATTACAGTCCGCTGGTTGACTTCTGTCTCCAGGTGCTGGTTCTGGGTCTGAGTGACGAGCGTTCGGACCACCTGGTGGACGTGTCGGTGGTGGATCTGCTGCAGGACAGGTTCTGGAGGGTCCTTCGACGGCTGGAGGGTCCCGGTCTAGCCGGTCTGGTGCTCCCGGCCTCAGTACCTGCTGGGTCCTGTCCCTGGGTCTGCCGCCCCGGCTTCCTAGCCCCTGGTCTGGCCTGGTCTACATGTGGTCTGGTCCTCCGGCCTCCGTCACCCTGGCACCTGCAGCCAGTGGACCTGATCGGTCCTGTCTGGACCAGCCACGGCTCGACTGGACTATCCGGTCAAATCCTGAAGAAACGTCTGTTGGACGGTAGGTTTAGAGGTCGCCTAGAGGGTTCGGGACAGAAACCCCGTCAGACCCCTGGGTCTACACAGCTACACACTTAACATGTCAACGTCACAAACTCTATTAACACTTCACACATTAAACATGTCAACCCCCCCACCCACCGCTTACTGATGGTCGTGTTGTTAATCACCCTGCACCCCAACGACTCGCTGGCCATGGAGGGGCCTCTGTCCAGAGTCAAGTCCCTGAAGAAGTCTCTGAGACAGAGTTTCAGACGGATCCGCAAGAGCCGAGTATCTGGGAAGAAACGGGCCGTCAGTACCCCCACCAGCAAGGTACACAACAGCTACACAACAATATACAACAGCCTCACAACAGCTACACAATAACTACACAACAATATACAACAGCTTCACAACAGCTTCACAACAGCTACACAACAGCTTCACAACAATATGCAACAGCTTCACAACAGCCTCACAACAGCTACACAACAGCTACACAACAGCTTCACAACAATATACAACAGCTTCACAACAGCCTCACAACAGCTACACAACAGCTACACAACAGCTACACAACAATATACAACAGCTTCACAACAGCTACACAACAGCTACACAACAACTTTCTTGTTGTGTAGCTGTTGTGTAGCTGTTGTTGTGTAGCTGTTGTGAAGCTACTATCAACTAACTATCAGGCCTCGGTATCTCTGATATCTGTGATATCTCTGGTGATATCTGTGGTATCTCTGGTATCTGTGGTATCTGTGGTATCTGTGGTATCTGTGGTGATATCTGTGATATCTGTGGTGATATCTCTGGTATCTGTGATATCTGTGGTATCTGTGGTGATATCTGTGATATCTGTGGTGATATCTCTGGTATCTGTGATATCTGTGATATCTGTGGTGATATCTGTGTAACTCTGGTATCTGTGGTATCTGTGATATCTCTGGTATCTGTGGTGATATCTGTGGTATCTGTGGTATCTCTGGTATCTGTGATATCTGTGATATCTGCAGTATCTGTGATATCTGTGGTGATATCTGTGTAACTCTGGTATCTGTGGTATCTCTGGTATCTCTGGTATCTCTGGTATCTGTGAATGTCCCTCAGGTCCAGGAGGCCAACGCTGCTCTGGCCGAGCAGGAGGACGTGGCCCCGGTACAGAGGAGGATCGAACCTCGTTCTGCAGACGACTCTTTGTCCGGAGTCGTCCGGTGTCTCTGCTTCGCCGACACCTTCCTGAGAGACGGTGGGTTCCTGGACCGAGCTGAGCCAGACCAGAGCCTGGTCCAAGAGTTACTGGGCTAGTCCCAACAGGTCCAGGACGTTCTCTGTCCTCTAGAGTCAGGACTAGTTCAGGTAGAGGAGTTAGAGGGGAGACTCTCAGGGACCAGTTCTCCCTGGGACCTGGTCCTGTGGTCCAGGTTCTACTTTGTACTGGATAATAAACTCTACATTAGAGTCTGATGATCCAAGGACCAGATGAACACAGTAATGGTGGAGTTAATGTGTTCATCTGGTGTGAATGTGTGAACGGGTCTGAAACGTCTTCATGAATCCCGGAGAAGAGAACAGGACGGATGATGACGGATGCTCTGATACTCTGGTCCCTGCTCCAGGTTCTCACCACGGCCCCACGCTCTGGGCCGGGACCAACTCCGGCAGCGTGTACGCCTACGCCCTGGAGGTGCCCGGCGTGGGGGGCGGAGCCAGCGACGGCGGGCTGAGCGTGGAGGCGGTCCTGGGTAAAGAGATCCAGCTGATGCACCGAGCTCCCGTGGTGTCCATCTGTGTCCTGGACGGTCGTGGGAAACCGCTGCCGGAGCCGTACGAGGCGTCCCAGGACCTCGCCATCGCTGCAGATATGAGCAGCGCCCACTCGGTCCTCATCGCCTCCGAGGAGCAGCTGAAGGTGGGTGGGGGGGGGCTACTGTATCTCAGCTGGAGATGGAGGAACAATTTAACGTCAATGATGTCGTGTGTAGAGATGAAAAGGAACCGTTCCTTTAAAGAACCCGTGTTCCCTGCCCAGGTGTTCTCTCTGCCCAAGGTGAGTGCGAGGACCAAGTTCAAGCTGACGGCTCATGAGGGCTGCCGGGTCAGGAAGGTTTCTCTGGTGGAGTTCAGATCCAGCTCCCAGGAGGACTACAGCGAGAACACCCTGGTCTGCCTCACCAACCTGGGGGACATGCACCTCTTCAACATACCTGGCCTCAGGCCTCAGGTGATCCAGATCCAGAACCAGAACCAGAACCTGAACCTGAACCAGGGTCAGTGTTTCTAACTTCTCCTCCTCGTCTCTCTGGGTCCAGGTCCGGTACGACTGCATCCGCAAAGAGGACATCAGTGGGATCGCCTCCTGTGTCTTCACCAGGAGTGGACAAGGTGAGGGGGAGGAGGGGGGAGGAGGAGCAGGAGGAGAAGGAGGAGAAGGAGGAGGAGGAGGAGGAGGAGGGGAGGAGGAGGAGGAGAGGAGGGGGAGAGGAGGAGGGGAGGAGAGGAGGAGGAGGGGGGAGGAGGAGAAGGAGGAGGAGGAGGAGGAGAGGGGAGGAGGAGGAGGAGAAGGAGAGGGGAGGAGAGGGGAGGAGGGGGGAGGAGGAGGAGAGGGGAGGAGGAGAGGAACCGTTGATTTAAAGAAGCTCCACCAGGACAGTGTCTCTGGTCTCTGTCTCTCCAGGGTTCTATCTGGTCTCTCCTTCCGAGTATCAGAGGTTCTCTCTTTCTGCCAAAGTCCTGACGGAACCGGTCTGCTTCATTCAGCTGGACCGCCCCCTGGAGGCCGCCCCTGTCAGGTAACAAGACCCGGTTCAGACAGTAAAGTGTTTCTCAGAGCCGGATATGAGAGTCTGTCCAACTCAAACCATGTTTGCTCCATCAGAGGTTTGATTCTACAGTGTAAATAAATGTCTTATTTCCACCATTAACGTTCCTATAAATGTTATTAATATGTAAAAGGTCCTCACTTAAATATCCAGCGTCTCCTTCCTTTAAATATCTCAAATGATTCTGTAAAATCACCTCATCAGTCATGGAGCTGTGTTTACCTTCTCCTCAGCCTCCGTGTTCATCCATCACCGTTAAAAGTTAAAATGATAAATACTCAGAAGCAGTGAAAATTAAACTAGTCTTACTGTTATTTAGTATTAGCATTATAGCATTAGCACGCTAGCCATAATAATGTACTGAGGTTCTTCCTTTTAATCTTCTGCTCCATAACTTTCTCTGTTTTTGTTCACTGGGGAAACGATGGAGTTTCCTCCGTGTTTTCCTGATCCTGTGCTGGAGCCGTAGGCTGAGCACTGTGGCATATTTTAACTTTTAATCCAACTTTATTGTCTGTTGTTGCCACTTCTCTGTGGGTGAATATTGGTTAGATGGATCCAACATGGCGCCCATGAAACACGTGACCAGCTCAGAACCAATCAGCACAGAGGGACAGATCAGAACCAATCAGCGTAGAGGGACAGATCAGAACCAATCAGCGTAGAGGGACAGATCAGAACCAATCAGCACAGAGGGACAGATCAGACGCTCTGTTCCCTGGTTGGACAGACTCTCTCTGATATATGACTCTGCTGTTTCTGTGTCTACAGCTCCACCACGAAGACCACGAGACACACCAACGGTACACACCAGAACCAGGCCCAGGGTAACACACACCAACACACACACCAACACACTAACACACACACCAACACACACACACCAGAACCAGGCCCAGGGTAACACACACCAACACACACTAACACACCAACACACACACCAACACACTAACACACACTAACACACACCAACACACACACACCAGAACCAGGCCCAGGGTAACACACACACACACACCAACACACACCAACACACACACACACACTAACACACACACTTCCAGTGAGTCTTTTATGAATAGACGCGACCTCTCTTCCTTCCTCCCCCATAGGTCAAACTGAGGACCCCCCCAGCCTCCTGTCCTCCCCCCTGGACTCCCCCCCCAGCCTCCTGTCCTCCCCCCTGGACTCCCCCCTCAGCTGTGTGGACCTCACCCTGGACTCGACTGGAGAACTGACCATGGAGGACGTCAGAGACTTCCTCACGTACGTACACTCTGCTCCTTTCTGACCCCCCCAGACCTGGATCTGGATCTGGATCTGGTCTGAAGGGTTCTGTCCTCTGTCTCCTGCAGGACGGTGGATGAGGCTGAAAACAACCTGAAGAACATCAAGGAGGAGGACGGACGCTCCACGGGACTCCTCATCAACTGAACAGGTGAGACCAGGTCCCAGGGTCCACGCCTGGACTCTAGAGACCAGGTCCCAGGGTCCACGCCTGGACTCTAGAGACCAGGTCCCAGGGTCCACGCCTGGACTCTAGAGACCAGGTCCCAGGGTCCACGCCTGGACTGTAGAGACCAGGTCCCAGGGTCCACGCCTGGACTGTAGAGACCAGGTCCCAGGGTCCACGCTTGGACTCTAGAGACCAGGTCCCAGGGTCCACGCCTGGACTCTAGAGACCAGGTCCCAGGGTCCACGCCTGGACTCTAGAGACCAGGAAGAGAAATAAATAGCAGATCTACTTTAAAACCATTGTTGCTCTTCATCCATGTGGTATTAACCAGGTAAAATGTCTCAGGGGTTGGATTCCTGCTCCAGGAGAATATCTCTCCTCCTCTTCTTTCCACCATGTTCTCCTCTCTAAGCCTCTTAAAGTTCTCCTCCCTGCTCTCAGCACATCTCACTGCAGAACCTTCCTTAGGAACCTTTTAGGACCAACTCTTTGAATCTTTAGGAAAACGGTTCCTGGTTTCAACTGAAAATAACCAGGTGGCATCAGTTAGTGCGTTTACCTGCACGTGAAAAAAACTAATTATTGCCTTAATCGGACTCTAACTGGAGAACTTAAGCGCATGTAAACACGTTACTCCGACTAAAAGTTCTCATTGTCTGATTGAAACGTCCTGATAATCTGACTGGAATTGCGCTGGCGTGTGACCCCAGAACAAAAACATCGAAGAAAGCCGGTCGCAGAAGAAGAAGAAGAAGAAGGTAAAAAGAGCCTTCTGAGGGATAGCGCCATCTATCTGCACCAGAAGTAGCTCCACATTACGTAGGAGAATAAGAGAACTGAACTATTCTCCGTCTGGTTGTTGTTTAAATGTTGGTCTCACACATGAATCACTCTTGTTTATTATATGATGTAATAGGTCAACCAGAAAGGAGCTGTATTAACGTGGTATTAACCCTCTGAAGAGACACATATCGCCCCCTAGTGTGGAGGAGGAGAACATGTTCCCGTCGGTTATCTTATTTTCCCCGCTGCGACAAGGACGTGGTCAGAAAGGAGAGTTTAAAGCATAACTCCATTAAACTGTGCATGTAAACACGCTGAGAGGTTCTTGTGTTTGTCGCCCTCTGGTGGCTTCAGTCACCAACTCTCTGCCACTGCTTCTTGTTTCATGTACATCGCGTCCCGCTCGTAACTGGTTCCGTCCCTTGTGGTTTCAGTTCTTGAGGCGGTGGCTCGTGTTCCTGATGGACTGATTTCAGTGCTGGACCACAAACATCTCCCATCAGCCCACGGTGGAGCCTCAGCCGGGGACTTCACAAACTGTGAACTACTTCCTCTTCTTCTTCTTCCTTTTCTTCTGTAACCACTCCCTCTGGTTCTGGAGGTTCTAGAGGAGGTTTTGGAGACGGTTCTGAGGACAGTTCTGGAGGTTCTGACTCTGTGGCGGTTCCTCCTCGGACATGATGGAGGACAGAGACGTTTTATAGGACTCCGGGTGGAGGAGATCAGACTCCAGTGAAGTGATGAAGGTGATGAAGGTGATGAAGGTGATGAAAGGAACCCTGTGTCTCCTTCAGGACTCAGGGACGTGTCTTTGGAGTGGAGGATTCTGGGTAATACTAGTACTTTTAACACTTTTAAGAACTAACGTAGCGGCACAGGTAGGAACCATGTGACCAGAGACGTGAGTTTGTTTGTTTGTGTGTAGGAGGAGGAGGAGGAGGAGGATGTGACTCTGGGCTAAATGTTAATAAAATGATTTACTCTCAGTCTTTGTTTTAGTCCTCAACAGTTTCCTGGGCTTCATCCCAGGATGGACACAGACCAGGTCAGAGACAGGACGTCCTGTCTAGAGCTCCAGCAATGATAACTGTCCATTAGGTTAATGGAGGAGGAGGAGGAGTAGGAGGAGGAGGAGGAGGGTAGAAACTAGAAGCAGCAGAGGAACTAAAACTAGAATTTAAACAAAAATAATCTGAGTTCACATCAGTGGTTGAAAAACTGAAAATCTGGAATCAGCTGACGCCATCCTCCAGGCTCATTCATTCATTCATTCATTCAGAACAAAGAACAACTCAACACAAATATATTTATTATTCATATTTATATTTATGACTTATGTCCATACTTATATATGGATGACACACTCCAATCAGCCACAACATTATGACCACTAACATAATGTCTGTGGGTGGGATGGACCGTGTCACCGTGAACGTCACAGGAGATCCAGTCTCTCTGGGGGGGTGGGAAGGGGGGCTGAACCAGATCTCAGGGTGTCCATGTTGACCCTGACTTCTGATCAAAGCTCCTATAATCTGAAGAACCAGCAGTTCAGTGACGTCCTCCTGTCACCAACATCTCCTTCATTTGTTCCAAGTTTATTTCTCACAAATATGCTGATCAATAGTCTGAAACTAGATAATAATAATAATAATAATAAAAATGATAATAGATTGTGTTTATCCAGCACACACAGATTGGAATGAGTCAACGTTGAACCTGTAAAATATTTATTCACTTTGAAAAAGTAAACAGTAACAGCCGACATATTCAAATGTTTACTAGTGCGGAGACGGAGTCAGAACGAAGACACGGCTCCCGAAGACTTGACTGGTGCCAGTTTGTTCCTGCTATAACTGCGGGTGACCACTAGATGTCACTGCAACTGTTTGAGGCTTTGAATCTTTATTCAGTTCAATCAGGAGACGCTTCACACGGCTTCATCCACCCATCTCCGATAATCAGGTCATAACGAGAATAAAGCAGGGAACAGAAGTAGAGACTGAGGATCCTGGAACTGGATCCTTTTAAACGACCTGGACACAAACCAACCAATCAGCATCGTATCAGACCTGAACCTCATCACACTTCCCAGGGTTAGGATTACACAATGAAGAGGTGATGAAGAGGTTCACCAGAGCGTCCCATGTGATGATGAAGAGGTTCACCAGAGGGTCCCTTGTGATGATGAAGAGGTTCACTAGAGCGTCCCGTGGTGATGAAGAGGTTCATCAGAGCGTCCCATGTGATGATGAAGAGGTTCACCAGAGGGTTCTGTGATGAAGAGGTTCATCAGAGAGTCCCATGTGATGATGAAGAGGTTCACCAGAGTGTCCCTTGTGATGATGAAGAGGTTTATGAGATCGTCCTTTGTGATGATGAAGAGGTTTATGAGATCGTCCCGTGCGATGATGAAGAGGTTCACCAGAGCGTCCCGTGCGATGATGAAGAGGTTCACCAGAGTGTCCCTTGTGATGATGAAGAGGTTTATGAGATCGTCCCGTGCGATGATGAAGAGGTTCACCAGAGCGTCCCGTGTGATGATGAAGAGGTTCATCAGAGTCCCATGTGATGATGAAGAGGTTCATCAGAGAGTCCCATGTGATGATGAAGAGGTTCATCAGAGTCCCATGTGATGATGAAGAGGTTCATCAGAGAGTCCCATGTGATGATGAAGAGGTTCATCAGAGAGTCCCATGTGATGATGAAGAGGTTCATCAGAGAGTCCCATGTGATGATGAAGAGGTTCACCAGAGCGTCCCATGTGATGATGAAGAGGTTTATGAGATCGTCCTTCGTGATGATGAAGAGGTTCACCAGAGCGTCCCATGTGATGATGAAGAGGTTTATGAGATCGTCCCGTGCGATGATGAAGAGGTTCACCAGAGCGTCCCGTGCGATGATGAAGAGGTTCACCAGAGCGTCCCGTGCGATGATGAAGAGGTTCACCAGAGCGTCCCGTGTGATGATGAAGAGGTTCACCAGAGCGTCCCGTGTGATGATAAACCCGTGGTTGTGTAGAAATGAAAGTGTCGTGTGGTTTCTCACTGCCATGGCTAAATATCGTAAATAGTGTGTGAGGTGAGCGGATGCTGCTGGTTGTGTCAGAGTTAAATGTCAAACCACAATCTAATACACATGCTCTGTGTTACAGACGCCACCAGGACCACCTGACAGGACACGTAAACACCCCCCGCCCTCATCCCACAAACACACAGGAAGTCAGAGGGTGACCCATTTCTACCAGAGCTTTTATTTAGCTTGGTCTCTGTACACAACGGAAAAACACCAGAAACCAGAGCTACACACATGAAGCTACAAACATGATAACACAGTAACATGGATCTAGACCCAGGGCTCAAACTCACTTAGTTTCCACATTTGAATTTAATTTTGAGGGGACCAGACCAGTAAGACAACAGACTAATAACCTACAAGCAACAACAACTCCAGACTAGAACTTAGCTTTAGGGCAAAGAAGAACAAGGAGATTAGAGAAGAGAATGTTTAGATTTAATAAAATATCCTTTAAAATATGAAATGTCTTAATATAAATGAGAGTAACCTGGATTTATGTCTGTCTGCTGTCTAGTCCTGGTCTGTCTATTCCTGGGTCTGTCTATTCCTGGGTCTGTCTAGTCCTGGGTCTAGTCCTGGTCTGTCTAGTCCTGGGTCTAGTCCTGGTCTGTCTAGTCCCGGGTCTAGTCCTGGTCTGTCTAGTCCCGGGTCTAGTCCTGGTCTGTCTGACTAGTTCTGGGCCTAGTCCTGGGTCTGTCTAGTCCTGGTCTGTCTAGTCCTGGGTCTGTCTAGTCCTGGGTCTAGTCCTGGGTCTAGTCCTGGTCTGACTAGTTCTGGGCCTAGTCCTGGGTCTAGTCCTGGGTCTGTCTAGTCCTGGTCTGTCTAGTCCTGGCTCTGTCTAGTCCTGGGTCTAGTCCTGGGTCTAGTCCTGGTCTGACTAGTTCGTGGGCCTAGTCCTGGGTCTGTCTGGTCCTGGGTCTGTCTAGTCCTGGGTCTAGTCCTGGTCTGTCTAGTCCTGGGTCTAGTCCTGGTCTCAGTGTTGTGTTCTGTCCACTTGTCTGAATAAACCAGTGGATAAATTAGTAATAGAAGCTATTTTCAGTGATTAATTCCAGTCATTGTTTCACTTGCTGTCAGGTTAGACCGTCTGAGAGGCCGATCTTTGGCCCACAGGTCTATGTTTGACTCCTGTGGTCTAGAAACATGATAACCTTAACATTTAATGCACCGACAGAAAGAGCGAAGCCTCTGACTGAAGTCTGTGGGTTTAATGCTTTAATTCACTTCATTCGAAGTATTCGTCACTATTTACAAAATCAAAGCTCAATAAAGATTTTACGTTTCATTTAGTACGAGATGAGTCGGTGGGAATTTAACTTGTGTTCTTATAGAGACGTTTCCACTAATGAAACTAAAACCAGGATCAGTTAAAGTTATGAGTCAGCGGTGAAGCATCAGACTGTGACGGGTCAATAACCGTTAATAGCTGTTAATAATAACTGTTACTAATAACTGCTGTTAATTAAAACTGTTAATAACCCTCCAAGTTCTGTCACTTCTTTCTTTTCAGGACCTGAACTCATTATAAAGAAATAACCGTGAAGCTTTTTAGCGTTTATCTTCTAGTTTTGGTTTTCCAGCCCTGATTTTTTTCTCGTTAATGTTAATGAATCTGTTCACATGTTGGAGCAGTTAGCAGCTAAAGCTAAAGGCTAAAGTTGTAGTTTGACTTTCAGATGGATTTATTGCTGAACGTCGTCTGCAGCTCTTTGAGAGTCAGGTAGTCGCTTTGACAAGGGTTGACGGGCATGGACGAGGCTCGGCTCACCACCGCTGACATGGGTCCCTCCACCTGTCGACCATCGGGAGACACCAGAGATACGCTGGGAGGGGGGGGAGGGGGAGGAAGGAAGGACGGGGGACACATTTGAGAAAGAAGCTGCAGAGGGAGGATGATCAAAGGAGAGCTCCTATCATCTTCATCGCTGTTATCGTCTTGTCTGAGGCCGAAACCAGAGTCTGGGCTCCGAGGCTCCGTCTTCAGACTCTCGTAGGGATCGAAGGAGGGATCGAAGGAGGGGTCGAAGGAGGGATCGAAGGAGGGGTTGAAGGAGGGATCGAGGGAGGGGCGGGGGGATGGCGACGGGTGGTGGAAATCATCCTGGTAGGTGAAGTAGGCCAGACTAGGGTCCACCGGGGCTGAGCTGGACATGAAATAACCCATGTTTGAGAAGAAGGACGAGGAGGAGGAGTCAAAGGTCTGGAAGTGGAGCAGGGCGCTGGTGGAGCTGGAGGAGGGCGAGGTGGCGGGGGACACATCCCAGACATCACACACCTCCACCGGGGAGATCTGCTCACAAGGCTGGGCCGTGAAGAACGTCTCGGACAGAGGATTCAACCATATCTAGGAAACAAGAGGAAGAAGAACGTTGGTTCCAGATCTGGACCCTGATTAGGACCCAGAACATCAGCAGGTCTAAGAGACTAGACCAGAGGTTCTCTAAACTTCAGCCTTTTCAACAGATTCAACAGAACCTGCAGGAACAACCGCCAAATAAAAACGTCCAACTTCTAAGAAGTAGCCTCAGAATCTGTATCTTTACCTGAATATTAAAGACATGACGACACAACATGTAGCGCACTCACTGGGCGTTTACACAACAAAATACATCAAATCCCGATCTGAGTCGTAGCTGCGTTAATTAGCAGAACAAACGTATGGAACATCTTCTGTGGTGGTGACAGGCCCCCCGGCCCCAGGTTCCCTGGTCTGGAGAACAAGCGTTCTGCTGGTTCTTCTTACCTTCAGGTTTCCTCCATGGACCGAGTGGAAGTACTCTGAGGGGCTGGGTACTGGTTTCCCTTTGAGGACCCTAGGGAGACACGTTCTGTTAGAGGAGGCAGGAGAACGTCCTGAGAACCACGGCAGGACACGGAGAACTCACCCCCTGGTCCTGCAGCTCCAGTCCAGAACCAGAACCACACACATGAAAAGACACAAGCCGAACACCAGCACCAGGACCAGCTGAGACATCTGATCCAGACCCGACTCTGAAACCAGAAGACAGAGAACAAGAACCCGCCCATCCAGAACATCAGAACACAGATTCAAAGAAACAACAGGGGTGTCAAACGTATGATCCCCGGGCCCTAGCCGGCCCCCAGAGGGTCTAATGAGGCCCCCAGCTCCTCAGCCAGGAGGTTTTCATCGTTCCTTATGCGGTTACTGGTCCGGCCCCTGAGGTCCTGACCTCCTGTCTGGGACCCGGACTCCATGTCTATGTTTTCTTTAGACTGGATTGTTGGTACCTTGGTCTCCTGACCGGTCGTCCCGGTCCGTCCTCCAGGACGTTGAGGGGCTCCAGTTGCTCCAGGTGCTCCAGGTGCTCTTGTGACGCTCTGCTGGTCTGACTCTGACCCTGGCCTCCAGCCACCCCTCCAGCTCTGACTCCGGTATCCTGAGCCGTGGTTCTTGCGTGGGCATGGTGACGGCCTCCTGAAGACAGAACATTTAAACGTGTCTCAGCCTCAGCACAGTAATGTTGAAGCTGGGTCATGTACATGTGAGCAGGTCTCACCCCCCAGGTCTGATGGGTCTGTTTGATCTGAACCTGGAAGTCCAAGGAGGTGAGGTACTCGGAGAGGGGTTCCCCTGGACTCCAGGAGACCCAGGTGTCGTTGGCAGAGCTGTTGACGCTGGGAGTTCCTGGAGGATTCATCTTAACTACAAACAGAGACAACATCCAGCCAGTTACTACAGAGGGACACTTATGTCCCCCTCCATGTCTCTAACGCTCTAACAGATGATGATCAATAGGGGGCGCTCACTGTGCTCCCACGGGTCGTAGTCCAGGAGCTGCCCCACCACCGTCCCGCTGCAGTTCATGCTGATACTGGGCATCACTTCATAGGGGTGGAACTTCTGGATGAAACAGAGACAGACTGTGAGGGGGTCCAACGAGGACCTGGAGTCTACATTTAGACAAAGGTATCAGGTTCTGTCCACGAGTCCTGAGGACGGGTCAAACTTACCTTCCCTTCAAAGACCAGACTGCAGCCCAGCGGAGTGTCTCTGTGTGGCTTCAGTCTGCAGCTCCGTTCAAGGTGTCTCAGATCGTACTGGATCCAGAATCTCTTCACCCCATAGACCCAGCAGTCGTCTCCAGGACCCAGGGAGGAGTTGTCCCAGGTACAGGTCACAGTGTCCACCAGGTCGCTGGTACACGAGAGTCCTGCAGAGACAAGCAGGAAGACGTCAGGACCTGTGTCTTCATCAGAGGACAGGGGTGGTCCAGGGTCTGCAGTTCGTACCGTGTGGATGTCTGTGGGAGTGGACTGAGACGATCAGGACGAAGACGCAACACAACGTCTTCACGGACAACGTCTTCACGGACAACGTCTTCACGGACGCCATGTCAACGTCGCTCTGGAGGAACATGAGTCAATGAGAACGTCGAGACGGTTCATTCACAAAACCTGAGTTAACCCCTGAGTCTAGAACCCTGAGTCTAGAACCCTGAGTCCAGAACCCTGACTCCAGAACCCTGACTCCAGAACCTCTCACTCCAGAACCCTGAGTCCAGAACCCTGACTCCAGAACCTCTGACCCATTCAATAGATGAACACATGAAACATGAACATTATTCAGTGCGCGTGTGATGAAATGTTCTATACAAATAAAGTTTGATATTCAGTGTTTCACTTCAGTCAGAGTCATGTTGGTAGAGTTACATCATTAATTATTAATCAGGTTTAGATCTGATATAGATCAGAGTCATAAGATGAGACAAGTTAATATCTGCCTCCTGATTGTTAACAGCAGCAGAGACATTCAGCATCACACACACAGCACATATATGACTGGACTAAAGAACAAAATATAAGAATATAAAGAATATAAAAAGATACATTACAAACAAACAGGGCAGAGTTCAAGTAAGAAAATATGGAAAATGCTTCTACATATAAATCTATGTATATATTGACACATGGATGCAGACGAAGTAAAACAGCAGTATAATAAATATAAGTACATGTAGTTAGGAGGAGTAACCAAGCTGCCGTGAGTCTACAGGGGTCAAGTTGAAGTGAGGTGAGTTCAGTGTTCGATCAGGAAACTTCTAGCGTTTTCCACTGATCTTCCACTAAGTCTGAAGTTTAACCAGGATCAGTTCAGTAAAGTAATAAGATGTAAAGTAAACGTTACCTCACAGACTCTGGAACAAGGTCATTGAGAGAGGAAACTCATCCTCGTCCTCTGGACTCACGACGATGTCTCTCCACTCTACGTCTGCATCAACATCTTGTCTCACCTCTTGTACCTCCCTCCCCCTCCCTCTCTCCTCTCTCCTCCCTCCTCCCTCCTCCCCCCCCCCCCCCCCCCCCCCCGTCTGTCTTTGAAATGCCCAGTGACATTTTCCACTGGTAACCACAGCCTCGGTGTCGGGCTGACAGGAAACTGAGTGAAGCGCTGACTGATAGTGAGAGAGGACTGGTCGGGTGGAGAGCATCACCCCCCCCCCCCCCACCTCCACCACCACCACCACCTCCTCACCTCCTCCCTGCATCACATCATTTAATAATAAATCAACTGAAAACAAGAAATACGAAGCCGCACCACATCCTGTTTCAATCACAACGTAAAGTAGTGAAGTTTAGTGAAGTGGTTTGTGTCAATGAGACGAGAAGATCGATGGATTAAAGACGCATCATTTAGACGGGGGGGGGGGGGGGGGCATCAAAACCAACAGGTCCACAGCCACAGACTGGTTCCACTGGCTGGCTGATCTACACCACTACTGCTATTATTAGTACTACTACTACTACTGGTAGGAGTATTACTGGTAGTACTTGTAGTGTAACTGGTAGTGGTATTAATGGTGGTAATAGTAATATAACTGGTAGTACTATTATGGTAATAGTATTATTGGTAGAACTTGTAGTATTGCTGGTAGTAGTATTATTGGTAGTACTTGTAGTATTAAGGTAGTAGTATTATTGGTAGTACTTGTAGTATTGTGTTATGCCCCTGAACCTGGTGAATGTTTCCCTTCTTCTCTGATCTAACACTGTAATAAGGATCTGACCGGTGCTGGTTCTGGTCTGATCGGATCCTCCTGAGGCCCAGAGACAGAGCCAGGTCTGGTTTACAGGTGGATCTGGTCTGGGTCTAGATGGCAGGTCTGGGCCTGGTTTCCCGGTCTGGGCTGTGACCCGGTTTCATGTTAAAGTTCAGTGCAGGGCCGTTGTTGTGTAACACGCCTCCTCTAAACCACAACGCGTTCACACATCGAAGCGTTGCAACACGCAGCGTTTGAAGGCAGCAGCTCCCGGCAGGTCTCTGGGTCTCTGGGTCTCTGGGTCTCTGCCTCAGTGCCCTCGGGCCCCTGCGGGGGGGGGGGGGGGGCGAGTTCCTGCAGCAGTTGCTTGGTTTCAACTTTGTTTATCGAGCTCACAGTAGTGACAGGCAGCAGAACCAACCCATAAACAGCACGTTGGTCCTTCAAACAGCACATGAACCAAGCCAAGCATACGTTAGCCGGGGATTCTGCTAGCACTTGGGCTAACGCGGCTAACAGCTGGAGACAAACCAAGACAAACCAAGACAAAGACAAGCTGCCAATGCTGCTGCTAATATGTGTCCACTCCTGCAACCACTGTTCACTGGGAGACACTGTTCTCAATAAGAAGCGTCAGCTCTCCTCTGGTTGGACAATGTCCACAAGTTAGTTTGTCTCCGTAGCAACAGGGACACATTCATGTGGACACATGGTGGACAGAGAAAGACGTTCAGTGCAGATATATTCTCTTCTTCCTGGAGTCTGTTCAGTAGAGATTAAAGATGGAGGTTTGTTTTATAAAGGGACCGTGAGGAACCAGTTCGTTCTCATACGTTTCTACAACAAAGAAACTTTGTCTCAAAGTGCTGATGAGTAAAAACACAGATGTTTTCCAGCTTCAGCTTCAGAGCCTCATAGCGCTGAGTGAAAGGTCAGAGCGACCACGAGTTGGTTTGAGCTCAGAACACCACAAAGACCTGGGGGGGGGGGAGGTGAGAACTACAAGACAAAAACATATGAGGCATGTGTGAGGACAAACAAACACTGACTGTGAACTCACCCAGGGCACAGACTCAGACCTGGACCTACACCTAGACTCAGACCTAGATCTGGACCCGGACCTGGACCCAGACCTAGACCTGGACCCAGACTCAGACCTAGACCTACACCCAGACCCTGATCTAGACCCAGGGCACAGACCTAGACCTGGACCTACACCTAGACTCAGACCTGGACCTAGACCCAGACCTAGATCTGGACCCAGACTCAGACCTAGACCTAGACCCAGACCCAGACCTAGACCTGGACCTAGACCTAGACCCAGACCCAGGGCACAGACCTAGACCTAGACCTAGACCCAGACATAGACCTAGACCCAGACCCAGGGCACAGACCTAGACTCAGACCTGGACCTACACCTAGACCCTGACCCTGACCTAGACCCGGACCTAGATCTGGACCCAGACTCAGACCTAGACCTAGACCTAGACCTAGACCTGGACCTAGACCTAGACCCAGACCTAGACCTAGACCCAGACCCAGGGCACAGACCTAGACCTGGACCTCCCCCTAGACTCAGACCTGGACCTAGACCCAGACCTAGATCTGGACCTAGATCTGGACCCAGACTCAGACCTAGACCTAGACCCAGATCCAGACCTAGACCTGGACCTAGACCTAGACCCAGACCTAGACCTAGACCCAGACCCAGGGCACAGACCTAGACCTGGACCTAGACCTAGACCCAGACCCAGGGCACAGACCTAGACCTGGACCTAGACCTAGACCCAGACATAGACCTAGACCCAGACCCAGGGCACAGACCTAGACTAAGACCTGGACCTACACCTAGACCCTGACCCTGACCTAGACCCGGACCTAGATCTGGACCCAGACCCAGACATAGACCTAGACCCAGACCCAGGGCACAGACCTAGACCTAGACCCAGACCCAGACCTAGACCCAGACCTAGACCTAGACCTAGATCTGGACCCAGTCTCACACCCAGACCTAGACCCAGACCTAGACCTAGACCTAGATCTGGACCTAGACCCAGGGCACAGACTCAGACCTGGACCCAGACCCTGACCCAGGGCACAGACCTAGACCCAGACCTAGACCCAGAACCAGACCCAGACCTAGACCTAGACCTAGACCCAGACCTAGACCTAGACCTACACCCAGACCCGGACCCAGACCCAGACCCGGATCTCTCCAACCTTCCCTTTATTTCTAAACTTGTAGTTAAAGTTGTTGCTGATCTGGTTTTAGAGTTCATCATAGACTAGAACCACGTCCTCACGTCTCTGTCCTCACGTCATTATGTCCTTACGTCCTCACGTCCTTATGTCCTCACGTCCTCACGTCCTCATGTCCTTACGTCCTCACGTCCTTATGTCCTCACGTCCTCACGTCCTCATGTCCTTACGTCCTCACGTCCTTATGTCCTCACGTCCTCATGTCCTTATGTCCTCATGTCCTCATGTCATGTCCTCATGTCCTCATGTCTCCGTCCTCTTGTTTTTATGATGTCATGAACATTTTAACTATTTTAACACAACCAAAGAATCTGTCAGCGTTTTAATGAACCCTCTGAACAGGAAGTGGCCTCTGTGGAGTTCAGGGTCAAATATGGACCTGGATCATGTTTAGGTTGATCTGATGAGGTTCACTTTAATTTACTGTCTTTATTGGAGGAAAACCAGATTTAATCCAGTGTCACATGGAGATGAATGAATAACACAACAACAGTCTAACAGTTTCCTGACACATGACAAGAGTGAAAGGTTTGAATGACGCTTAGGAAACGTTCCATGAGACACAGACTCTGACATCACACGTTCCAACTGGTGTTTCATGCTACCGGGGGGGGGGGAGAAAGAGGAGGAGGTGGAAGAGAAAGAGGAGGAGGTGGAGGAAGAGAAAGAGGAGGAGGAGGAGGAGGTGTAGGTGGGGGGGGGGGGGAGGTGTCACATCTTTATTTTTGTGTTTCCATGGTAACCTGAGGTGTGAATCAGCTTCAGGAAACAGGACCTCGGTCTGTGGTGACTTTTTTATTTTTCATTTCCGTCAGAGTTGTTGAGCTTCAGGTTCATCATGTCTTTGTGTGTCCACTGGACTGAGGACCAGGACCAGGACCAGGACCAGGACGAGGACCAGACCAGGACCAGGATCAGGACCGGTCAGTCTAACCAGCTTGTCCCTGGAGGGGGAGGAAGCTGGAGGAGACTCACGGAGACACAGGGACAACATGTCCCCCCCTTTTATTTCTTCTCGTCTCTGCTGACGTGTGTTTGTTACAGAAGAAGCTTCAGTTTGATGAAAAATCACAGAAACTTTATTTCACATCTCAATCTGTTTATTTTTCTTTAACACCAACAATAGAAAAAAACCTCCACAACTTCCCCTATTTATATTATTTACATGCACGCGTACGTCCACAGAGGACTCCAGCCCCCCTCCCCCCCCTCCTCCCCCCTCCTCCCCCCTCCAGGATGAAGATCTGTTTATGGATCTAAGATCAGATCTGGATCCCGTTATTATTTCATTATCAGCTGACAGATGAATGGATGAAGAAGGAACTCGGAGTCCTCCCCGGGGGGTGAGGGGGTGAGGAGGGGGGACCCTGGGACCTGGTTCCTCTGGGACCAGGTCTATGGTCTATGTGGGGGCAAACTTCTTGGCCTGAGCTCGGACCCGCTTCTCATAGTCCATCCTGTTCTGACTGAAACACAAAGAGGATTCACTCATTAACTCGTTCATTCACTCATTAACTCATCAACCCGTCGCCCATTCACTCATTCACCAGTAGATGGTGTAGGCTTCAGCCTGAGCCGGGTCCTGGATGTTCGGCTCGTTCAGCAGCTCCTGGATCCCCAGCAAGATCTGGACACAAAGGGACAATTTATTAGGAACCCCAGAGACAGGAGGGGGAGAGGACGGGGAGAGGGAGAGGGGGACAGGGAGAGGGGGACAGGACGGAGAGAGGACGGGGGAGGCTTAGACATTAACATTAATGCTAACACGGGCATCCTCTCTAACATTAATGCTAACACGGGGCGTCCTCTCTAACATTAATGCTAACACGCTGCGTCCTCTCTAACATTAATGCTAACACGCTGCGTCCTCTCTAACATTAATGCTAACACGCTGCGTCCTCTCTAACATTAATGCTAACACGGGGCGTCCTCTCTAACATTAATGCTAACACGGGGCGTCCTCTCTAACATTAATGCTAACACGCTGCGTCCTCTCTAACATTAATGCTAACACGCTGCGTCCTCTCTAACATTAATGCTAACATGGGGCGTCCTCTCTAACATTAATGCTAACACGCTGCGTCCTCTCTAACATTAATGCTAACACGGGGCGTCCTCTCTAACATTAATGCTAACACGGGGCGTCCTCTCTAACATTAATGCTAACACGGGGCGTCCTCTCTAACATTAATGCTAACACGGGGCGTCCTCTCTAACATTAATGCTAACACGGGGCGTCCTCTCTAACATTAATGCTAACACGCTGCGTCCTCTCTAACATTAATGCTAACACGGGGCGTCCTCTCCGTCCAACACCATCTTTAGTAACAGGACTTGATGTCAGTGTCTGTCTGACCAACCAGTCACATGACCACCACACAGAGGACAGGAGACAGGAGACATCAGGGGGACATCAGGGGACATCAGGGGGACAGAGGACCTGTTTGATGGTGATGGCTGGTCTCCAGTCCTTGTCCTCCTCCAGGATGGACAGACACACGGTCCCTGAGGGGTAAACGTTGGGGTGGAAGATGGGAGGCTCAAATTTACCTGGACACAAAACACACAGGATCTTCATCATCATCATCATCTTCATCTTCATCATCATCATCACCATCATCTTCATCTTCATCATCATCATCATCATCATCTTCATCATCACCATCATCATCACCATCATCATCATCATCATGATCACCATCACCATCATCATCTTCACCACCATCTTCATCATCATCTACTCACATTTGGGTGGGGAGGACGGGTAGTCGTCTTTGAACAGCATCCTCAGTTTGTAGAGTCCTCCCTCCCACAGAGTCTGGACCAGAGGACACAAAGGTCAGAGACAAGCGATCAGCTGTCAATCAACCACCGACCAATGAGCAGGCACCTAGTTACGCGTTGTCACTGCAACTGCCAATCACCATGAACTCACCTGTGTTTGTGTCAAACAGCACGAAACGACCGATACTGCAGCCATTGATTGGCTGGTTGGTGGATCGATTAATTGATTGGTTGATTGATTGATCAGTAACTTACACCTTTCTTTCCGGGGATGGCACACTCCCAGTTCATCAGGTTCATGGTTCCATCTGGATTCTTGGTCGGCACGGCAACAAAGCCCTGAGAGAACACACATGACCAATAATCAGTGATCAGGAATATAAATGAAATAAATGGAATAAATATAAATAATAATAACCACTGATCATTACTGATTAGTTGCTTACAAACGGGTGGTCTTTCCTCCAGGCCTTCCTCTCCTGGGACAGTCTGCTCAGAGCGATGCCAGACATCACTGCTCATCAACGCCCCCCTGCGGACCGACATCAAACTGCTCCATTAATCACTGCCCCATTAATCAGTGACCCATTAATCAGTGATCCATTAATCAGTGATCCATTAATCAATGAGCCATAACTCGGCTTTGGCTCCTCCCACTGAACTAACGCTATCACGTGACCAGGCTCTGATCGATCACATCATTGAGCCTGATCAGCTACGTCACCATCTACAACATTATCGATGACGTCAACGGACGTTGACGCTGATCAGTTGATCGATCGATCGATTAACCCACCGTTTATCGACTCCACTGGAATCCACACGAGCGCTCCGTGTGTCTCGGGGTTAGTCCGTTAGCTCGTGTAATGCTAAAGCTAATGCTAACGCTAGTGACGGCGGCCGAGAGGAAAACAACAACAACCGCTCGACGAATAACGGAGATTAACGGTATCGACCCAGAGAGGACGGAGACGACCGGGCGGGGGACACGGACCCCACCAACATCACCCCGACTCGGACTGGATGCGTCCCGGGATCCGCCTCAGTCCACACGGCGTGAGTCCGGAGCGAAGGACCTGGTGTATTTATTTCTCGGGGGCCTTCAGGCACCGTCCGGGACACCCCGCTGATACACGTCACAGACTGTCCGCCATTTTTGTTGTGGTGATTGCCCCCCCCTTAAATCTTTATTGACAGAAACAGATTCAAAACAAAGACAGTTACATTTTTCTCGACTGCTGAGACACGTTTCTTGAAATCTGCTCCTTTTCTCTAAACTGTGAACACAAAACACGATTTTCAAGCTACATTCACAAAACCTCAGACTCTTCTTGCAAAACCAAACTTTCACCTCAAAACAGTTCAATCTGTGCTCAACACTGAACTATGTTGTCAAATCGTGCCCCGAGTCAATCAACATTAAAAACATTGATCAGTCACTAAACACTACATAGAAAAATAGCAAACGCCATAATCAGGACGTGAAGCTGGAGAAATAAATGCTTATTGTCCAGTGTTGGCTAAATGCAAACTTCAGCATTTAGCACCTGTACAAAGACACAAAACAGAAATCTTGTGCATTTACATGTAGCACTTGTAAAAACAAACAGAAATCTTATGCATTTGCCACTTGTGTACAGTAAAAAATAAAGTACAAAAATATACAAACAAGTGCATTACTCAGCCACAGCATCATGTCTCCGTACTGGGTTAGGCCACAGGACTTCATCCACATGGCTCGGCCTGGGATGCCGTATCCAGGCTCGGCCTGGGATGCCGTATCCAGGCCTGGTCTGGGATGCCGTATCCAGGCTTGGCATGCTTCCACACCTATGTCACCACAAGCAAGTTCCTTGGCTTGCAGGGATTTACCGTGGTGTCAGGTTGGCGTTCATACCTTCCACCGCCATGAGAAGAATTCCTCAGTGGGGTTTAGGAAAGGGGAGTACAGTGGAAGGCAAAGATTGATAAAACCTTGGTTCATAACCTGGAGGGCTCCGTGAAAACTCACATTGTCCCAAACAACAACATAGATGTGATGCTCATCCTGCTGCCCTAACAGAGCATCTCGCATGTGATTGAGGAAAGTGAGGAGCTGGTGAGTGTTGTAGGGCCCATGTTGTCGCTGCCCAGAGACACCAATCACATTACGGCCTCTCCTCCTGTTGGTGAGATTACACCCAGCTTCACCCATGTAGATGTATTCATGGGGTCTGTCCATTGCATCCAGTGTAGAAATAGATATAGTTTTGTAAGTGATACAGAAAAAGTGATTTAGGCCACTACAGTAAATCACTACTTAGAGTAATCAGCATTGAATGTGTCTGGATATATAGCAACCTGTACATACTGGAACCTTTGCTCTTTGACTCTGAGTTGCGATCAAACGGCAACTCTGTACAGCTGTGTTTTGCACAGTCTGTTGCGCTTTTGGACACGATCAACAGTAGAGAGGCTGACACTGTTGATACCCTCAGAATTTACATGGTCCTCAATGATCTTCTGCCAAATTTCACTCGGTTTAATGGCGTTGTTCTCACAGACCATATCAACATTTGGGGTTTCTCGGTGGGTCTCCCCATGTGTCTTTCAATTCTACCAAAAGAGAACATGCAGTTACAAAAAATAGACATGGAATATGAGGCCTACAAACGGTTAGACCAACCCTGCATTACAATACTACAACATATTGGTACAGTGATACAGCGGCTTACATGTCCCCTCACATTATTAGCCACAAGTGTGATCAATTCTGAGTTGTTGTGTTCAAGTGGTGACACCTGTGCTTTAATTGTGTTTGACTTCTGTCACCTGTGCTCTCCATTGTGCAGCACAGGTGCATCGCAATGAAAATGTGTTGGCAAGTTGTGTCTAAACAGGTGAAAAGTGCTCATGGTTTTGCCAAAAGAGTGATTAAAAGCTGCCTCCCCTTCTTTGGATCTGGTGCGAGGGATGAGTAAATGACCACTGCCTGTTGACCGAAGTGTTGTTGCTGGGGTGTAAGTGATGAGCATAGCTGCTGCATTGTGAATTAGTTGTAACCTCTGAATACTTGAATTCGGGAGTTCAGTGAATAAACCATTACAGTAATTCTAATCTACTTGTTATAAATGCGTGGATTAATGTTTCCAAGTCTGATTGCGACAGAAAACCCCTCAATTTGGAGATATTTTTGAGATGATAAAAAGATGTGATTGATATGACTTCTGAAATTTAGATTGCTGTCGATAATTACAATAAGACAATAGGGTTTAGTGTTTCAGCAATTGAGAAAAGCTGTAACAGGCTGGTGTGTCCTGTAGTCTGCTAACTGGTGTAGCGTTAGTACGTGTTAGTGTTAACATGTTGTGGACTGATGGAGCTTCAGAAGCTGCTCTACTACTCTCCCATACATGAACGGTTACCACGGCAACCACGACACTGGTGAGCTTGTCAGGTATCTCCTAGGGCTGGACAATTCATCGAATTTTGATCGCAATTTCGATTTTGGCTTCTCACGATCATAAAAACACTGTGATCAAAGAAGAACGATTAATGTGCCGCTCAGCGTGTTTGCAAGTTCCTGCGCTGTAAAAGCACCGCGAACGCACCTCTGTCGCTGCAGCTGCAGCAGATAACGGAGGTGGTTCAATACTTTTTTTTTTCCTCAATGAATAATCGTGTTTATTAATCGTGATCTCAATATCAATCAAAATGATTATAATTTTTTCCAGAATTGTCCGGCCCTAGTACCTGCCTGATGCAATGCAGGCTGGGATTTTTAGTTTCAATCGTGCACACTCAAAATACTTGGGTTTGTAAACAAGGTTTTCTGAGGGGCGGGGCTTAACTGGATACAACACAAACTGTCGCCTCCAGTTTCCCTCTGTTCTGCCTCCAGTTAACATCATGACGTCACAGTGACGTGGACCATGAAGGGGTCTGTTCTGGACCACAGGGGGACAGGGTTCCCCAAACTATCAGCATCACTGTCAGGTACAGAAAGGCATGGACCGGACCGGACCGGACCCTAAATAAATGGTTCTGACTCATTAGGGGAACCCACCTCTTCTGGGCTCCGGCTCTTTTCCTCATCACCTGCCGTTTGGCCTCATGTCCACCACCTGGAAGTCCTGGTTCTGGATGTTCTCCGTGACCTCCTCCAATGACTTCACCCAGGACCGGTTCATGGTGGCAGAGAACCGGGCCGTTTCTTGACGGGTGTAGGCCGCTGTGACCGGGTGTCCCTCTCTGACCCAGTACCTGAAGCCCCCGTTCAGAACCGAGGTCTGCGGGGGTCTGAATAGTCGGAACATCCACAAGACCCGGGTACATGAGAACGCTCCAAAGATGGTATTTATTCATTTATTTAACTACTATTTAGAGCTAATCTTAGTAGTATTTTCTAATGTGATGGTTATATCTTATATATAATATATATAATAATAATAATGATTATATATAAATAAATATATATTATATATAAATAATGTATATGTTACAGTATGTACGAGTATAAACCATGGACCATGGATTCAGTGATGTGAGTGTAGATGACGGTGTCTGATCTCATCTTCCGTACCTATTAATCCTCACTAGGGTCGTGGGGCTGCTGGAGTCTGTCCCAGCGGCATCGGGCGAGAGACGGGTCCACCCTGGACAAGTCTCCAAGCCTCTAACACTGAGACACTCACGCCTAGGGTCAATTTAGATTCACCAATCAGCCTAACCAGCATGTCTTTGGAGGAGAGAAACCACGCAGACACAGGGAGAACATGCAAACTCCACCCAGAAAGACCCGAGCTGGACTCAAGCATTAGCATCAGTGCTAACCACTGAGCCACTGTGCCGCCCCACGGTGTCTGATATAAAGACTTAACCTATATGTTCCGGTATAAAGACTTGTATATAAATACCTAGAGGGACGTCCATTTATTAGGGTTAGAAGCTGTGATGAAGCATCCACACTTTTTAACATCATCCTCGTCCTCACTGTTTACTCACTGGTTCTGGATTCGTCTCCAGGCTCCAGGACTCAGTGGGTCCTCTGACCCGGTCTCTGGAGTCCTGGTCTCATGGAATCGGGGATAAAGTTTTCGGACGTTGGAGCAGAAATAAGAAGAAGTTCTGAGAACAGAGGGTGAGATAGAGGAGGAGGAGGAGGAGGAGGAGAGTGAATTAAGTTAATTGGAGTCATCCCTCCTTCATTACCGACTAACCTCCATCTTCTCGTCCCACCAAGCGTCTCCACTTCGTCTTCCTCCACCGAGCAGCCGGCAGATCCTCGTCCACACCCAGGTAAGAGCTTTGATTCTCCTCCTGTGCAGATGTGAGGCTCATCCAGATGTTCTCAGTAGGACATGAAGCTGAAGATGAGAGAAGGAGGCTCAGACTCAGCTCATAACTCGTTACTAGTTGAGACTTTAATGACGACAGTTGAGGTTAAATGAGGGAGCAGACGTCTGATAATACGAGACCCTCTGTACAGATGTTTTTATTCTTAAAGCCGACTCTCTTTTTAATACTTGAGGCTCATTGGAGCTTCTGCAGCGTTTGGGATGAATCAGGACAAATATAATTTTACCAAAGTCCAGCAGAGGGGGACTCGTTTCTGTGGCAACCGGCCTGATAAACGTCTTCAGTTCAGGTTGAGGACTAAGTGGTTTCACGTGTGAGCAGACGGATCCAGTTAATGGACATAACCAGGGTCTGACTGAGGGACGGGGAGGGGCTGGGGGGTCTTTGTCCCGGGACACATTCCACTCGGGTCGAGATCATTAAGCGACAAAGAGGCCAGTGTTCAATCTGGAATCAGATCAGTGACTCAGCAGCCGACGCCTCCGACGCTGGACGTCATGTGACCGAGACACGAGACGAGGAACCGCCAGGACAAAAAGATGTCCCGACTGTCTCAGAGGACAAAGAGTCACGCCACCTTCAGTCCAATTAGTTAATTATGAACACATAGATCACACTACAGCTCCACTTCAGTTATCATAGTAGAAATAAGAGAATCATTGGATAGAGTAAAGAGCAGATCTAAGATCTGTTATCTGGTCCTGATGCGTCCTGGTCTCCGGGTCCGTTACTCTGATCTTCATCACAATGACTCCAGACATTCTCCTGAAACTAGAACATGGACCAGACGAACCAGTGAGTCCTTGTGTCCAGTGTGTGAGTCTGTGAGTCCTTCAGACTAAATGTTCCTGTAACAGCTGATCAGGGTCTAATCTGATCCATTAATCAGATCAGAACCAGTTCGGTTGTGAGATGTTGGTGGTTTCCTCTCATCAGCTGATGCTCCAACATTTCTGTTGCATGAAAGTCAGGACTTTGACTTGTTCCTAAACATTCATCTTGAAACACTCTGGTTTAATCTGTCATGTGTGATTTTGGTTCATTATAGTCTCATATTTGTGTGTTTTGTGTTTCGTTGGGTTCTTTGTTGACTTTCAGGACCTGTGTGAAAATATCTGAGTCATTTTAAAGAAGAAATGTTAACGATAAATAAAACTCTTCCCTGAGACATTTCTTTGATTAACAACATCCCGATGAGGGACAGAGTCTCTTCTCCTCATTCATGGCTGCTTTACCCTTTCATTTCATTCATTGGTCACATTTAAAATAGGAAGAACAATAACTATAATGGAAGTACAGTAACTATAGAACTGCTTTGATAATTATGAACCTGATTATTGGCTATGAAGAAATTATTAAAAATTAGGGAAGAGTTTTATTTGATGAACCAAATCTGAGGAGGAAGAAATGATTCACGCAGCTGCTTTAAAATTCCAGCAACCACCTTTAATTTTACATTTTATTTTATTCCATGCAAGTGTATTTTATTTTATTTTATTTTATTTTATTTTATTTTATTTTATTTTATTTTATTTTATTTCTTATCTTATGTGTTATATCTGTGCAGCCTTGTCCATTTTAACAGGATGACCCTCCTCAACTACCCCGTCCCAGAGCTGGACGTCACCTTCCAGGAAGTGGGCCGAGTCCTGCAGCTCACTCTGAGTCCAGACCTTTACCCTGAGTTCAGAAGTACCCTGGACCAGCAGAGGGCGCTGCTGGAGGAGGCGCAGCAGGAGTTGGAGGCCAACGCTGCAGACCAGGAGAACTGGGTGACCCGGCAGTTCAAGAGAGGCCTGCTGTCCTGCACCGACCCCCTGCCCACCTCCACCGCCCTGCCCGTCGTCCTCCTCCCATCTAAAGCCAAGACTTGCACTCAGCTGGGGAGGGCGGCCGCTCTGCTCTGGGGGGCCGCCAAGCTCTACAGCGAGCCCCTCCTCCTGGAAGGACACACCCACATGGAAAACACCCAACAGTCCGAAGTATTCGCCGCCACCAGGATCCCTGGGGAGAACCAGGACCGAATTAAGGTGAGATTCATAAAGTCTGAGGGTGAAAGTCACCCACATTCAGATTCAGATCAGATCAGATCAGATCAGATCAGATTCAGATTCAGATTAGATCAAATCAAATCAAATCAAATCAAATCAAATCAGATCAGATCAGATCAGATTCAGATTCACTTCAGATCAGATCAGATCAGATTCAGATTCAGATTCAGATCAGATTCAGATTCTCGTCGGATCAGATTCAGATCAGATTCAGATCAGATTCAGATCAGATTCAGGTCAAATCAGATTCAGATCAGATCAGATCAGATCAGATTCAGGACAGGATCAGATCAGATTCAGATCAGATCAGATCAGATTCAGATCAGATTCAGGACAGGATCAGATCAGATTCAGATCAGATCAGATCAGATCAGATTCAGGACAGGATCAGATCAGATCAGATCAGATCAGATCAGATTCAGATCAGATCAGATCAGATCAGATCAGATCAGATCAGATTCAGATTCACTTCAGATCAGATCAGATTCAGATCAGATTCAGATTCAAATTCAGATCAGATTCAGATTCAGATTCTCGTCGGATCAGATTCAAATCAGATTCAGATTCAGATCAGATTCAGATCAGATTCAGATCAGATCAGATTCAGATCAGATTCAGATCAGATCAGATTCAGATCAGATTCAGGACAGGATCAGATCAGATTCAGATCAGATCAGATCAGATCAGATTCAGATCAGATCAGATCAGATTCAGATCAGATTCAGATCAGATTCAGGACAGGATCAGATCAGATCAGATCAGATCAGATCAGATCAGATCAGATCAGATTCAGATCAGATCAGATCAGATCAGATCAGATCAGATCAGATTCAGGACAGGATCAGATCAAAATCTGTTCTAATTAAAATCAATGAAGAAAAACAAAAGCAGATAAAACCTTCACAGATTCCTCACACCTTCAACTTCTCCTTCCATGACCCCCAGATTTAGATTTAGTTTTAGATTCAGATTTATTCCCCAGTCCACCTACACTCAATAGGCGCATTTACACTAATGTAGACACTATTTACTCTATTGTTTGTTTAGTTGGGGATAAGGGGTTAAATGCTGCTATCTGTCCCTCGTTGGACCAGTTCCATTCATTCCGTGCTACTGGTGCTTTTATTGTAAAGATTGTATTTTATTGTGTATAGCTGCTATAGTTTTTATCTTTATGCTGCTATAGTTTCTATTTTTGTCACTCCTGAACCAAAGAACTGATGAACTGTATTTACATATAAAAACGTATTATTATTCTTATAACGGGCAATAAAACATCAAATGAAACAAAGTAAAACTGTCAGTAAAAACTGGATTTGAAGATGAGATGAACTGAGCTAAACAAAGCTAAGCTAAGCTAGGCTAGGCTAGGCTAGGCTAGGCTAGGCTAAGCTAAGCTAAGCTAGGCTAAGCTAGGCTAGGCTAGGCTAGGCTACGCTAGGCTAGGCTAGGCTAGGCTAAGCTAGGCTAAGCTAGGCTAAGGTGAGATGAGGTAAACTAAGCTAAACTAAGCTAAGATAGCCTAAGCTAAACTAAGATGAGATGAGATTAGCTAAGATGAGATAAGCTAACATGGTATGAGCTAAGCTAAGCTAAGATAATATCCCTGTGGGGTAGTTAGGGTGTAACGGCGACAGGGAGCAACAAAGATACAGGAAACAGAGTGAGGTAGACAAGAGACAAGTATGTAAAAAGTAAATGTGTTACGGTGCAATAAATACTGACGAGCTGGGTCTTTGGATCCAGTAACAGCTGCTCTGTTGATCTGAGAGCACCATTAAAACCCGTTCCTGTATGTCCAGGTCTACCCCGACAGCCTCCATGCCATCATAACCTGTGCTGGAGGCGTCTTCCCTGTGGACATCCTCTGGCGTCCAAGCACTGGCGGCCCGGTCTCTGCTCGGTCCTTCGTGGACATCTACCAGCAGCTGGCCCAGGTCATGTCCCAGCCCAGGGCTGAGAAGACCAGCGACGCCTACGCTGTCTGCAGCCTCTCAGCCCTGCATCGCAAAGTCTGGGCTGGGATCAGGGACCAGGTCCTGGAGCGAGGGGGACCAGCCGTGACCTCCCTGGGGCTGATGGAGAGCTCTGTCCTCACGCTTTGTCTGGAGGACAGAGACGCTCCGTCCGAACTGGCTGATGTCCTCAACGCGGTGAGACTGGGAGGAGGAGGACAGAGTCCATGTCTGAGATACTACGACAAGGTGAACTAACGTAAAACTGATGATAAATGAACGGATGATAAATGAACGGATGATAAATGAACGGATGATAAACTGAGCCGTCTGTGTGTTTACCAGGTGGTGAACATGGTGGTGTTTAAAGATGCTGTCGCTGGGATGTTGTTCGAGCACAGCGCCGTGGACGGGATGGTGGCCGGACTCGTGACTGAACGTGTTTTCCATCTGTCTGAAGCTGCTGATTTAAACCTGCTTCATGCCGACTCAGAGAACACGAGTGGGTCCGTAAATGCTGTTAAATCTGTTTGTCCGAGGTCCCTCCAGTTCCCCCTGGATGGAGTCAACACCCCCCAGCAGAGCCCCGACCTAAAGGCAGCTCATCCTGTCCTCACCTTCGATGTGTCGTCCTACCCTGATGTCTTCTGTACTCTCCGAGGACAGAGGGGTCTGTACGATGCCTGGATCAACTTCTCTTTACAGCTCTCCCTGAGACAGACTCTTGGAGAATCCGCTGCCAATCACATGCTGGTCACGCCCACCCACATGCGGCACTACAAACATGGCCGCTGTGATCCCACCTACACAGTCACCATGCATTCCCGTAGGTTAGTTGGTGCTTTGGCCGCCCACATTTTGCCAAATAACACAACCCAGCTGACTACTGATCTGCTGAGGCTGTTTCACACAGCATTTCTGGAGCATAAGAGTCTCATCAGGAAAACCAAGAGCGGTCGAGGCGTCGGTCCACACCTAGCTGCTCTGCGTCGATCTTTGCCATCTGACAATCCTCTGAAGAAGTTTCTGGACCCATTTGGATGTCCATCGGTGTACCTGACGGGGACAGACCTGATGGAGGGCGTGGAGTGTGGAGTGGGCAACGTTTACGCCCAGGACCAGCTGGCTGTGACTTACCTGGGCAAGAAAGACAAGGTTCGCATTGTGCTGAATGGGAAAGGGAGCTTTGCTCTGGTTCTGGAGAAGCTTCAAGAGAATCTCAAGATGAACCTGAAGGTGATGATGCTTCTGGCTATCAGGTATGCCATCGCTTCTCAGATGGGAGCCCTGGAGTGTCTCCTCCAGCAAAGTCAGACAGAGAAAATAAATGGAGAAGCAGTTCACTGCCCAAACAACGTTCACACTAAATCTGGCCAGAGTCCAGACTACATCCTGGTGATTCATGGGGGTGCTGGAGAGGAGGTCATGCTGAACGCTCAAGTGATGGAGATGATTGAGTTTGCTCTACAAACAGCCTTAAGCCTCGGCTCCCAGGTGCTTCAACAGGGTGGCCGAAGTCTAGATGCGGTTCAGAGGTCGGTGGAAGCTCTGGAGGACTGCTTCCTCTTCAATGCAGGTAAAGGATCGGTGTTTAATAAAGATGGCGAAAATGAAATGGAAGCAACCATTGTAGACGGCAGTGTCAGGAGGTCTGGGTCAGTGGCTTGTGTAAAAAGTGTGAAGAACCCCATAAAAGCAGCCAGATGTGTCATGGAGCACAGCTCTCATTCACTGATTGTAGGAGACGGGGCTGAAGAGTTTCTGCAGAGTCTGGAGAAGAAGGAAGAGCCTGTTGGACCTGACTATTTCTACACTGATGTACGGCACAGACAGTTAATGGCAAAACTGAGCGCTGGAAATACCTCAAAGAACAACCATCCTCAGACGGTTGGAGCTGTGGCCTTGGATCGGTGCAACAAGTTGGCTGCTGCCACTTCCACCGGTGGGTTGGTAGGAAAGTTGAGAGGACGCGTTGGGGATACAGCAGTGGTCGGGGCGGGAATATACGCAGATGATAAGTTAGCTATCACCTGCTCTGGAGATGGAGATGTTTTTCTGAGGAACACGGTTGCAGAGAAAATAGCTGGTCTGTACCATCACAAAGGCTACAGCCTCAGGCAAGCATGCAGGGAAGTGATGGCTGAAAACCTGAAAGGGTCCTGTGCGGGAATCATCGCTGTGGACAGTAAAGGCGACGCCATTGTTGAGACAAATGCTGGCATTATGTTTGTGGCCTCAATGATTGATGGCATTTCAAGAGCAGAGGTCCTTCGGCCACTCAAAGACTTCTCTGATGTGATCTGGGAAACAGATGAGCTGGTTGCCTACCTAAATCCTAAGCCCTGGATCCCTGGGTCAACAATTCTGACGAGAAAAACTCTCAGTGGGGCAAGCAGCATCTTCCAGTGGGCTCTTCCTGATTTTATTGCTGTGCTACAAGGAGCTAGGGCTGTGTCCAGTTTGCTATGTGAGCGACTGGGAGTGCAGCGCTGTGCTTTGGTTTTCAACCCGACCCCCGACCAGCCAGCACACATCAGACTGCTCCCGCTTCATGGCCTAGAGCCGAAGTGGCAGCCTCATCTCGCTGGTGAAGAAGAGTTCCACTCTTACAATCCTGGCTACTGCACCTCAAAAAGTGGCCCACGGTGGGACGATGAAGCTCTGAGCCACGTCCAAGCCCAGATTAGAAATGCACTGCCAACACCTAATGCACCCTTCTGCTTTGACTTTTTCGGTGACCCTTCCAATGACAGTTTGTTCAGTCGCATTGTGCGTGGAGAGCAGCAACAGTGGCGAGTGTGGGAAGACAGTGAGCATGTTGCCTTCCTCACTCCGTACCCAAACAGTCCTGGACTGACGGTTGTGGTGCCAAGAAAGCCTCTGTCCAGTGACATCTTCAGACTGGATGAACCCGACTACACAGCTCTGATCCTAGCCACTTATAAAGTGGCCCAACTGCTGAAAGAGGGGTTGAAAGCATCGAGTGTGGCTCTGATCTTTGAGGGTTTTGAGATTGACTATGCTCATGCCAAGCTCATCCCTCTGCTCAATTCACTGGATGGCACCAAACCCTCAGAGCTGCCACCAGAAAGCTTCCAGAGCTACCCTGGATATGTGTCGTCTCTGGATGGTCCACCGGCCGACACTAACACCCTCAGAAACATCCACTCAAACATCACCCAGTGTAAACCTCCTCACTCATGGAGAGACCCCCAGTCTCACTCCAGACTTGCCATCAAGAGCCAGTGGTATCGCAGCCTGTTCCAGATTCAAAACACTCTTTTCCATGGTACAGTGGAGTATTTCCACAGTTTGTGCCAGTACGCCTATGCTCTGACGCCTCTCACCACCGACACCATCTCCTCACCAATGGGGCTGGGGTCCGACTCAGAGCCTGTGTCTGTTAACCTGCTGGGCCAGGACGTCTACCTGGCCGACTCCATGCAGTTTGTTCTTGAATATTTCCTTCGCTTCCAGGAGAACCTGCCAGGAACCTACTACATATCCCCCAGCTTTAGGGGTGAAGATCCTGACGCCACTCACTTGAACCAGTTTTACCACGTGGAGTGTGAATTGCTAGGTGACATGGACGATGCTATGTCCATAGCAGAGAGATACCTGGCCCATCTCACCAAGTCCATGTTGAAGAGACACTCCGATATAATCCTCAATACTGCTGGAACCCTGACACATCTCACAGCTCTGCTGAGTAAGCTGGATGGAAAAACTCCACTACCCAGAATCCCTCTGGACCAAGCCATTCCCATGATGCCGTCTGCTGACTGTTTAGAGTGGGTCCAAGATGGCCAGCCCCACTTTGGCAGGAAGCTAACTCGCAAAGGAGAGCGGGTGTTGATAGAGAAGTATGGAGGCGCTGTGTGGCTGACGGAGATGGACCATCTAGGAGTTCCCTTCTACCAGGCCTATGTGGAGGGCAGTGGGCGGACCAAGGCCAAAGCTGCTGACCTTCTCCTGGGACTGGGAGAGACCGTGGGTCTCGGGGAACGTCATTCCACCCCTGAGATGGTCCAGGAGGCCTTGAAGCACCATGCAGTGCCGGAGCAGGCCTACAAATGGTACATCAACATGCGCCAAGTCAAACCGCTCCTCACCAGTGGATGGGGCATGGGGACGGAGCGCTACCTGTGCTGGCTGCTCGGACACGATGACATCCGGGACATTCACATCATTCCCAGGATGAAGGGACGCAAGTACATGCCGTGATTCTCGTCAGTCGATGTTGGTATATTTCTAATACTGGGTTTATAATACACTATGCTGCCAAAAGTATTCTCTCACCTGCCTTTACACACATGTAACCTCCAGTGACGTCCATTCTTAGTCTCTAGGGTTTAATGTGACGTCTCTGGCCTCTGCAGCTCTAACAGCTCCAACTCTTCTAGGACAGTTTTCCACAGGTTCAGGAGGGAGTTGATTCCACAAGCTCATTAGTGATGTTGGAGGAGGAGGCCTGGCTCACAGTCCAGATCTAGTTCATCCCAGAGGGGTTCTATGGGGGTCAGGAGTCTGTGAGGCCAGTCCAGTTCCTCCTCATCCAGGTCTTTATGGACCTGGCTTTATCTCTGGTTCTCAGTCATGTTGAACAGGACGGGGGTCGTCCCCAAACTGGACTCCCCAAACTCCTGAAAATGTCTTGGTGTGCTGGAGCATTCAGTTCCTTTGACTGGACCTAAGGAACCAAGTCCAGCTCCTGAACAACCA
This sequence comes from Mugil cephalus, assembly GCF_022458985.1. NCBI lineage: Eukaryota > Metazoa > Chordata > Actinopteri > Mugiliformes > Mugilidae > Mugil > Mugil cephalus. The sequence continues at coordinate 161,619 of NC_061789.1, read as the reverse complement.
GCCCCCCCAACATAAACCCCCTCCACCAAACTCCACCTTTGGCCCAGTGCAGTCAGACCAGCAGGGTTCTCCTGGGAACCTGCAGACCCAGACTGGTCCATCAGGTTTCCAGATGTCACTCCAGAGAACGTCTCCACTGCTCTAGAGTCCAGTGGTGCTGTATCCCACGCCCTGCATCCCACGCTCTGCGTCCCACGCCCTGCATCCCACGCTCTGCATCCCACGCTCTGCATCCCACGCTCTGCATCCCACGCCCTGCATCCCACGCTCTGCATCCCACGCTCTGCATCCCACGCCCTGCATCCCACGCTCTGCATCCCACGCTCTGCATCCCACGCTCTGCATGGACCGTGGTGATGTTTGACTGGGATGCAGCTGCTGGGCCATGGAAACCGATTCATGAAGCTCTGTCTGTCTCTGCTCTGTCCTGGAAATAATCCGAAGCTAAACATGAAGTCTGGAGACTTTCTGGGACCTCACCATGATGACCCTGCTCTATAATTTTACTGGTCCTGACACTTCAATGGCTTCCACTTTCTTCTAAACCCTAACTGACAGGTGACTGTCACTAATGTTTGTAGAAGCAGTCTGCAGACTAGAGGCTGGATTCATACACTTGGATGAGAGAATACTGTTGCCTGTATAGTGTAACAACACGAATCCCTTGATGATCCCTGGAACTTGGATACAGGTTTTAATTCATTTTATATTATTCCACCCATGAAGAAACTTCCTGCCTTAGAATCACGTGACAACGGAAGACCTTAAAAGTTTCTAGAAACTGGAGAAGATTAAATCATTTAAATAATAATAATAATTATTATAGGAAATAACTCCTTAAAAGTTAGAACTATGTTATATTCACTATTTCCTGGTATGAGACAGAATGATTGCTGAGATGTAAACTGCAGTCAGTAAACTATGTTTGAGTGTTAACTACGATGGTTATTCCATAAATGTTGTGTTTTCTGAGGCATGCTTTTATATTACTCCTGGATATAATCTGTTTTATTTCTCTGTATGTAAATGATTTTTCCTGCCTGACCATTTCTGTTTTGATGTTAAACTGGTAATGATGCTTCACTGGGTTTGATGTTCTTCAATAAATCTTTTGTTACACAATGGAAAACATGATTTTGTGGTTTTTTTTGTTAATCCTTTACAAACTGACTTGAAATCTGTTAAGTGAAGATGACCTGGACAAACAGCAGCAGAAATAAAAATCAATAAAATGTTTGTGTGAACATGTGACTTTACCACTTTGTTTTATTTCCAGCAGGTCTGAATACGTTCCTCCTAGTCTGGAAGTTAAAAACATTTTAATCCTTAAAACCGTTTTCATAAATAACACTGAATTTATCTGACTTGTTCTCAGTGGTACGGTCTGAAAACATGTGTTCATTTAAATAAAATTAAATCCTCAGTGAATAAGAATTAATAATATAATAATTAATAAGAAGAACTGTTTCTACACCAGAGGTATTAGGTCTTAAATTGGTTGATCATTGATCAATAAACTGACATAATTACATTGATATTGTCTTCAGTCTTCATGTATAATTAAAATCCGATATTTACAGAAAAGTGAAATAAGTTGAAGCCAGACTGAGAATCAGAGCTGAAACAGGTCTAGATTCAAGATCCTTTATTGTCTTTTATTGTTAAATTCTTGGTGTATGGAGCCCACACCAGACTTCACAGAACAAAGCAAAGTTAAAATAGAATAAAAAAAGGTTCAAAGATAAAAGAGACATGTGGCAAAATGAGACGAATATAAACATAAGAGTTTGTAGTATTATTTAAATGGTCGTACATGGGAAGCCTGGCAGCTACATAAATAAAATGGAACTGAATTAACTCGGCAGCTGAAGAGATTAACGGGACTAACGGGAGGTTAACGGGAGGCTAACTGTTGTAATATCTATCAAACCGGCACTAAAGTTAAAACCCACAGTCACTGGTCAAAACCTCATTAATAATTAATTTGGCCAAATATTATATCGACATAAAAGGTCGATACACTAATTAAAAACCACATCTTTGAAAATGAGCCCAAGCAACATATTAAAACTATGAGACTAAGACTTTAAAATGTGTTTCTGAAATATGTCTATGTTTGTTGCCCTCTGGTTGTTGTCATTACACGGGATTGTATTTTTTAATAAAGTTTATTTAAAAAAAAACGCAGCCGGAAGTAGAATGTTCTTCCGGGTGACCTCTGACTTCTGACCCCGGCTACAGCGGCTCCGGCTAAAGCAGCTCTTCGCTCCTCGGGATAAAACCCTCGGTGTGATTTCTGAACAGTAGGTCTCCTCGTGTTTCTCCTCTCTGATTGTAATTCCCCATGTTGTCTTTTATCTTCACGTCTTTTATCCGTCGGGCTGCTTTAAAGGTCAGTTAGCCCCGCAGCTAGTTAGCCTGTAGCTCCAGAGCGGGTCCAGAGAAATGTGACTTTCCTCCAGGACAGCCATTTTACAGCCGAACATTTAACCCCAGATACTTCACCAGGGCGGGATGAGATTTAACCCCAGATATTAAACCTGGACAGGATAAGACTCCAGATAATTCACCTGTAGAGGATAAGATCTGAGAGTCTGACCTGTTCATAGTGACTAACATCAGCTAGCATCTGTTGCTAACAGCTGTTAGCAGACTGTTAAGTCTGAGAGCGTTTGTGTATAAAGTGTGTTCATAAAGAGTCTGAAAGAAGAGAAAGATGGTTTAAAATATAAATGACGGTATTTTAAATAGGTTTGGAGAATGATTAATGTCAGTGTTTGTTTTATTGATCATTAATGGACTGAACGACTATTTATTGTCACTGTTCATTACTCAGTGGAGGAACATGTGCATATGTATATGTATATATTATTATTATTATTATTATTATCATTAAGTACCTATGACCCGGTTCAGGTGCCAGGGCGCCCCCCCTCTTCATGCCTGGTCCCTGATGGGCAGCTGGTCTCGTGGTGCTGTGCTGGAGCTGTACCGGGCTCTGCTCCGTGCAGGGCGCCACCTTCAGTACACCGACCGGAACTACTACCGCCGGGCTGTGGCTCGGGAGTTCAGGCGCTGCCAGGACCTGACTGGACCCCAGGACAAGGAGGACGCTCTGCGGAGGGGCCAGTTCTTCCTGGACAGCCGTCTGGGTGGGCTTATGTAGGAGCGAGGGGCGGCGGGTCAAGGGTCATCTGGAGGTTGGTGCCAGGTGGGTGAGGAGGCCGGGTACGTATGTTTGAGGGTCCGGGTCAGACTCTGAATCCTCTCAGACCCCGTCTCTGTGTCGTCCTCAGGGCAGCGATGGCCGGCGTGAACGGAGACCGCAAAGGGAAGAAAGACGACAACGGGATCGGGACGGCCATCGACTTCATGCTGTCCAACGCCAAGCTGGTCCTGGGGGTGGGGGGCGCTGCCATGCTGGGCATCGCTACCCTGGCCATGAAAAGAGTGAGTCTGAAGACGAAACCTGGTCCCCCCTGACCCCCTCTGGATCAGGTTTACCTCAGGACCTACCAGGAACAGGGTTCAGTTTTGTTACTGTACTAATTACAGACACGGATTAAGAACATGAGAGAGATTTAATCCAGATTACCACATTAGGTCCCCATTAAACCAGAGACCTGGTCTGTTGTTGGTCCTTCTGGTAACGGGGCGTTAACTCTGTGTGCAGATGTACGACCGGGCCATCAGCGCACCCACCAGCCCCACCAAGATGGAGCAGGGGGGGAAGAGGAGCTGGGAGGAGCCGGCCTGGATGGGCTCGTCTCCTCGGGTCCTGAACCACGACATGAAGTCCACAGTGAGCCGCTCGCTGCAGTCTCTGCCCACGTCCTCCCACACTGTGGAACCAGGTGAGACAGTGTGTCCTGGTGTCCTGGTCTCCAGGTGTCCTGGTCTCCTGGTCTCCTGGTCTCCAGGTGTCCTGGTCTCCTGGTGTCCTGGTGTCCAGGTCTCCAGGTCTCCAGGTCTCCAGGTCTCCTGGTGTCCAGGTCTCCAGGTCTCCTGGTGTCCTGGTGTCCTGGTGTCCTGGTGTCCTGGTCTCCTGGTCTCCACGTCTCCAGGTCTCCTGGTCTCCAGGTCTCCTGGTGTCCTGGTCTCCAGGTCTCCAGGTCTCCAGGTCTCCTGGTCTCCTGGTGTCCAGGTCTCCAGGTGTCCAGGTCTCCTGGTGTCCAGGTGTCCAGGTGTCCAGGTCTCCTGGTGTCCAGGTCTCCTGGTGTCCAGGTCTCCAGGTGTCCTGGTCTCCAGGTGTCCTGGTGTCCTGGTGTCCAGGTCTCCAGGTGTCCAGGTCTCCTGGTGTCCTGGTGTCCAGGTCTCCAGGTGTCCAGGTGTCCAGGTGTCCAGGTGTCCTGGTGTCCTGGTGTCCAGGTCCCCAGGTGTCCTGGTCTCCAGGTCTCCTGGTGTCCTGGTGTCCAGGTCTCCAGGTGTCCAGGTCTCCAGGTGTCCTGGTCGTGTTGTCTGATGAAACCGGTTTCAGTGCGGTGTCTTCTCTCCTTTGTCCGCTGACAGACGGCTTGTTGGGACACGTCCTCGTCCTCCTCTACAGTGGGTGCTGCTCTTAGAGTCTGTTGAGAACTAGCTGAACCTGTAGCTGTAGCTTATTGTCGTAGTTCAGTTTCAGAGTGTGGAGGTGGTTTAGAGTCTAAATCTCGCAGGTTTATCCAAGAAGAACTTTAAAACCTGTAGAGTCCAGAGGAGACGTTTCGTCTGAGTCTCTTAATGACAAATGTCCACATGTGGATGTTTGATGTGGACCTGGTCTGGTTGGTCTCTGAGGGACGGCTCTTTGTCCTCAGACTGTCTCCGCAGGGCCGTGGGTCGGGCCGTGGTCGGAGGAGGAGATCTGCTGAAAGCTCGAGCTCGTCTGTCCCTGCAGGAGCATCTGTGCAGGTTTTACCAGAAGGAGGTGAACATCCCTGCGGAGGAGCAGGCGGTGGCCAGGAGGGCGGCGCTGGACATCTGTGCCGAGCTCCGCGTCTTCCTCCACGCAAAACTCCCCGACATGCCGCTCCGAGAGATGTACCTGAGCGGCAGCCTGTACGACGACCTGCAGGTACCCCGCTGCTCCTGCTGCTCCTGCTCCTGCTGCTCCTCCTGCTCCTCTATCATCCTCCCTCCTCCTCCTGCTCCTCCTCCTCCTCCTCCTCCTCCTGCTCCTGCTGCTCCTGCTCCTCCTCCTCCTCCTCCTGCTCCTCCTCCTGCTGCTCCTCCCCCTGCTCCTCTATCCTGCTCCTCCTCCTGCTCCTCCTCCTCCTCCCTCTCCTCCTCCTCCTCCTGCTGCTCCTCCTGCTCCTCCCCCTCCTCCCCCTGCTCCTGCTCCTCCTCCTGCTCCGTCTAGAGGTTTGTTTACAGTTTGAGCTAAATGCTAAATGCTAAATGCTAATCCTTCCTCCGCTGGATAAATATGTGTCAGTAAAAGGTCAGAGGTCGATGAGACGTCTTGAACGTCTCCTCGTCCTGGTCACAGAGGAAACGTGAGTAATGCAGGTGTTTTGTCTCCAGGTGGTGACGGCGGATCACGCTCAGCTCATGGTGCCTCTGGTCCTGGAGAAGAACCTGTGGTCGTCCGTCCCTGGAGAGGACACCATCATGAACGTCCCGGGCTTCTGGCTGGTCCGCAGGGAGAACCTGGAGTATTTCCCGCGGGGCAGCAGCTACTGGGACCGCTGCATGGTGGGGGGGTACCTGTCCCCCAAGTCCGTGCTGGAGGTCTTTGACAAGCTGGTGGCGGGATCCATCAACTGGCCGGCTATAGGCAGCGTCCTGGACTACGTCATCCGGCCCGTGGTTCCCTCGGAGACGCTGACCCTGGAGGTGCAGTACTGAAACTCACTGGACTTTTACTTTGAAGGAGGTGAACAGGAAGGGGTCATTAGACTAGTTTAGACCTGGTCCCAGAGTCTGACTCTGTTTCATTCTGTCAAACTGTGTGAACACGTTGGAGCTAAAACCAGACTAGAACCATCAGATCCAGGAGGAACCAGTTACAAAACCACAAACATGTTGAACCAACCATTTCTAGAACTTAGAATGTAAATCTAACCTGGACATTTCTAAAGCTGATCAACACATTTACTTATTTACAACTATTTCCATTAAAACTATTTAGGACCATGTCCACAACTATCAGGTGTCCAACCAGTAATAATGTCTGAATGTCTCTAAACTGTCTCCTGTCTCCATAGACTGAATATAGCCTCACTGTTGCTTAGCAACCACTGACACATCATGTCCTGATTGGCTGATGGATGCATGTTTCCACCAATAGGAAAGAGGCTGTTATGTTGTTTCTTTCTATCATGTGTAGCTGGCTAGCTCTCTCCTCCTGCTAGCTCTCTCCTCCTGCTAGCCTCTCCTCCTGTAGCTCTCTCCTCCTGCTAGCTCTCTCCTCCTGCTAGCTCTCCTCCTGCTAGCTCTCTCCTCTGCTAGCTCTCTCCTCCTGCTAGCTCTCTCCTCTGCTAGCTCTCTCCTCCTAGCTTAGCCTCTCATCTCCTCTTGCTAGCTCTCTCCTCCTGCTAGCTCTCTCCTCTCTAGTCCTCCTCCTGCTAGCTCTCTCCTCTGCTAGCTCTCTCCTCCTGTAGCTCTCTCCTCCTGCTAGCTCTCTCCTCCTGCTAGCTCTCTCCTCCTGCTAGCTCTCTCCTCTGCTAGCTCTCTCCTCCTGCTAGCTCTCTCCTCCTGCTAGCTCTCTCCTCTTGCTAGCTCCTCCTCTGCTAGTTTCTTCCTCTGCTAGCTCTCTCCTCCTGCTAGCTCTCTCCTCCTGCTAGCTCTCTCCTCCTGCTAGCTCTCTCCTCTGGTTAGCTCTCTCCTCCTGCTAGCTCTCTCCTCTGGTTAGCTCTCTCCTCCTGCTAGCTCTCTCCTCTTGCTAGCTCTCTCCTCTTGCTAGCTCTCTCCTCCTGCTAGCTCTCTCCTCCTGCTAGCTCTCTCCTCTGGTTAGCTCTCTCCTCCTGCTAGCTCTCTCCTCCTGCTAGCTCTCTCCTCTTGCTAGCTCTCTCCTCCTGCTAGCTCTCTCCTTCTGCTAGCTCTCTCCTCCTGTTAGCGTTTTCCTCCATGAACCAAACATGACGACAATATTCAGGAAAAAGACTCAGTTATTTAGAACCAGTCTAGTTTTACTTGGTCTAGAAACACAAGTTAGAAACTGATCTATAGGCTGAAGTTTAGAAACGTCGTCTTGAACTGGTCATGTGACTCCAGAGGGTTAAAGGTGCAGCTTTATATATAAAGTGGATCATGGTGTCGTCCAGGAGAGTAGATTATTAGGGTGAAAACAGACCCGACCGGGTTAAAGCCAGATGAGAGAACATCTTTTCACCAGGTCATTTTTCCCGTGAAGGTCCAGTACGAGGCCGACCGGAGGCTCTACGTGGACTTCCTGCCTCTGCTGGTGATGGAGGACGGGACGTCGCTGATCGCCAAACCTCACCGGCTCGCCGCCGGCCGCCACGAGAACCTGTGGCGGCAGAGTTTCCGGGTGGCGGAGACGGCGAGGCTGCGGGCGCTGGACCGGGACGACGGCGGCTGCAGGAGCGTGTGTTTAAAAGTGGCCAAGGCCGCATGCAAACTGAACCCGGCTCTGAAGAGGCTGAACGCCAGCCAGCTGACCAACGCCATCCTGCTGCTGAGCCAGAGCGAGGCCGACTGGAGCCCCGAGGCGCTGGCCGAGCGCTTCCTGCAGCTGCTCAGGGCGCTGGTGGGCCACCTGGAGGCCGGGAGGCTGCCCTGCGCCCTGAGCCCGCGGGTCGACCTGTTCTGTGAGCTGACGGAGCAGGAGGTGGACGAGCTGGGCTACACCCTCTACTGCGCCCTGTCCCACCCCGAGGGTCTGCTCAGGACCCAGGAGGCCGGCGCCGACCCGGGGGGAGGAGGAGAGCCGAGGTTCTGACCCAGACGGGGACACTGCTGTATGTGATGCATGGTTGCCACGGTGACGGGAAGCAGGACGTGTGAATGCCAAAGTGAAAATAAATTGTTGAGCATCTCCAAGGATCTAATTTAATCTGCATTGTTACCAAGGAAACGGACGTGTTCAGACTGCGCACGTTAAACATTAGAGGCGGGGAACCTGCCCTGGACCAGAACCAGAACCTGGTTCTGTCCTGGTTCTGGTCCCGTTGGATCTAAACCTGTGTAGAGTCCAGACGTCGTGTCCGTTCAGTCCAGTATTTTTGTATTAATGTACATTTCATATTTATCCGTCCACTAATCCTGTTCCTCACATATCCACCTCCTCCTCTACCACCTCCTCGTGCTCCTCCTCCTGCTCCTCTACCTCCTCTACCACCTCCTCCTGTACCACCTCCACCTCCTCCTGTACCACCTCCTCCCATCTCATCATACCTCCTCCTATCCTATCACCTCCTCTCTCCCATACCTCCTCTCTCTCCTGCTCCTCTACCTCCTCTACCACCTCCTCCTGTACCACCTCCTCCTCCTCTACCTCCTCTACCACCTCCTCCTGTACCACCTCCTCCTCCTCCATCACCTCCACCACCTCCTCCTCCTCTACCTCCTCCATCATCACCTCCTCCTCTACCACCTCCTCTACCTCCTCCATCATCACCTCCTCCATCATCACCTCCTCCTCTACCACCTCCTCCTCCCTCTCCCTCCTCCTACCTCTCCTCTATCACTTCCTCCTGTCCACCTCCTGCTCCTCCTTCACCACCTCTCCTCCTCCTCCTCATCACCTCCTCCTGCTTCTGTCTTGTGATTCTCGTTAAACCACCCAACTTATGTACTTTATCTCAATCCCGAATAACCTTTCACTCGCATCATGTGACCACCCTCTCCTCCATCCCTCTAACCTCCTCCTGTCACACCTCCTCTCTACTCCACACTCCCTCCTCTACCTCCTCCATCATCACCTCCTCCATCATCACCTCCTCCTCTACCACCTCCTCCTCCTGCTCCTCCCTCTCCTCCTACACATCCTCCTCTATCACTTCCTCCTGTACCACCTCCTGCTCCTCCTCTACCACCACCTCCTCCTCCTCCTCCTCCATCACCTCCTCCTGCTGTCTGGGTTCTTGTGATTCTGATTAAAACCACGACCAAACATTTATTGTGACTTTTATTCAATCCCAGAATAAACTTTTTCACTCGCATCAGATGTGACTTAAAACAACATAGTTTTAAACCAGATTAAACCAAATTCAGATTAAATAAAACCCGACGGATCAGGTCTCGGTTCTGTTTCTACTTTGCTGCTGCGAAGCCGACGCGGTCCTGGTTCCTGTCGAACACTGTGTAGTACCTCCCCATGAAGACGTTCCCCAGGATCCACAGGGGCCCTGCAGGGGGAGGAATGTCCATCCCCATGAAGCCGGACAGACAGATGGACACTCCCATCTGAGACTCCTGGGACAGAGAGGACACGTTCACCAGTTTAACACTTTTATCTTAGGGTCAGTTTAAATCTCCATTATCACAGTGCGTTTACCTGCACGGGAAGAAAACAAATTATTACTTTAATCGGACTCTAACAGGAGAACGTACGTTCATGTGAACACGTTACTACGACTAAAATCAGAGTCTCATTATTATTGAGACGCTCAGATAATGAGACTGGAACTCGATTTTCTCTGGTATGTAAACAGTGAATCGAAGTTTTCATTGGATAACGTGTGTGTCCTGTGACTCCGGAGAAGAAGAAGAAGAGAAACGGAGGCGTCTGAGGGACAGCGCGGATCTTACCTGCACCAGAAGCAGCGCGAACATTACGTATAAGATTAAAAATGTTCTATTATCCGTCTGGTTGTTGTTTAAATGTCTGACACATGAACGACTCTAGTTTATTACATCATGTAATAGATCAACCAGAAATCGGGCCGTATTAACGTGGTATTAACCCGCTGAAAAGACACGTGTCGCCCCCTAGTGTGGAGGAGGAGAACAGTTATTAGATTTTCTGTAGTCAGAAAGTAGAGTTTAGAGCAAAGCTCCATTAAACTCTGCATGTAAACGCTCTGACAGTTTAAAATGTCCCCTCATACCTTCACCACGTAGTCCTCTCCAGTCAGGTTGAAGATCTTCCCTCCGATGTTGAAGGAGATGAGCGGCAGAGAAGGAATCTTCTTGCAGTCGATCAGGTACTAGAAGGAAACCCAGATGTTATTTCCAGAGCAGAGACCAGGCGGAGGTTAAATGTGGGGTCACCCACCTCCCCCATCAGCAGGGGCAGAGCCCCGATGGCTTTCTGCAGAGCTCGGACTTCCTGTGAAGGACCAACGATGAGCGACGTCCCAGAGTCAACGATCGCCTGGCAACCGTCTCCACACAGACTCAGCTGGTCGCCCACGGACACCCTGCAGAGACGAGAGGACAGACTCAGCACCTAGGTCCAGCTCCAGGTGGGACGTCCTGTCCTCAGGGACCAGTTCAGTCTGGGTATTAATCCTGTGTCTGTGTGATTAGTGAAGTTATAACTACAACATGACCAAACCCTGTCCAGACTCTCTGGAGGGAAGTGATGGACACGGTTCAGTCACCAGGAGGCAGCAGAGCCCAAACTAACCAACAGACTGGGAGGAATGAAAAGAACGAGGGAGGAGGCGTCAGAGGCAGGAAGTGACGGTAACGACATAAAAAGACCAGGAAACGAATCTGTTCAGGGAAAGAAAATGTTCTGTGTGTTTCATCTGATCTGATGAGCTGAGTAGAAGAAAACAAACATATTAAAAAGGATGAAGTTCATTTTATTATTTATCTGTTTTAATAAACGTACTGAAGGACACGTCCTTGGCTCAATAGACTCTAATATGAGTTTTATTATCCACTAACTATGGACATTAGAGGACAACACAGGACCAGGTCCCAGGTAGAACTCGTCCCTGATGATAAGAAGGATCAGGTCTCACCGGGACATGTGGATCTGCCAGTAAGCTTTCCGGGTCACATTGACGTAGTGAAGGTCTCCAGAGTAGAACTGAGGGTCGGTCCCACCCAGAACCAGCTCCCCCCCCACAGCCGCTTTCGGGTCCCTGAGGGGACAAAACCAGGACCTGAGAACAGAACCTGGACCTTCACAGTCCAGACACCGTGCTAACACCCTGCTAGCATCCTGTTAACACCCTGCTAACACCCTGCTAACACCCTTCAGACACCATACTAACAGCCCGCTAACACCATGCTAACACCCTGCTAACACCCTGTTAACACCATGCTAGCATCCTGCTAACACCCTTCAGACACCATACTAACACCCTGTTAACACCATACTAACACCCTGCTAGCATCCTGCTAACACCCTTCAGACACCATACTAACAGCCCGCTAACACCATGCTAACACCCTGCTAACACCCTGTTAACACCATACTAACACCCTGCTAGCATCCTGCTAACACCCTTCTGACACCATACTAACACCCTGCTAACACCATGCTACACCTACACCCTCGCTCATACACACCTGTTAAACACACATGCTAGCATCCTGCTAACACCCTTCTGACACCATACTAACACCATGCTAACACCATGCTAACACCCTGCTAACACCCTGTTAACACCTTCAGACACCATACTAACACCCGCTAACACCATGCTACACCCTGCTAACACCAGCTAGTTAACACCATCAACACCTTAACACCTGCTAGCACCTGCTAACACCCATTCACCTGCAACACCCTGTAACACCCTAACACCATGCTAACACCATGCTAACACCCTGCTAACACCCTGTTAACACCCTGCTAACACCATGCTAACACCCTTAACCCTGAGACACCACCCCTTAACACCCTGCTAGCATCCTGCTAACACCCTTCAGACACCATACTAACAGCCCGCTAACACCATGCTAACACCCTGCTAACACCCTGTTAACACCCTGCTAACACCCCGTTAACACCATGCTAGCATCCTGCTAACACCCTTCTGACACCATACTAACAGCCCGCTAACACCATGCTAGCACCCTGCTAGCATCCTGCTAACACCCTTCTGACACCATACTAACACCCTGCTAACACCTTGCTAACACCCTGCTACCCCGCTAACACCCCGCTAACACCCTGCTAACACCTTGCTAACCCCCTGCTAACACCTCGCTAACACCTTGCTAACACCCTGTTAACACCCCGCTAACACCATGCTAGCACCCTGCTAACACCATGCTAGCACCCTGTTAACACCATGCAAACACCCTGTTAACACCATGCTAGCACCCTGTTAACACCATGCTAGCACCATGCCAACACCCTGTTAACACCCTGTTAACACCATGCTAACACCATGCTAACACCATGCTAGCACCCTGTTAACACCATGCTAACACCATGCTAGCACCCTGTTAACACCATGCTAACACCATGCTAACACCATGCCAACACCCTGTTAACACCCTGTTAACACCATGCCAACACCCTGCTAACACCCCGTTAACACCATGCTAGCATCCTGCTAACACCCTTCTGACACCATACTAACACCATGCTAGCACCCTGCTAGCATCCTGCTAACACCCTTCAGACACCATACTAACACCCTGTTAACACCATACTAACACCCTGCTAGCATCCTGCTAACACCCTTCAGACACCATACTAACACCCTGTTAACACCCCGCTAACACCCCGCTAACACCATGCTAACACCTTGCTAACCCCCTGCTAACACCTCGCTAACACCTTGCTAACACCCTGTTAACACCCTGCTAACACCATGCTAGCACCCTGTTAACACCATGCAAACACCCTGTTAACACCATGCTAGCACCCTGTTAACACCATGCTAGCACCATGCCAACACCCTGTTAACACCATGCTAGCACCCTGTTAACACCATGCTAACACCATGCTAGCACCCTGTTAACACCCTGTTAACACCATGCTAGCACCCTGTTAACACCATGCTAGCACCCTGTTAACACCATGCTAGCACCCTGTTAACACCATGCTAACACCATGCTAACACCATGCCAACACCCTGTTAACACCCTGTTAACACCATGCTAACACCCTGTTAACACCATGCTAACACCATGCTAACACCCTGTTAACACCATGCTAACACCATGCTAACACCCTGCTAACACCATGCTAGCACCATGCTAGCACCATGCTAACCTGCTGATATAGAAGGAGAAGAGGTTGTGAGGCAGTAGCTTGGCCTCCATGGCTGAGTCGAACACGGGCGTGACACCAGCCACCGATATGGCCGGGTAGGCTAAGCCCAGCACGCCATCGAACCTCGCCACGGCAAACGTGATGCCGGGCTGCTTCACCGCCTCCGCAAACTGTTGCTTAGCAACCGACAGGCCAGCGACCTGCAGAGACATTAATAACAGATTAGTAACTATAGCTGTGAGTAGTAACTGAGTAATTAATAACTAATGATTAGTAACTAATTAATAACTGACTGAGACGGTGTCTCCACTGATGAAGCCCGTCAGGCTGCCTCTCCCATAGCGGATAGAGAACTCGGTTCCATTCTTAACGAACGTGGTCGACTTCTGGGAGTTGTAACGATGATGGATCCCTGAGGATGAATAATCAGTGAGGATGAATAATCAATGAGGATGAATAATCAATGAGGATGAATAATCAATGAGGATGAATAATCAGCAAGAGGATGAATAATCAATGAGAGGATGAATAATCAGCGAGAGGATGAATAATCAATGAGAGGATGAATAATCAGCGAGAGGATGAATAATCAATGAGAGGATGAATAATCAGCGAGAGGATGAATAATCAGCAAGGAGAATAATCATGAGAGGCATGAATATCAGCGAGAGGATGAATAATCAGCCGAAGGATGAATAATCAGCAAGAGATAATAACAATGAGAGATGAATAATCAATGAGAGGATGAATAATCACTGAGAGATGAATAACAGCAAGAGGATGAATAATCAATGAGAGATGAATAACAGAAGAGGATGAATAATCACAAGAGATGAATAATCAATGAGGATGAATAATCGCAAGAGGATAGATAACATGAGGTAATAATCTAAGAAGGATGAATAATCAGCGAGAGGATGAATAATCAATGAGAGGATGAATAATCAATGAGAGGATGAATAATCAGCAAGAGGATGAATAATCAGCAAGAGGATGAATAATCAGCAAGAGGATGAATAATCAATGAGAGGATGAATAATCAGCAAGAGGATGAATAATCAATGAGAGGATGAATAATCAATGAGAGGATGAATAATCAGCGAGAGGATGAATAATCAATGAGACATTGGATAATCAACGAGAGGGTGCATAACTAATGAGTGCATGAATAATTAATGAGGGTGGTCAGGTGACCCGCTTACAGCAGGCCAGGTCGAAGAAGGAGCAGTGGATGGAGGGAACCCAGAGGTTGGAGGAACCGGTGTCGAACAGAACCGTGAAGTTCTGAGGGGGCGTCCCGATACTGATCTGACCGTAGTACTGGGCCTGAGACATTCAGTCAGAACCGTGAGGTTTAACCGCACATACAGCATTTAAATGTGTAGATACACACACACACACACACACGTGTGTATATATATATGTGTGTGTGTGTGTGTGTGTGTGTTAGAATATTTATACATTTACTGTTTTATTTATTCAGTTATTCAGTAGAGACAGAGCTCATTACTGAACATCCATCCAGGCAGCAATAGATGTAAATATGTCAGATTGTAGCAACAATACAGAGACATCACAGACAGGACATCCTGGTCCTGGTTCTGGTTCTGGTCTGCGATGCATGTGTGGCTACGTACGTCCATGAAGTTCGTCAGTCTCTCCACAGGTAGCCCTGGGGGGGGCGTGGCATTCTCTGGTGCCACACCCCCTCCGAGACTCTGCGCCAGAGCCCGCAACTCCTCCACGGACCTCCCGCTGTCACTCATCAGGCGGCGCACAGTCCTGGTTCTCTGGAGAGGAACCCTAGAACCGACAGCTTTACGTCAGAACCGACGGCTTTACGTCAGAACCCTAGAAACTACAGCTTTAACTTAGAACCGACAGCTTTACGTCAGAACCGACAGCTTTACGTCAGAACCCTAGAGTCAGAGTAAAGGACACACACACACACACACACACACACACACACACACACACACACACACACACGTTGTACCTGATGATGGACGAACATTGCGTCACCAGCAGAGTTGCTGCTAAAACAACGAATCGCTTCATTTTCCGTCCTCGTGAAAAAGCAAACAAACAAACAGTTAAAGTTTCCGGGTGTCACGCGATGAGACGCAGCTCCGACCGTTAACTGACGCGGAAAAGAGAAGTTAAAGCAGCTTCGGCGAAGTCCGCGCGTCACTCGGCTGTTTCCGTCGAGCTCCGCGATTGGACGAACCTGAAGCGCGCGCCGCTCATTATCCTGATTAAAAACCGGTGCACGAGCTGTCACGAGGTTTTACTTTATTATTTGTTTATATATATCTAACTTTATTAATAACTTAGATCCAGTACAGTGACAACGTCCATGACTCTACACACAGGTCAGAGAAAATATTTCATTACACAAAAACATTTTCTCATAAATCCAGAGTCTAACTTTCTTCCATAATATTTTCAATGTGTTGCTTCAGAGATGGAGAGGAGCGCTTTTAGATGACTGTATCTTCATTTGTGGACATTATATGTGTCTAAATGTCTAAATGTCTAATCAGATTAATGATAGAATGAAGCCGGGTAAAATGTGGTTCTAGTTGCAGATATTTTCTCATCATTTGGTAGAAAAGGGACAAGACCAGAATAAATGAAAACATCTTTACAGAAAGATCAGTATTCATCCAGAACTGTTTAGAATCAAACAGACAAACAAACAAACAAAACCTTATTTTAAAATGTGCTTCTTTGACCCCGTGTTAAAGGCCTAATGCTGAGTTTACAGGGATATTAAACATGTTTACAGCTCGGTTCGGTCTCAGCAGTTTATTTCACGGTTCATGACATCTATCTATTTTTTAGGTTTAAAATTCTGCATCATCATCATCAGCTATATTTTGTATTATTAGATTCTACGTGTTTCCTTCAGTCCGATCTTTGTATCTGAGACAAGTTTGTTTATCTTGTTTTTCTACTGTTAAAATGATTTTTCCTTCATGCTGCTCTGGAGGCTTCAGGACTTTTTAAACTGCCTTGAGACAATTTATGTTGTTATTGAAAACTGAATTGAATAATTAAAGGTGATCCACACGTGACATGCGGCTGTTGTTGTTTATGATTGTTTATGATTGTTTATTGTTGTTTATTGTTGTTTATGATTGTTTGTTGTTGTTTATTGTTGTTGTTGCTGCTGCCAGCTGTATCCTTTCAGCTGAATTTCAAATAGAAGTAAAACCAGGCTGGTTTGCTTATTTCCCAGCATCCCGGAGGTGAGTCTGGAGAATCCGTAGCTGAAGCTAACTAGCTTACTAGCCAGCTATTGTTTATTCTATTCTACTCTTTTAATCTTATTATTTATCTTTTACACAGACCACTCTTTATTCTTGTTACTTTTCTGCACTACGTTGCTGTTGCAAAGTGCAATTTCCCCACTGAGGGACTATTCTATTCTATTCTATTCTATTCTATTCTATTCTATTCTATTCTATTCTATTCTATTCTATTCTATCCTTCCAGTCAGGCTCTGGTTTGAGATAAAAAATAAAAAGTTTCAGTCTGTATTAAAACTATGATTGGATTTAAATAAAGATATGGATTGAATATAAATAATAGTTTTAATAGTTAAGTTTTTGTTGGTATTGTGTCACAGTCGTCCTGAGACAGACGTCCCACCAGAGCACTGAAACAGGTGCATACTCACTTTTCCCGTTGGGCGAGTTTCTGGTGGAAGAAGCTTTGAACTGGTTCACGTTAAGTCTCACGTCTTTATCTGCCTCTTATCAGGTTTCTTTCCTCGTGTCTGGAAACATCTTTTCTGTCGTTACAGTAAAGGACTCACTCACTCGTCCCTGTGACGCTACAGGAATTCACACTGTTTTAACAACAGATCTGAGCAGGAACAAGACGACACCTGAATCTGGACTAAAGAAACCAGCCTTCAATCGGTGGGGTGGTCTGGACTAAAGTCTGGACTAAAGTCTGGACTAAAATCTGGACTAAAATCTGGACTAAAGTCTGGACTAAAGCCTGGACTAAAATCTGGACTAAAGTCTGGACCGGAGCATGAGGGTAGGACCAAACTCTACATTAATTTTTTAACATCTTGATGTTTCCTTAAAGAATCTGGATAAGAAACTCACGTGTTGAGACTAGAACTTGTTCATGTTCAGGGGCCACATCCAGACCAGTCTGACTCGAAGGGACTGGACCAATAACACAACAGAATAATGACCTATAAGGTTTCAGACTGAGTCCAGATGTGGACTCTGGTTTCTGGTCTCTAGAGTTCAGGTATGAGTCTAGAGCCCCGTGATCTATTCTAATCAGCAGCCTTTATAAAGAGCGGATCTGACCGGTTAAAAAGCTGCACCATGCTGCCCATTGTTTACCTGTGATCTGCTGCAGCTACATGTGTTTAAACCACAGTCTCACAGAGGGAGGTCCGACCCCGGACTCCGGGTCCAGGTGTGGACCCTGGTATCTGGCCTCTAGAGTCCAGGTGTGGACCCTGGTTTCTGGTCTCCAGAGTCCAGGTGTGGACCCTGGTTTCTGGTCTCTAGAGCCCAGGTGTGGACCCTGGTTTCTGGTCTCTAGAGCCCAGGAGTGAGTCCAGGTGTGGACCCTGGTATCTGGTCTCTAGAGTCCAGGAGTGAGTCCAGGTGTGGACCCTGGAGTCCAGGTATGAGTCCAGGTGTGGACCCTGGAGCCCAGGAGTGAGGTAGTCCTAGAGATGGACTTGTCCCTGAGCTAATGACGTGGTTCCTGGTTCTGGAATGACTGATAGCGTCTGAAACATGAGAGGAGGTTCCTGGTTGATCTCAGATAACGCAACATGTCTCTTCTAACAGGATCTGATTTTGTCCCTCGTGTCTTCGTGGAGACATGCAGTCCAGCAGCTCAGAGGAAGTGTCTCAGTCCATCTACGAAGACCCGGACGCTCTGACGGTAAAACCCATGAAACCTGTTACCTCTGTTCTGACGGGCTGATCTCCTCTAACCACTTAACATGTGTCCTGCCATGTGACCAGAGTCCCCATGGTAACAGGGTCCCAGCAGAGAGTCCTCGTCCTGTCCGTCCTCCTCCCAAACCACCGGTGGACAGACGTCTCAAACCAAGTTTTAATGGGACGTCCTCTGTGAAGGTGACAGAAATCTTCCTTCCTTCAGACAGAGCTAGCCTAGCTTAGAGTGAAGCTAACGGCCTTAGCTAAGCTAGGCTAGGCTAGGCTAGGCTGCAGGATAAGCAGTGATCCTTAGTGTCTGTGGTTGTCTTACGGTGGTGTCTCTTCCTCTGTGATAGCCTCCAACAACCAGCGCTGAAGAGACAGCTCCTCGTTCTTGTCCTCGTCCTCATCCTCGCCTTCTTCCTCCTGGTCCTCGTCCTCAGCTTCGTCCAGTGTCTCCCCACAGCAGCCATGCTTCGTCTGTAGTCAGTCTTGAGTGTGACGTGAGGATAATTTAACTCATGTCCTCTGCCACATGTCCTCAGATACATGTCCTCTGACACATGTCCTCCTGTGTCCTCTTATTCTTTCAGGATGCAGACAGGACGTCCAGACCTCGTCCTCAGGGGACGTCCTTTAGACCTGCTCTGCCCACCCCTTCTAAGGCTGTTGGACAAAAGGTGAGGACATGATGACAGATGTGCTGTGGTGAGGACCGAGCCAGACAGCTGCTATGTGAGACAGGACAGACGTCAGTGGACGAGTCCCGTCTTTATCAGGCGTCCTCGTCACAGATGGAGCTGATTGTCTGAGACATGAGTCCATGAATGTGACACCTCGACATATTTTTACTAATTCAGGTGGAAAAACCAGTCGAGGACGAGGAGGTCAGATAAGACATCATCTACGGGGGACAGAGTGTCCCTCGGGGACACGTCAGCATGTAGGACATTACTGAGCATCGAGCCACCAACCCTCTGAGTCACGGACAACCCACTGATGTGTTGATGTGTTGGTGTGTTGACGTGTTGATGTATTGACGTGTTGATGTGTTGATGTGTTGATGTGTTGACGTGTTGGTGTTGACGTGTTGATGTTGTGTTTTTAACGTAGTGTCATGGTCTGACATGCTGGACGTGGTCTTTAGTGGTTTAGGACAGAAACCAGATCCTAGTGTTTGTTTCTTGGTTGGATGGAAACCAGTTCTTAGTTCCTCAGAATTAAAGGTCACGTTTTCACTTCTGTTCAACTAAAGGTTAAAAACAGGGAAATGAGAATAATTGCGTAGGTGACGGTTCTAAATGTTTGTCCTGTCAGAGACGTTCTGGTTAAATGAGGAGACATTTAACAAACCTCTGACCAGGTCCCGTCCCGAGGAGGTGTGATGTTAGTGAGGAGGTGTCAGGTCTACTTTAAAACCATTGTTGCTCTTCATCCATGTGGTATTAACCAGGTAAAATGTCTCAGGGGTTGGATTCCTGCTCCATCCAATCATTCAGTGTTTGGAGAATATCTCTCCTCCTCTTCTTTCCACCATGTTCTCCTCTCTAAGCCTCTTAAAGTTCTCCTCCCTGCTCTCAGCACATCTCACTGCAGAACCTTTTTTAGGAACCTTTCCTCTCTACCTCCTCTAGGAACAACATCAGGGTCCTAGCTTCATTTTATTAGCATTGGTCCTGTAGGAGCAGCTCTTTGAGTCTTTAGGGACGTGTCCTGTGATAAATGAAGATTATTAACAAGGTTTTATTCGTCCCACACAGACCAGTCCTCCTCCACCTCCTCTCAAGCCTCCACCTCCTCTACCAAGCTTCATCCAGACACGCTGTCCTCCATATGTGGACGTCCTGCCTGTTGAGACGGTGAGACCAAGACACAGAGACAGAGACAGATCCCTGTCGGATTAGACAATTACTGTGTTCATGCTTTAATGCTTTGATGTCTTTCTGGTTGGACAGTCGTCCCTGAGGACAGAGTCTCTCTGTTGGATGGCCTCGTCTCATCGGCTGAACTCAGATGACGTAAGTCTGCAGATGATCAGTCTGATCACATTCATCCTGAGATCAAGTTAAAGTCTGTCCTCTGTCCCCAGGAAGTCACTGTGCAGCTGAGATGGTTGAGACGGATGTCCAGTAAGATCAGTTTATATCTTCACAGTATGGTCATAATGTAATCATAGATGTCCACTAACTTGTCCCGGTCTACAGAGTCTGATTTCATGGACCTGACGCCCCCATATCACCTCGATGTCCAAGAGGGTGTCAGGTAACAACAAACCAGCATCTCATCGTTTTGGGGAAAGATATTGGAAACGTCTGCTAGTTGTTACTTAAAGCTTATTAGTCTGTTGTGTTACTGGTCCGGTCTGAAGGTTTACAGATGTGGTCTTTGTGCAGGTCCTTGAACCAGAGAGCCCTGGACCTGAGGAGAGCCCTCTACCTCTACAAGCTGCTCATGGCCCGGTCCAGAGACCAGCTACGCAAGATCCTCTCAGACTTCAGGGGCATCTCTGAGACCCTGGACAAGGTGAAGCAGAAGAACAGAAACATGGGCATCGCTGGAGGAACCACCGGCGCCGTGGGGGGCGTGGCCGCCGTGGTGGGCATCGCCCTGGCCCCCGTCACCATGGGCGTGTCTCTGGTGGCTACAGCGGTCGGTGCCGGCATGGTGGCGTCTGCAGGCGGCATGGGGGCCCATGCTGTCAGAACCAATAAGAAGATGGTGGACAGGAGGACAGTGGAGGGTCTGGTGGACAACTACAGGACGGAGGTGGTCGACCTGGAGATGTGTCTAGACCTGGTCCTGTGTGGGATGAACGAGCTGCGGAGGCTGGACCTGGCCAGGCTACACCGGGCCGGAGCTCTACCTGAGGCGCTGAGGACGGCTCACCTGGCTCAGGACGTCTACACCAGGACCATGGACACCAGGACGCCGGTGCACACAGGTGGGTTGCCGTCTGAGAGACTGCTGCAGACTTTCACCAAAGAGATGGATCAGTTCTTCACAGAGAACAAAGGCCAGAAGCTGAAGGGGTCCAGCAAGAGCAAGTTTTCAGTCAGAGTGGATCTACTGGCCAGGAACCTGCAGGACGAGCTGGAACATCTGGAACTCATGCACAGCATGTTGAGCTGAGTCAGAGGACACATGTGATGCAGATGTTTGTTAATTCATTCATTCATCATGACTGGGTGCCTCCCTTACCACTTGTTCATATTGTATAGTTGCAAAATCATAGTCTGACTGAAGCACCTTTCACATCAAGTGAAAAACCCGGGTTTTTCATGCTGATGTTCTGATCGACGGCCTGACAGACTGTACCATCAGCTCAAAAACAAGCTTTGTTCTACTCACATAAAGACTGATCTCTGAAGAGCTGAGATTTTGCTCATCTTTTTTTCATCAAACAAACCTATGGAAGCGCATAGGTGAACGGTCACTGTGTTTATATACAGCTTGTATAGCGATCTCCCAGCGCTCTGCATCCAAAGAAAAGAGGAGATTTGGCGGCAGATATCAGGCTCTGTGCAGGAGATTTATTCTAATATTAGTTATTTTGAAGGAGCGGAGGTTTGACCGGTCCATTCTTCAGGTCATCAACAAACTGCAACGTTATCGGCAACGTACCGATGGCTTGTGAGAGAGGAAGAAACAGGTACGCAGCTCTCACAGCGGGACGTCTGACCCAGGACTTCTGCTGATGTGAAAGCACCAAAGGCAAGTCGACCCAGGTCTTAAATGTGAAAGGGGTATAATAGTTATAATAAATCACAGGTGCCAAACATACGGCCCACAGCTCACAGGTGTGTGTCTTGTGTGCCTGGTGCTATTTCTTGTTTCTTTTTTGTGTTGTGCACTGTTGTTCCCTGCCCCATAACACCTAATTATGCCACTACCCCAACTAATATCTAAACTGACACTTTATTTAAAAGTATTATTAATTACGTTTTGACTTTGGTGATGTTTGATAGCCCTTACAAACTATATAGCCTCTTGTTAGCCTCTCGTTAGCCTCTGTAACAAAGCGGAGCCTCTCTGGAAGGCTAGCCTAATTAGCCTAAGTGTAATTCATTTGAGGGCTAATTAGACTGTTAACTTCATTTTCCAGGAGAACCGTGTTGGGAACTGACACCGGCCATATAGATAATCCTCCATATTCACTTCTGGGATGTTCTGGATTATTTATTTTGACTTAAAATGTCTGTATACTTTTCATGGATATTGAAATAAACTATTAGGACCAAAACCATGTTGTGTACCAGGCTGTAAACGTGTTTAATATTTTAACATCAGCTCTCTACCTGTGGAGCCTCCAGCGGCCGCTCGATGAACTGCACATTATTACACTTCTGCATTCATCGCTCAGACCCGGATGTTGGCGGATTGATATGAGCACCAGGCGGAAGGAGATGGGCTCTATTTGCTGTAGCTACTATATCTTATCAGTGCTCCGCGCCGCCGCCATTTTGTCCCAGCAGCAGAAGAAGTTACAGCCGTGTCTGAGTCGCCTCTGTCGGCAGAGATGGCAGCGTAGACGTGGTCAGCGACCCAGCAGCAGCCAACAACACAGTGCATCCAACCCGGGCACTGAGTCTCTCTCACTCAGCAACATGTCGTGAGTATTTTTATGAATAATAATGTGTAAAGGTTCGAGCTCCCCACCGCCCAACGCTAAATGTTCAACATGTATCACGGAATTTAACGTGAATACGAAGCAAAGACAAGTCGAATATGTAGAAATAATGACTTTATTATTGAGTAAATCAAACCGGTAGACCGGGACTGGA
Organism: Mugil cephalus; assembly: GCF_022458985.1. Lineage (NCBI taxonomy): Eukaryota > Metazoa > Chordata > Actinopteri > Mugiliformes > Mugilidae > Mugil > Mugil cephalus. The sequence continues at coordinate 138,844 of NC_061789.1, read as the reverse complement.
GTGACGTAACACCCCGACATGACAGCTGTTATCCTATTGGCTCAGGTCTCGTCACAGTCAAACACTTGGATTATTTGTCATTTTGTTCGTCCTGTTGGTTGAGATTGACTCATTACAGACACTTACGTTAATTAATTATAAATTTATTCAAATTGTCGAGTCTTTCTGTTTTGTGGCGGCCGTCTCGTGCCAACGTGGCAGACACAAAGGACACAAAATGGCGGCTGTTTGTCAAGTGACGTCAGAGTCATGAGACTTGGCGGAAACGGTGCTGCGCATGCGCGGTGACGCAGATGCATTTACATTAAAAACAAGATTAATTAACCACGTGTTGATTTTATATATATATATATATATGTGTGTGTGTGTGTGTATAAGTTAATAACCTGTGTTGATAAACAATAAGTATTCATGAGATAAATAATTACTTAAATTTACGACACTGAACTAGAAACAGTTTATTCTAATATCTTTAATATATGATGTAAGATGTTGAGTTTTAACGGCGTGCCCCCCCACCCCCTGCAGGTCCTTCGTGGAACCCCTCAGCGCTGCTGCTTTCGACAGCATAAAAGATTTGCCCTCCTCTGAACCCTGGTCGCGCGCTCCCCTGGTGACCAACAACAGCCACTATGACCACGATGATGACGAACTCGCCGTTTGGCCTGGCAGACATGGAGGCCCTTCTTTGGGGGCCTTCCTCTCCCACGGCTGACGCCATGACCTCCATCTTCTTTCACCCTGACAAAGAGGAACAGCAGGAAGGAGGAGGAGCCTCGTCGGTGTCTTCTTCCTCCTCTCCTCCCCCCTTCTACTCCCCTCCTCCCTCACCCCCGGCCGTCCTCCTCCACGGGGACAAGGCCGGCGGCGAGGAGCTCTCCTCCCCGTGGTTGGATCCCTGTGGCCAGCTGAGGACCAGCCAGACGCTGACGGCTGGTGAAGGTAAACGTCCTTCAGACCCTCTAGTCAGTTATTTATTGCTTCTTTATTTTTATCATTTATTTACAGGTTGTTATTTATTTGTATGTTGTTATTGTTGTTTATTTATAGGTTATTGTTGTGTTACTGGTCTGGGTTGGACCCCCCTGGTCCAGACTACTCTGTGTGATTGGCTGTGGTCTGGGTAGTAAGACCCTCTCTGATTGGTTGTCTCCTCAGAGGACGCCCTCCATGACCTGGACTGGATGTCTGAGAAGATGGACCTGAGCGACCTGGACCTGGACTCTCTGATCGGCCCCTGCAGTCCCGCTGAGGAGACCCCTGAGCCCCCAGAGGACTTCCTGGCCTCCCTGGACTGCCTCCCGCTGCCCCCCCTGCCAGCTCCCATCTGTGCAGACCCCTCCGAGTCTTCGGAGTCCTGCGTGGATGGACAGGAGGTCCCGTCCTCCCCCCTGAGTGTCCCAGAGCCCCAGGAGGAACTGGAGATCAAGTCTGAGCCCATGTCCCCGTCCACCCTGGACCTGGGTAGTGAGGTGGACGTCTCTGAGAGCGAGACCAAGCCCGTCGTCTCCTCTGTCCTCCCCCAGGTCCCGAGGATCGTCCTGTCCCTGTCTCCGACCCGCATCGTCCTGGTGCTGGCTCCCAAGCGGGAAGTGATCAGCGCCGCCCCTGAGGTCGTCCACTGCGCCCCCCCCAGCCCCCTTCCACCCAGGTCCACCAGAACCAGACCCTACCCTGAACCCAGAGCCTCTCCATCCTCTCCGGGATCCTCCGGCCTCAGAGCCAAGCCCCCCCTCCGAGGAGGAGGCGGCGGCGCCGTGAAGCCACCGAGGGACAGGAAGCAGAAGAAGATGGAGCAGAATAAAACGGCAGCCACCCGGTACCGGCAGAAGAAGCGGGCGGAGCAGGACGCCCTCCTGGAGGAGCACTCCGTCCTGGAGAGGAGGAACGTGGAGCTGGTGGAGAAGGTCCAGTCCATGACCCGAGAGATCGAGTACCTGAAGGAGCTGATGGAGGAGGTCCGTGTGGCCAGGATGAGGAAAGGTGCTGACCCCTAGTGGTCGGAGGGAGCAGTGACTTTCAGTATTTATCTAAGTCTTATTAATCGTCCTGTACATTTTTAAAGTTTTAATGTGTGTTCATAACCAACTGTATCTGAATCATGAATAAAGAGTCTGGAACAAGAAGCTCAGTGGTTCTGCCTCTTTATCACCACCATGATGATGATGATGATGATGATGGATCTGTGGAGGTTCTCAGTCCTTCAGGTCCAAGTTTATATCCAAAGAAAAACTGAAAACCCATCAGGACCTGTAGAGTTTAGAGGAGACGCTTCATCGATTCTCTCGTTCAGTTCTAGGGACTAGAGGTTTAAATAGAAACCGACTGGACTAGTTCCTGTTAATGACTAATGTCCATTAATGTCCCTGTCCCTAACCCTGTCCTGTCCTTATGACTGGTCTAGACCAGTATCGGTCATGGCTCCAGTCTTTAGGTGTGAACGGGGACAAATTCAGACTGGATTGTAAACGCATGTTGGTTTATGTCTCGGTCTGACGTAGATTCAGACTTTATTTGAACGTTGTCCTCAGAGGAAGACGTCCTCTGTCCTCCAGGTGGGGGGCGTCTCCGAGTCATGTTGGTCCATGAGTCTGTGGATGGTTGTTGGGTTTCTCACTGCACTGAACAATATCGGCTACGTCACTCTGGTTCTGACTGGGGGGTTAGTTTCTGAGGGTGGTGTCCTTTTTTACCCTCAGAGTCAACCTTAGAACTGAACGAGATCCTCAGGTGAAGCATCTTCTCTAAACTCTACAGGCCCTGATCATTTAAAAAAAAAATTTAAAAAAGGATATTTTGTGAACATGAACTTGTTTGGTCGGTAAAGTATTTGTTCTTCCTGTCGCCCACATCAACGAGCAGAAACATCCGTAAACAATATGACAAGTGATTTATTTTCTGAGGATGAGCCGCCGCAGTCATGTGACACAGAGCTTCACATGTACATTTACACATGTTCACAGCTACAGTGAATGAAACATCCTACCACACGCTAACGTCATGCTAGTCACGTCACTACATGGAGGAGGCTGAGGCAGTGGTCACATGGTTCATTTCAACCTGTCAGGCTTTTTTGCTGCTGTAAAGGAGGAAGTGATGTCATCAGGTAAAAGTGAGGCACTCGTTGATCTGCATGCTGCATGCCTCCCAGCTCGTTACATATTCATTATTAATTCAGGATGTAGAAAAGTTGTGGTGTAGCAGCGGCGTAATTCATGAGGTGATGTGGTTGGTTAACATGCTAAAGCTAAAGGATGTAGCCACGCTCATGCTCTGATGCTGAGGCACGAAGCTGAATCTGCCAATGTGTGACCATGGAGAGGATCTGAGTCTGCACTCATTCCCTCAAACTACAACACACGGGACCCGTCCCAGGTTCAGTCCTTAAGACACTGTGTAATGATCAGACGTGTCCTGGTCACTGCTGCAGCCGTGGTTCTCTAAGGCATCAAATCACCTGTTCGGTTTATCAGTGCAGACAGAACGATGAGGCTGAAACGCCGTCGCCTTTGAAGCAGCTGATTCTGGGACAGTTCGGACGTTTAGTCCCGGACGTGGTCTTTCAGTGACTGTCAGATGAACAGTGACGCTGGTCTTTCGTTTCCCTGAAACTGTCCAGAGTTAGAGAAGATGATCTGGATGAGGTGGTCGGACATGAGGTGATGTTTCCTTCACAGTCACTGCAGCTGGCAGCCTCGGCAGTCGTCCTCCGGTTCAGTGTTATCAGAGGAGTAGGAGCTCTCCTCGCTCACTGCCAACACAACACAACACAACACAAAGGTTAGAGTCAACACAACACAACACAAACCTAAGAGTCAACACAACACAACACACAAGCGTTAGAGTCAATACAACACACAAGCGTTAGAGTCAACACAACACACAAACTTTAGAGTCAACAAAACACAACACACAAAGGTTAGAGTCAACACAACACACTAACATTACAGTCAACACAACACAAGCGTTAGAGTCAGTGAGACTTTGCGCTGCATCTGCTCATCATCGATGGACCAATGAACTGTGAATTCTACCAGTGAACTCTGAAAGAAAATGTCAGGACATGAGTCCATGAGCTGAATGTGAAGAGAAACTGGGTCATGGAGGAAGACAAGGAGCCCAAGAACACCAGTGGTTCTCCAGAAGAACCAGATGAATGTTTAGGAACAAGTCAAAGTCCTGAACTTCATCCAGTAGAAATGTTGGAGCATCAGCTGATGAGAGGAAACCACCAACATCTCACAACTCACCTGGTTCTGATCTGGGATCAGATTAGACCCTGATCAGCTGTTACAGGAACATTTAGTCTGAAGGACTCACAGACTCACACACTGGACACAAGGACTCAACAACAGGATCAACACTGGACCATTTGACTGAATAAAATAAGTAGGTTCTGTTTCGACGTTCAGCATGTTCTGATTAATTTTAAGGTCGAGGTGTAGAAACGTCTGAAGGACGTAAAGACTTTGAAGCAGCTCTGAGTCTTGGTTTGTCCCTTTGCTTCCTGACTCCCCCCCGACAGAGACACTGAAGTTGACTTACACCACTCGGTCTGGATGGGTAGGAAGGCCTTGTCCCCGTTCTCCCGGATCATCTCTTCGATCTTGTCCAGCAGGACGGACACACTCCGGTCCTTGCCGGGCGTCTTGCTGTCCAGGACGTGGTAGTAGTTTCCGCAGTACTCCAGGAGTCTCTGCAGCTCGCGGCCTCCTCTCAGGATGTGCTCCTCGATGGGCGTCCGGCCCAGCCAGTCGCCACAGCTGAACAGCACCATGGTGTGGAGGCAGGCGCCGTCTCCGAACAGAGTCTCTATGTGGGCCAGCAACGTCCTCCTCTTCCTGGCCGTGAGCGAGGACACGACGGGCAGGACCAGCAGCAGCGTGTGGGGTCCGGGTCGCAGCAGGGCGGCCCCCCGCTGGGACTCCTGCCGGATGCGCTTCGGGGTCCTCCTCACCGAGAACCAGTCCCAGCCTGGGGTGTCCACGATAGTGACCCGACGGCCCGACACCAGGGCCTGCCTCCTGAGGCACAGCTCCGTCTCCTGACCCGACTCAAAGAACCGTCGGCCCAGGATGGCGTTCCCCACCGAGCTCTTCCCGACGCCCTTCCAGCCCAGCAACAGCAGCCGGAGCTCTGAGGGGGGGGGCACAGGACGGTCAGACAGGACAAACAAACACCCACCACTGGCTCGGTTCTGCAGGGCTCGGTTCTCCGTACCTCTGGGAGGCCCTCCGATCATTTGCTCCCTCTGCCTAGCATGCTCCTCCATCCTCATCCTCTCCTCCTCCAGAGCTCGTCTGGCCTGTTCCTCCTCCAGCAAGATCAGCTCGTTCACCTCGAAGTACCAGCCTGCAGGAGAGTCGGGCTCCGGGTTAAGGTCAGAGGTCAGAGGTCAGGCAGGGTTATTATAACCTGATAAACTCTACAGCTCCATCCAAACCTTGGTTGTCAGTGATCATCTCCTCCACCTTCTCCATCAGCTCAGGTACTTGTGTGTTGTCTTCTGTTTCTTTACGAGTGTTGTCGAAGGCGTGATACCTGCAGAGAGAAAACATGATTGATTTATTATTTCAGATTCATGAGGTTCTCTGTAAACACAAACAACCTGAACCAGATCTAACTCATCAGTCAATTAATCTTTATATCGCACTTTAAAAAAACAACACGAGGACAGAACAAGATTAAAATCATAAAACAGTCAAACAGTAGAAACAATAAGAACCAATGTCTCAGACGCATTTTGTACATTCATGCTTTGAGCCGGGATAAACCTCCTTTAGTAGCTTTCACACAGACAGATACCTAACCCTAACTGCCTCCAGGGGGCGGGGCTTATATGACCTATACTGTCTCCAGGGGGCGGGGCCTGTGTGATGACCTATACTGCCTCCAGGGGGCGGGGCTTGTATGAGCTATACTGCCTCCAGGGGGCGGGGCTTATATGACCTATACTGCCTCCAGGGGGCGGGGCCTGTGTGATGACCTATACTGCCTCCAGGGGGCGGGGTTGAGATGAGCTATACTGCCTCCAGGGGGCGGGGCCTGTGTGATGACCTATACTGCCTCCAGGGGGTGGGGCTGATTTGACCTATACTGCCTCCAGGGGGCGGGGCCTGTGTGATGACCTATACTGCCTCCAGGGGGCGGGGCTGAGATGAGCTATACTGCCTCCAGGGGGCGGGGCCTGTGCGTCCTACCTGCTCCCACAGCGCTCCACCAGCCACTGGAGGGCGTCCCCGGTGTTGGCGATGTGCTCCTCGATGAACACGTCTTGGGGCAGCTGGTCCACTCCTGTGAAGACCACCATGGAGTACCTCCAGGTGCCCCCCCCCAGGGCCCCCAGCTGGTCCTCGGCCGCCCTCCTCTGGGTGTCTGTGAAGGGCTGGGTGACCGACACCACCAGGAGGATGGCGTGGGGCCCCGGGGGACAGAGAATGGCCCCCATGCACGGCCCCTCGCTGTCCAGGCTGGCCGGGGGACGGGGGAGGCTCTCGGACTCAGCGCCGGCCTCGTCCTCGTCCCCGTCCTCGGCCTCGTCCTCCGGGTCGGGGGGGACGGCCCACGGGGGGGTGTCCACCACCGTCACGCGGCGACCGAAGATCTCTGTCTGTCCCACGTTGCTGTGGGTCGTCTCTGTCCCGGCCTCGAAGACCTCGTCCCCCAGGATGCTGTTGGCTGTGGACGTCTTCCCAGACCGGGGACCCCCCAGGAGGAGCAGCCGGCGCTCCGGGGGGTGGCGTCCCCTTGGGTCCCCTGGAAACACCCCAGACAAGAGGGTCAGGATCTCCTGGTCTGAAGAGAGTCTACATGTCCCTCCTGTACCCGTCCCCCCGGCTCTCTGACAACATGAGACACGTCTCTACAGAGACGTGTCTCATGTTGTCAGAGGAGGACACATGTCCCCTCATAGAAGAGGAGACATGTCTCCTCAGGGAGGGGGACGTGCAGCATCTTCCAGGACTCACCAGACTCGGAGGCAGAGGACACGGCGGCCATCTTGTGAGCAGAGCCTCTGGCGTCCTCGTCCTCCCCCCGTCTCCTCCTCCTCCTTCTCGCCTCCACCGTGGATGCGTCTCCTTCAGAAAGCTGCAGACCTGGAGCTCAGACGCTGTCTCGTCCTTCCACTTCTGTCCTCATGTTTCTGGTCTGTGTGGCTGCTCTCCGTCCTCCTGTCCCTCCTGTCCCTCCTGGTCCTCCTGTCCCTCCTGGTCCTCCTCCTCCTCCTCCTCCTCCTCACTGGGGAGAGGTTGTGCAATGCAGAGAAGCGGAGGATGAATCCAGCTTCGTCATTTTACTGAGACTAAACCCAGGAAGCTGCTCCTCTGGTCCCCCCCCCTCCCTCAGCCACAGCAGCAGACTGCGGAGAGGACGGGGGGGGGGGCGTTATACCTCCGACTATATTAAACTGTAATGTTGTATTTTATGTTTTATTTTTACGTTTTGTTTGTTACATTTTTATGTTTTATTTTATTTTATTTTATTTTATTTTATTTTATTTTATTTTATTTTATTTCGTCATTTTCTCTTTAACTCCTCCTCTCTGCCGTAAAGCAACACAGCTTTACTGGCATAAACCGCACACTTCACGCCGTAAGTCGACGCTGAGTGTCGTAAAGAGCTCCGCTTTATGTTCCGCCTCATGCTTTGAGTCCCAGAGTCCCGGTCACAGTCCCGGATCCTGAGCTCCACAGCCCGGTCAGTGTCCCGGTGTGTCCCGGTGTGTCCCGTGTGTCCTGTGTGTCCCTGCCCCGGCGAGAGACATGGAGTCCGCGGAAGAGTTCCTGAAGTACCGCTCCCCGCTGGTCTCCAGATACGCCAGCCGAGAAATGTCGTTCAACTTCAGCGACAAGAAGAAGTTCAGCACCTGGAGGAAACTCTGGATCTTCCTGGCTAAAGCCGAGCAGGTTCATGCTTTATTTTATTTCATTTTATTTTATTTTATTTATTATTCCTGGCTAAAGCCGAGCAGGTTCATGCTTTAATTTATTTTATTTTATTTATTATTCCTGGTTAAAGCCGAGCAGGTTCATGCTTTTATTTATTTGTTTTTTGTATTAATAATCTTTTTTTATTTTATTTATTATTCCTGGTTAAAGACGAGCAGGTTCATGCTTTAATTTATTTTAATTTATTTATTATTCCTGGCTAAAGCCGAGCAGGTTCATGCTTTTATTTATTTGTTTTTTGTATTAATAATCTTTATTTATTTATTTTTTTATTTAATGAACACAAACAGTCTCCTGTCTAGAAGTAGGAACCCAACGGTTCCCAGATCCTCCACAACTTAAGGTCATGAGTCAAGACTCAGCAGGAATGTGTGATGGCCTGATAACATGTGGACTGCAGAGACCTGGGGAGATCCAGTTCTAGCCTGGAACAAGGTGTCAATCAGTCTTAGCAGAGATGTGGAGTCTGAGTCCAGAGGTGGTCCAGAGGTGGTCCCGGGTATAGTCCAGAGGTGGTCCAGAGAATACTAAACCAGACCGTGAGAAGGGGTGGAGGTTTTATTTAAAGTCCGGGGCCTCCAGCCTCTGCTCAGGTTTCCTGCTCCAAATATAGATGAAGAGTCAGAGCCACAGACACGTTTAGCTTTCAGCTTTGAAACCAGAAGGAGTTTCATTGACCTTCATTAACTTTAATTAAGTCTGACGCCTTCACTGTCTGTGGGAACTTTGATATGATCTACACCAGGAGGTCCAACTCATTCTAGTTCAGGGGCCACATTCAGACCACTTTGACCTCAAGGGTCTAGACCAGTACCACAACAGAATAATAACCTATTCCTGGGTCTGATTAGTCCTGGGTCTGATTAGTCCTGGGTTTAGTCCTGGGTCTGATTAGTCCTGGGTCTAGTCCTGGGTCTAGTCCTGGGTCTAGTCCTGGGTCTGGTCCTGGGTCTGGTCCTGGGTCTAGTCCTGGGTCTAGTCCTGGGTCTAGTCCTGGGTCTGACTAGTCCTGGGTCTAGTCCTGGGTCTGATTAGTCCTGGGTCTAGTCCTGGGTCTGACTAGTCCTGGGTCTGACTAGTCCTGTGTCTGTTCCTGTTGTTTTAATTGTTTTATTTTGTTTTATTATATTCATTGGTGCCTTCAGGGACTCTTAACACAGGACGAATGGACTCTAATCTGAAACGCGGTGTCTCTTATTGGACGTTAACTGGACACAGACCCTGGTCAGGAGACCCCGGTCAGGAGACCCTGGTCAGGAGACCCCGGTCAGGAGACCATGATTAGATTTAGAAACCACAGAAGAAGAAAGGGTCAGGGTCAGGATCAGGTCTGGGTTCAGGATGACCCGACCCAGTCCATAAGGTCTGAGGATGAACTCACCATGGACCAGTTCTAATGCAGGTCAGGTGAGGGGTCCCGTGACCTTTGACCCTCAGAGTCCAGAGAGACTCTTTCTTCTTCTGTGGTTTCTAAATCTAATCAGGGTCTCCTGACCAGGTCTCTTATCTCCCAATGTCCTTGAACTCAACACCATCAACGCAGCATTGAGTTCATTTACTCCTCCTCCTTCTCTTCTTCCTCCTCCTCCTCCTCCTCCTCTTCCTCTTCCTCCTCCTCCTCCTCCTCCTCCTCCTCCTCTTCTTCCTCCTCCTCCTCTTCTTCCTCCTCCTCCTCCTCTTCCTCCTCCTCCTCCTCTTCCTCCTCCTCCTCCTCCTCTCCTCCTCCTCCTCCTCCTCCTCCTCCTCCTCCTGCTCCTCCTCAGGCGCTGGGCCTCCCTATCTCAGATGCTCAGATCCAGGAGATGGAGCGTCACGCTGAGGACATAGACTTCGTCATGGCGGCGGAGGAGGAGCGTAAACTGAGACATGACGTCATGGCCCACGTCCACACCTTCGCCCACTGCTGCCCCAGCGCCGCCCCCATCATCCACCTGGGGGCCACGTCCTGCTACGTGGGGGACAACACGGTAACGTCCTCCTGGCTACACTGGTTAATTAATCTCAGGTTAATAATCAGATTAAATCTCTTTCATCTTTAATCTCTATTGATTCGTTTCACTGTTGATGATGAACAGACTCCAGGAAGAAGAGAATATATCTGCACTGAACGTCTTTCTTTGTCCACCATGTGTCCACATGAACGTGTCCCTGTTGCTACGTAGACAAACTAATTTGTGGACATTGTCCAACCAGAGGAGAGCTGACGCTTCTTATTGAGAACAGTCTCTCCCAGTGAACAGTGGCTGCAGGAGTGGACACATATTAGCAGCAGCATTGGCAGCTTGTCTTTGTCTTGGTTTGTCTTGGTTTGTCTCCAGCTGTTAGCCGCGTTAGCCCAAGTGCTAGCAGAATCCCCGGCTAACGTATGCTTGGCTTGGTTCATGTGCTGTTTGAAGCTGGAAAGAAAACTCCTTCCTGCAGAGTGTGATGATACTTTATGTGTCTCCACTGGTCCCTCTTGGTTTCTTTGTCCTCAAATGTCCCATGGAGAGGACCAACGTGCTGTTTAGCGTCTTCCATCTTTATGGGTTGGTTCTGCTGCCTGTCACTACCGGATCAGCTGGTGCTAACGCTAACGCTACTTGGACAAACTGAGACACGTTCACAGTCGTTCTGCTGCAGATGCTTCATTAATCACATGAATCATGACGATGGACTGATCCATGCTAACAGCTGTCGTTGGTGTTTGGTCCTCAGGATCTCATCATGCTGCGGGACGGCTTCGACATCCTGATGCCAAAGGTGAGACGCGACACATTAGCAACACGTTAGCAACACGTTAGCATGAAGTTGAAGTAACTTGGTCCTCTGTCCACAGCTGGCGAGAGTCATCGACAGACTGGCCAAGTTTGCAGAGAAATACGCTGATCTACCAACTCTGGGCTTCACCCACTATCAGTGAGTCTGGATCCTCCTGGTTTAGACCAGTTTCATGACTAAACTAAAGCAGATGGAACAAACGCAGATAAACTCTGGATCTTTACCTGAGGACCCACTCATTCAATATTAAACGAACCTTGGACACACTCTGTCCTCAGACCGGCTCAGCTGACCACGGTGGGGAAGAGGTCTTGTCTCTGGATCCAGGACTTGACGATGGACATGAGGAACCTGCAGAGGGCCAGGGAAGACCTTCGGTTCAGGGGCGTAAAGGGGACCACGGGAACCCAGGCCAGCTTCCTCCAACTGTTCCAGGGAGACCACGAGAAGGTGGGAGGGAGGACGAGGGGGAGGAGGGGGAGGAGAAGGACAAGGAGGAGGAGGAGGACGAGGACGAGGACGAGGACGACTACAGTTTTAAATGTGTTTGTTTGTCTCCAGGTTGAGGAGCTGGACAGGATGGTGACAGAGATGGCTGGATTCAAGAAGTAAGTTCAGACAGGGGACAGATGATAGAGGACAGGGGACAGATGATAGAGGACAGAGAGACATCATAGTCCATGTCTCCATTACTGGATGTCCTCGTGTCTTCCAGAGCCTACCTGGTGACGGGACAGACCTACAGCAGGAAGGTGGACATAGACTGTCTGTCCTCCCTGGCCAGTCTGGGAGCTACTGTCCACAAGGTGAGCAGAGAAATGTCCCCCGATCCCCCCAGGAGGACACTCATTCATTCATGTCTCTGCTGCAGATCTGTACGGACATCCGTCTCCTGGCCAACCTGAAGGAGGTCGAGGAGCCTTTTGAGAAGGAGCAGATCGGTGAGTCCTTGTCGCCGTCCACATGGGACAACTGACGTGGACTTGTCCTCCTCCTGCACACTAGGGGGCGATATGTGTGTCCTCAGTGGGTTGATGGGGCCCCTCTCAGGTTGACCTGTTACATAGTAAATAGTTCATCAGGTCAGGACGTCCTGTCCCTCAGGTCTACGTCTGCTTTACTAACACACTAAGGCTTCACTCTGTCCCCCGTGTCCCCCATCCTCCTGTCTCTCCCATGTCCCCCCATGTCCCCAGGCTCCAGTGCCATGCCCTATAAGAGGAACCCCATGAGGTCTGAGCGCTGCTGTAGTTTGGCCCGACACCTGGTGGCGCTGCTGACCAACCCCCTGCAGACGGCGTCGGTGCAGTGGTTGGAGAGGACACTGGACGACAGCGCTAACAGGTCAGCTAACGCTAAGCTAAGCTAACATCCAGAGTCTAGTCTAGACACATTATGTCCTGATTGGCTGATGGATGCATGTTTCCACCAATAGGAAAGGGGCTGTCATGTTGTGTTTCTTTCTATCTGTGTAGCTGGCTAGCTCTCTCCTCCTGCTAGCTCTCTCCTCCTGCCAGCTCTCTCCTCTTGCTAGCTCTCTCCTCCTGCTAGCTCTCTCTCTCCTCCTGCTAGCTCTCTCCTCTTGCTAGCTCTCTCCTCCTGCTAGCTCTCTCTCTCCTCCTGCTAGCTCTCTCTCTCCTCCTGCTAGCTCTCTCTCTCCTCCTGCTAGCTCTCTCTCTCCTCCTGCTAGCTCTCTCCTCCTGCTAGCTCTCTCCTCTTGCTAGCTCTCTCCTCCTGCTAGCTCTCTCTCTCCTCCTGCTAGCTCTCTCTCTCCTCCTGCTAGCTCGCTCCTCTTGCTAGCTCGCTCCTCTTGCTAGCGTTTTCCTCTGTGAACCAAACATGACGACAATATTCAGGAGAAAGACAAGTTTTACTAGAAACACTAGTAACACTAGTAAAAACTGATCTATAGGCTGAGAGTCCTGATGCTACGTGACCTCAAACCTCCTTCTCCTCCTCCAGGAGGATCTCCTTGGCTGAGTCCTTCCTCACGGCCGACATCATCCTCAGCACCCTCCAGAACATCAGCGAAGGACTCGTGGTTTATCCCAAAGTCATCGAGAGGCACATCAACCAGGAGCTGCCCTTCATGGCCACAGAGAACATCATCATGGCCATGGTGACGGCAGGAGGAGACAGACAGGTAGGAATCAGACAAACGGGTAGGAGGAGTCAGACAGATATGTAGGAGGAGGCAGGTAGGAGGAGGAGTCAGACAGGTAGGAGGAGTCAGACAGGTAGGTAGGTGACGTGACCTGATACCGTCCTGTCCCCTGACGTCCTCCTGTCCCTGCGTCTCCTCCTGCAGGAGTGCCATGAGAGGATCCGGGTCCTGTCCCAAGAAGCTGCTGCTGTGGTCAAACAGGAAGGAGGAGACAACGACCTCCTGTCCAGGGTCCAGAGGGACCCCTACTTCGTCCCCATCCTGGGACAACTGGACGTCCTCCTGGACCCCAAGACCTTCACGGGACGAGCCCCCCAGCAGGTACATGGACCGGGACACGACGTCCTCTGATTGTTCCCGTGTCCCAGACTAACGTGTCCCAGACTAACGTGTCCCTGTGTCCAGGTGTCCAGGTTCCTGTCTGAAGAAGTCCGTCCTCTGCTGGAGCCGTTCAAGACCAAGATGGACGTGAAGATGGAGCTGGAGCTGTAACTGGTCCAATAAAACCGTCTCAGACACCGTCCAGTCTCAGTCTCATCCCTCAGGTCCAGGTCCAGGTCCAGGTCCAGGTCTAGTTAAGATAAGCAAAAAGACATGAGATGGGACAGAGACAGCAGACAGACTAGAGGCAGTGGTTTATCATCTGACCAGGTCTGGGTCTGGTCCTGGTCCAGGTTTTATCTAATCTAATTCCAGGCGTTTTCTCATTGTTGCTTTTTTTAGAGGTGAAGTTTGAACGTTTGGTCTCAGACGTGTTGAAGCTTCACTTCCATCCATGCAGCGATAGAGCTAAGGAGGCTAAGCTAATTAAACACTCACTGGCACCAGATCAGTCTGGTTACTACTGTTAGCATCAGCACCATTAGCATCATACTTCTAAAGCTCCTCATCAGTGACAGGTGACGTTCATCTGAGAGAATCTGTTCAGTTTAGGACATCTTCAAAACAACAACAACAAAAAACCAAATGTATAAAAAGAGGTTTTTGACAGATGTCTTGTGATGGGTCACAGTGAAATGAGGACTGTTGGTTTTATAGGGAAGGACTCCTCAGCATTCACAGGTTTAGACGATGAAACATCAGAGAGTTCAGGTCCAAACACGTTCGGAACCTGCTGCTAATGACTGAACGCTAAGAGGATTAATGTTGATGTGATGTTCAGGGTCCAGACTAATTAAGCGCTGGGGTCAGATATTAATTAACCTTAATTAACCTTATCTCTCATTAATTCATTCATTTATTAATCTTAATTCAGATCCTTCTGTTTTTAACTTTTACTTCCATATGAATAAAATAAATGACTTGTCCCAGCCTCATGGGGGCAGCACTGTGCCACACACCACTCAGAAAAACTCTTCTACAAATGTCTGGACTCAGGGACTCTGGGGACAGGCTGGGGACACAACAGACACATGGACAGACAGACGGACAGACAGGAGTGGGCGCTGGCTGTAGTCCTCTGTCTCCGTCCTCCGTCTCCGTCTCGACCGTTGGCCTTTGGCTGAAAAATGCCGAGCTCCACATTCCTGGAAGGTCGTCCTCGTCCTCGTCTGTAATTATGTGGCCTCAGACTGAGCGCGCTCAGTGCAGAGTTCTTATCTCAACATGTGGGCGCTCCAGCTGTGAGGAGCGGGTCGCCGTGACGACCAGGGCCAGAGGTCAGGGGTCAGGGCGGCCATTGTTTGCCTGGAGCTGGACATTCAGATTAAATCTAGATGGACTCGATTCAAACACATGAACTTTTTGTTACGTCATTAATTTTGGAATAAAAGGTCAGATGAACGGATGAAGACATGAAAGGATGAACGTGTGACAGATCCATATCAGAACTGAGCCAGTGTCTCTGTCCTCTGGCCCCTGGCCAACGTCTGGGTGGGTCAGAATGGACAGAATAGACTATTGTTGATGGAGGGCAGGGAGGAGGTGGAGGAGAAATTAGCTTCTAACGAGAGAATGGAACCAGATTATGATTGGGTTCAGTAGAGAATCTGGTTTGTAAATCCTGGTAAGGCCACGCGGGAAAGTCCAGAAATACCTCAACCACTACCAAAGCAACATCTGGACTCCACCCTGACAGGCCCGAGTCAGACTCAAACCCGGACCTTCTGCTGGGAGGTGCTAACCACCACTCCACTGTGTCAGTCTGAGACTTAGAACGTGACAACAACAACAAAAACACAATGCGTGGCTCATGGTGTGAATGGCACACACCCAGTACACAGCAATCAATACACAGTCACGACACACAACATACCACAGACAAACATTTCAGCACCACAGACCGGTGGACAGCTTCACACACATATCACCAGTGACACATCACACAATAACCAAACAATATGTAAACTACACTATCACTTACATTCAGATTAAAATAAATTAGACCCATCAGCTGCTTTTTTATGAGCTCCCTGTTAAACCAAGTTTCCTCTTTCCTCTCCTGGTTGAATGACCTACTTTTGTCTTTTCCCTTTTGAGAAGTGATTAAATCCTCCAGTTGATGTGTTCCCAAACCTTTTATGTCCAACTCCAACATCTCCAACGTTAAGTAGCTCACGGTATGTTATGTTATGAATGTTAGCCGAGCTAGCTAGCAGCCCCTGCCCCCTGCTGGAAATCAGCCAATGAGAAGAGCTCTGAGTCCTAAACTTAAACAGTTTGCCAGTCCACAACACTACAGGCCAGGACCATCTGGGCTGGAGCCCCCCAAGAGGAAACTGAGGAGACAGCATCACAACGCTGATAATCCTCACCTGCACAGCAGCGCCCTCTGGTGGAACCCCATCAGTCCCTAATACATTTAAGTTATAACCAGATTGTCATCAGGTTATAACCAGATTATATCAGATCATATTGATCAGATTTCTCTGAAACATCATTTCTGATCCACTGAACCAGCGTCGGGTTCATGTTCTGAAACTCAACTGTATTTGACTTCAGAGGTTTTTCAGAAACTGAGAAACATAGAGAAATCAAACCGAGGTCATGTTCACTGGCACAAGAAATAAATCATCTTTTCATTTATAGAATCACTGTGACAAAGCTCTGCGGTGTTAGTGAACCAGCAGCATGCTAACATCTGCTAAGGCGTGCTAACATCTGCTAACGCATGCTAACATCTTGCTAATGGTCTGGCTGGAGAAGAGAAAAGAATAAAGGCGGGAATAAAGAATAAAGGCCATGGTAGCTGTGACTCTGATGAGGAACAATAATCAGAGGCTCGTTGACCTTTCAGAGCTAAACTGGGTCCATTGTGTTCTCAGAGCTTATCACCCAGCTGCAGCTTCCTCTGTCTGTGTGTGTGCACGTGTCTGTGTGTGCACGTGTGTGTGTGTGTGCATGTGTCTAGTGTTTGGGTGGTGTTGTTACCGAGCCAGACGGATGAGGTTCAAGCAGAAATGACTCACACCAGCGTAGGATACGAACCAAGAGTCATTCCGCACAGGACTATGAAGTAGACTATTACCATCTGTTAGCATCTGTTAGCATCTGTTAGCCTCTATTAGCATCTGTTAGCCTCTATTAGCATCTGTGAGGTGTCCTGTTCATCCAACAAACCATCAAAGCTGCTCTTCTGTCAGAGGACGGATCAGCTGATAAGTGTCTCCTGGTGTGTAGTGTGTGTTGTTTATCTTGAGGAGAAGATGAGGAGGAGGAGACCAGGTAGACCCAGGTAGACCCGGATAGAACCAGGTAGACCCAGGTAGAACCAGATAGAACCAGATAGATCCAGGTAGACCCTCACAGACCCAGGTAGACCCAGATAGAACCAGGTAGACCCAGATAGATCCAGGTAGACCCTCACAGACCCAGGTAGACCCAGATAGACCCAGACTAGGAGTGTAAATGGGGAAATCCCCCCGGGGGAAGGTGGGGGGGGGGGGGGGGGGGGACTCCTACTCCACATACAATGTGAATTATGTGTGAGAACAAAGAGCCTCAGAGACACAGTGGGAAGGATCCGGGTTCAGCCAAGACAGGATGTGATGTCTGGACCTGCTTCATAGAAACGAGGGGGGGGGGGCTCCACCCACACACTGAACATGTTTATGTCAGGTTACCATGGCAACTAGCACTCGGGGTCTACCTGGTCTCCTCCTCCTATAGGTCCATGTCTGTCCCTAGACGTCTTCAGATCCTTTTGTCCAACGCTGTCTCGTCTTCAGTGAATCAAACGCTGTCTTTGTTCAACAGGAAACAGGCCGCAGTGACCTCTGACCCCCAGAGAGACACAGACAGCCTCTATGTCCATGGAGGACATGAGGACATGAGGACATGAGGACATAAGTCTTTTTCATGGAAACCAAACCAACACGATCAGAGAGAAGCAGCTGAAATATATGACATGTATATAAATAAATATTATATCTAATATATTAATAAAGATCAGACCAGGACCAGACCAGGACCAGGACCAGGACCAGACCAGGACCAGACCAGGACCAGTATCAGGTGTGATCTGAAACACTTAACAAATAAATAAATAATAATGATAATAATTAATAAAGAAGCAGATTCTTGATGGCCACAGAGCTCTCAGTGAAAATATGGGACACACATTGTGCTACTTTTTGTATTAAAAGTGCTTTACGATTGATTGATTGATTGATTGATTGATTGATTGATTGATTGATTGATTGATTGATTGATTGATTGATTGTCTCAGACCAATCACAGATGTGGGACCAGTATAATTCCTGGCCTCGTTACAGGTTAATTAATGAATGTGACCCACTCACTGTGGGACCAGGACTCTGGTTCTGGTTCAGGCTACAGCGCAAATTTAGCTGCTTCCTCATGAAACTCCTGCAGCTGGAACAACAATAGCATCCTCTCCCTGACTCCTGGAGGAGGAGGAGGAGGAGGAGGAGGAGGAGGTGCTGCTGAGTCACACATTGTTCTCAAATGTTGCCCAAACACCGGCCACGACTCAAAGGTCGACTCTGAGAATAGGAGCTGATATTTAGGAGCAGCTGCTGATGCTGAGGCGATACCAGGAGTCAGTCGGCATGGAAACCACCTCCAGGACCTCTCAACTACAGGTGTCAAACATACGGCCCGCGGGCCAAAAACAGCCCCCCAGAGGGTCTGATCTGGTCCAAAGCATGAATTTATAAAGAGTGAGGACCCAGGACCAGTCAGACCCAGGACCAGTCAGACCCAGGGCTAGACAGACCAGGACCAGTCAGACCCAGAACCAGTAAGACCCAGGATCAGTCAGACCCAGGACTAGACAGACCAGGACTAGTCAGACCCAGAACCAGTCAGACCCAGAACCAGTCAGACCCAGGACCAGTCAGACCCAGGACCAGACCTTCTGTTCTAGTTGTTCTTCTTTGCTAAATCAAACCATCATCAGCTGAAGAAATTCAACCTCCTAAAAACAATGATGGGCCACATCCATCACTGAGTCCACCACCACCTGGGGCTGCAGCCTCAGGTCCAGGTCCAGGTCCAGGTCCAGGTCCAGGTCCAGTCCTAGTCCTTGTATGTCATTCTCAATCATTCTTGTCCATAAAGTCTCTTCTGATCTGATTGAGACCCAGAGAGAATGTTTGGGATGAGCTGGAGACTCAGACTCTGACATCATCAATACAAGATCTGAACTAAAAACACTGGATGAAATAAACCTGGAGACATTGGAGAAGCTTCATATTGAATCAATGAAGTCAAAGCTCGAGGAGCTCAGCCCAGTGATGTGTGAGTCCTCGGCAAGGGGGCGCCCCAGAGCTACCCCCCCCCCCAGCAGTGCACCGCTGCTCCTCCTCCGCCTCCTCCTCTGTAATCAGTCCGGTCCAGGCGGCGCTGCTCGGCTCCGACTCTGATAAGACTCCTTGGAAGAAGACGAGGACACGCTAGAGACTGAGTCCACAGTTACAGGGTTTAAATGTTTCTCCGGGTCTTTGTCTCTGGGTGAGTTCCTCTCATGGACTTAAAGAATAACTTTTAGAGTCCTGGGTCTGGATCTGGATCTGGTTCTAGTTCTGGATCTGTTTCTGGACACGCTCTCATCCTCGGAGGATTTTACGCAGCTTTCTCCCAGTCGTCCTCTGGTTTGGGGACAGTGTCTCTGAGGACCGGGGGCCCCTCCGGTCCTCCATAAATGCCCGGTCCCGTGGAGGAGCCTCGAGGCTGGAAGGCAACATGCGCTCCTGGGTCCGGCTCCTGTTTGCGCTCCTGGCGACGACGCTGCGCTTCGGCGAGTCCCAGGTGAGTCCAGACGATGATCGATCAGCGCGTTGATTGTTGATTTTATCGACAGGTGTCAAACCTACGGTCCGTGGGCCAAGAGCGGCCCACCAGAGGGTCTACCCTGGTCCACGGCATGAATTTACAAAGTGAGAAAATTAAACAGAAAATTAATCAATGAAATTGACTAATAAATAATCTCTAATTTATCCACTGGTTTATTCAGAGACAACACAACAATGAGACCAGGACTAGAGCCGGGACTAGTCAGACCTGGACTAGACCCGGGACTAGTCAGACCAGGACTAGAGCTGAGACTAGTCAGACCTGGACTAGACCCGGGACTAGTCAGACAAGGACTAGAGCCCGGATTACACTGGTTATTCAGATGAGACTTTATTATTCACATACACAGTGAGGTGTGTTGTACCTGCAGCCAGTGGTAATAAAAACCACTACTTTCTTTATTAAGAAAGTTTAATTTAAAGCAAATTTTATTAAATATAAACATTCTCCTAATTCCCTTGTTCTTCTTTGAACTAAAACTAATGTTATTTATTTAATTGTTAGTTAATTGTTATTTATTTATTGGCTATTATTGTCTTGTGTTACTGATCCGGTCCCCTGAACTAGAATGAATTGGACCCCCCCAGGTCTAGTCCATTTAATAAATACATATATTCATAAGTTTATGAATCAAGCTCCTGTTGACTCAGATCAGAACCAGATCTGGATCCGTTGTGGTCCGGTTAGACCCATCTCTGCAGGTTGTGGATCAGTAAAGACTTCTTGGTTCTGACGGGTCCAGACGTTTATCTGATCTTCTTTAATCTGAGATCTATTAATTCGACATAAATGAGTCGGGCCACAGATTCTTGAAGACTGGAGCAGAACCAGGATCTTCACAGACGCCTCCAGGTCCTGGACTTTTCAAGTTCTTTTTATTGGTTTTCAAGTATTGACAGATGCACAGGACGGACTCTGGAGGGGTCACAGTATGACACTGATATTTGGAGAAAAAGGTTTTCAAATTATTTAATCAGATTAATCTGAGGGTTGATGTGGATTAATTCAGATTAATCAGATTAAATCTCCTCCATGTTTAATCTCCATTTATTTGTTTCATTGATGATGAACAGATTCCAGGAAGAAGAGAATATATCTGCACTGAACGTCTTTCTTTGTCCACCATGTGTCCTCATGAATGTGTCCCTGTTGCTACGGAGACAAACTAGCTTGTGGACATTGTCCAACCAGAGGAGAGCTGACGCTTCTTATTGAGAACAGTGTCTCCCAGTGAACAGTGGCTGCAGGAGTGGACACATATTAGCAGCAGCATTGGCAGCTTGTCTTTGTCTTGGTTTGTCTTGGTTTGTCTCCAGCTGTTAGCCGCGTTAGCCCAAGTGCTAGCAGAATCCCCGACTAACGTATGCTTGGCTTGGTTCATGTGCTATTTGAAGCTGGAAAGAAAACTCCTTCCTGCAGAGTGTGATGATACTTTATGTGTCTCCACTGGTCCCTCTTGGGTGTCTTTGTCCTCAAATGTCCCATGGAGAGGACCAACGTGCTGTTTAGCGTCTTCCATCTTTATGGGATGGTTCTGCTGCCTGTCACTACCGGATCAGCTGGTGCTAACGCTAACGCTACTTGGACAAACTGAGACACGTTCACATTTGTTCTAATTAATTAGTAATAATAACAGTAATAAATGTTGGAACATATGGTCTTTGAAACTAAACAGGTCCCCCACATCCTACAGAACCTTTGCTCTGACCTTTTAACAGAGTAATAGTAGAGTATGTAGCCTTAGGCAAGACATGAGGTCCTCCAGACCAGATCTACCCAAACCAGGTCTATCAGAACCAGTCCAGCCTCTGTCTCTCGGGGTGTTCCTAATGTTGTGGCGGCCAGCCTGCATCTGTTTGGTGGATCAGGCCTGAAGTGTTTATTCCTGCTCACATCCTCTGGTCCAGGTCTGCGGGAGGAAACGGTGATGATGAGTCCTCAGGGTCCGTGGACACGTCAGAGACAAACAATGTGTCCCCTCATGAACGTCCTCTTCCTTCAGATTTAAATGTGTCCCCTCATGAATGGTTCAGATCCAGTAAAAACCCCAACGAGTTGCTAAAAGACTTTGTTCCTGTTTTCCTAAAATATGACTTATATGACATATTAGATTAGACTTAATGATCCTCCGTCTATTATTCCTCCTCCTCCTCCTTCTCTCCTTCCCCCACTTCCTGACTCCTTCCTTGATCCTTTGACCCCTAAATGTTTGCAGATGAGTCGTCATTCACTCGGATCTTAGAGGCCATTGTCCTCTTCCTCCTACTCCTTCATCCTCCTCCTCCTCCTGTCCTCCTGTCCTCCTCCTAATCATATAAGTTCATATCAGTCTTGGGACTCTGGATCCAGGTCTATAGAGGTCCTTGCCCCGGTAGACCCAGGGTGGAAGAGGACTAGTGTTGGTACTGAGCTGGATGTGGTTTTGTGTCTCAGGGGGAAGTTCTTCCTGCAGCCCTGGTGGAGCTGGTTCGAAACAACCCCATCTCCTCCATAGAAGACCTCCAGCTGCTGCTCCTCTCAGACTCCACAGGTAAAGGACTGAATGTGAAGGGAGCCTCCATCCACCTCCTCTTCCCTCACTTTAAAGCTTCTTAGACCTGATGGATCGATGGAATGTAATGAGTTTAGAAGCTACTGGTGAAGTTGAGCTGTGTTTCCTCTCTGAAGACGTAGAGGGCGCTAGAAGGCCTCCGTGAACCAGATCCTTTATTTAACTGACACTTGGTTTACGTGAATCTATTTCTGTTTCAGACGAGGAAGACGAGGCGTCTGCAGCCAACGGAGGTCACAGAACGCCACGAAGCCTGAGTAAGTTGGACCAGACCTCCTTCACTATACGAGACTGGCCCAGATCCAGTAGGCAGAATAAAAAGAGAAGAGTATCTGGGTCAAACCTGAGACTAGTCCAGATCTAGAAACAGAATAACACCAAGAGCTACAAAGAAATGTTGGATTATACACTGAACTCATTGTTAAAAACGGTTTTGACAACTCTCTGTTGTTTGTGTAGCTTCACATAACGAACTAAAACAAAACGTATCCAAATAATGGCACTTGAACATTCATCAAAATGACAGAAACCATACTTGGAGTAAATGAAATCGACCTGGAAACTCAGTCATGTGTCGTCAGTTTGAAGAGTAACGGGCTCGGGATGGATGACTGAGGAGGAGGCCTGTCACAGACGTTGCACAAGATGGTGTTGAAGGCCACTACAGGGGCTAGAGGGCGACCGCTCTTTAGACCGGTTATTGAGGACTGGTTTGATAGTGGCCTGCTTGAAGCATGGAGGTACAGTGGTACAGGGAGGTGTTAAAAATGAACCGTGGCCTGAGTACTTTCCTGGGAATGTTGTCTGGCCCTGCCGCCTTATTGAGGTTTATTGTTTTCAGGGTCCTGTGGATATCAGCTCTTTCAAGCTGCAGTGCTTGCTCATCCTCCTGTGGTGCTGTTTTCCTTCCTGCGGTGGTGTTCAGTGAACCTGCCAAAAAGTTGTTGAGGTCATTTAAGAAGTCAGTGTCATCCTGGCAGCGAGCTCGGGTTTCCTTGTAGTTTGTGTTTCCGTGCCACATATTCCTGGTGTTGTTTGGGTCATGGGTGTGCTTTGCTTTCCTTATAGATGGTTGAGATTTGCTGTTGTTGATCTTAGCCTCTGCATCTCCAGATTTAACTGCAGTGCTCTGTGCTTTCTTGTTGGTCATGTTTCTCTTTCTGCTTTTCCTGCTTCCTCCCCACTTTTGTTTTCATGTTTTCGGTGCAGCCGATCCAACCTAACCTTGGGCCTACGCCTCAACACCATCTCTGTTGGAGTGTGTCCTGTAGTGGTCTGTGGTGTGAGGCGATATTAAGACGAGAGCCTTCTGTCATCCTCAGCCCCTTTTTGACTGTTTGAACAGCCCACTCTGCCAGGCCGTTTGAGGCTGGGTGGAAAGGAGCTGTCAGGATGTGATGAATGCCATTTTGTTGCATGAATTCAATGAACAGCTCACTGGTAAATGTCGAGCCATTGTCAATTACCAGAGTGTCATGCAACCCGTGGACTGCAAAAAGCCTGAGTTTGTCTCTTGTCATGGGGGCTGATGTTACTCATGATGTGAGCTTCTGTCCATTTTGAGTGTGGATCCACCATTATATGAAATATCTGCCTCGTAAAACTGAAAGGGAAAAGTCCAAATGCAGCCTAGACCATGGACGGTCTGGCCACTCCCATCAATGCATAGGGTCTGACTGAGGCATGCTCTGATTGGTCTGACACTGAGTGCATGCTTTTACCTTGCCCTCCAGATCCTGGTCCATTTTTGGTCACCAGACGTAGGATCTTGCAAGACTTTTCATCTGGGACACGCCTCAATGTGTCTCATGGATTTCTTCGCACCACAGGAAATGCAGCCATCCTGCAGACTCAGCTCTGTTTTACATTTAGTATAAGGCCTCTGTTCCTCTCCTTCCACAGCACTAGGCCAGCCTTATAAGAGAAAAGTCTTGGGACAGAACCAAGTCCCTCTCTGTCCACTGTTTGATCTGGGTTGCTTTCACAGGTGTAGTGTACTGTGTCTAGTATACTTGCAGTGGGATACATCTGGTCTCACCGAACAGATTCATGAGTGCTTTGTGGTCTCTGATGTCTGTGAAAGCCCGACTGTACAGGTACTGATGGAAGCGCTTGACATCAAAAGCATCTGCCTGTGAATACCCCTTCTCTGGTGCTGTTAAGGTGCATGAACCAAAGCCAATAGGCTTCTCTGACCCATCCTCCATCACATGTGAAAGAACTGCCCCTACTCCACAGGGTGAAGCATCACTTGAAAGGGTTATTTCCTTGACTGGGTCATAGTGAACAAGAACGAGCCCTTTAACTTCCTTGAAAGTCTCCTCTTGCTCTTTACACCACTGCCCTTTAATGTCACTGTGAAGTAGCTTGTAGAGTGAGAGGTGGACGCCACACCAAACACTAGGCAATTGTATCTGAACAATCCCTCGTGAGTGTTGACAGTGACGTCCTCATCGAGCAGCAGCTGCTGATAAGCTTGGCTCATGTCCAGCTTTGTGAATAGCTTACGCCCTGTCAGCATCATGAACAGGTCCTCCCCCCGGGACAACAGCTAGTCCTCCAGCTTGGAGACCTGGTTCACCTTCCCTGTAAGTCTGTCCTTCAGCACAGGAACAATAGGAGATGCCCACCTTGAAAACTGGTCTCTAAATCAATCTCAAACGTAACATCCTGCCCCCTGGTTCAGGGGGTTCCTCATCTGCTTCCATCTCTGACATGTTGTAAGAACATACTGCCTCCTCTCCTCCTTCTTCCAGGTGGCTGCCTGAGTCCGTGGAGCTTCCCATCACCCTTTGAACTTCTGCATTTTCTTAACTAAATGTCCTTTTTTTGTTATAAGCAGGCACCCTTAAATGTGTAATCATTTGGATAGTGTCTCCCATCACATTCCGCTTGCTGAGCCCCTCCTGACTGTCACATCCCATTTCATTTCGGAATATCTTTGGCATTGTTAGCAGCCATCTCCATACCTTGTCTCCAGAGAAAGTCAGCGGTGGTGCTTCTTCCTGCAGGTGGCGCTGTACGGCGTCATTATTAACCTGTCCCAGAGCATGTCATCCAACACTGTCCTAAAACCACAATGCTCCAATAAATGGTGTAACTCAGCCTCAAAGTTGGCCACAGTCTGATATTGTGTCCTAAAATGTCTTTGAAGCTTAAAACGTTGAACTATCACTGATGGTTCCCCACCACCTGGACCAGGACATCATATGGAATATCCCCACGTTTTCCTTATTGAATACACTGATAAATATCTTCTATTGCTTCCACAGTGTCAACCAGCTCCAAATAAATCCATCAGCATTTTATTAACTTCCTGGATTGATGAGACATGTTTAGTATGCTTGATCCAGATATCTTCTTGTAAAACTCACTGGTCTAAAGGAATGGTGAAATATTTATTTATTAAATCCTCTCACGTTTGACTGAGAGATAAACACAATGACGCCTGAGTAGAGAAGTGTTCATATTATTGCTGCTCTGTTGTTTCTGGAGTTAAACTGTGACCAGGATGACTGAAATAAAAATCAAACAGAGTCTATTCTCTTCATATCTGGAGACCATGACGCCATTAAAGCACAGGTGTCCATCATACGGCCTACAGGCCAAAAGTGGCCCCCAGAGAGTCTAATGTGGTCCATGGCAGTTCAAACATTACATCGAAGAAGTATCTGTTATTCCTCAGGTTCACACAGTTTTACATTTAGAATTGTGAACATGAGACAACACCAAGACCTGGAACTCAACAGAACTCCAATTCTTTTTCTTTAGTTCATTCAATAGAAACACTTCCATAATGTTCTTCTTTGGCCCAAACAAAAGGGAAACATCTGGAACTAGTTTACAGTTGTCTTTTACTAAAAGTGCCCTCTAGATGCTAATGCTAATAATGCTGATGCTAACCCCCAGATGCTCAGCCGGCCCAGCAGGCTCTGTGTAAAGTCCGGACCGAGGTGGTGGAGGTGACCAGGGCCATGCTGGACCGCAGCAACGCCCACTTTCTCCTATGGCCGCCCTGCGTGGAGGTGCAACGTTGCTCCGGATGCTGCAACACCAAGAGTCTGCAGTGTGTCCCCGTCATCACACACACCAGATACCTACAGGTAAGCCAGCACACGCTTCCTTATCACTGTATCCACAACATACCCTCGGTTCGTCAGTTCCTGTAACCAGGAGGAATTATGTTATTTAAACGTTCAGGACAGAATCCAACCACAGTTTAATTGGTCCAGTTAGTTCCTCCTCAACAGAACCCGTCGTATCTGCTCAATACTTCAGAAACAAGTCAGATCAACTATATTAAGAACTTGGACTGGGAACACATTTGGAACTTACCTGCCAGATATAGGAGAAATAATAAGGTCAAAACAGGATCTTTGAAAATAATTCGAAGGTTAACTACAGTGATTAGAAAAGAAGATCTAAATGTAAACGTCTGTTTCTGTGAAGACGTCTTCATTTATTCTGCTCTTGTCCCTTTTCCTCTAAATTACAGGAAGATTTCTACAACTTCTTCTACTTGTACTGAACCACATTTTTCCTTTTGCTTTAAACATATATTGTTTGGCTTCACTGATTATTCACCTGCCAAAAGAAACTATTGTGTGTCATTAATGTGATTATACATTTAGACACATATCATATCTATAAATGTAAACACACTAATCTAAAACCACTCCTCCCCATCAAACTATGAGACATTCCACTAGTATGAAAGAGACTCTGAAGACGTATTTGTCTATTAAGATGTTCTGAAATATTAGCTCTGAAATGTTTGTTGCCCCCTTGTGGTTGTCATTACACTGGATGGTATTTATTAATAAAGTTTATAAAAATAATAAATAAAACAAGCACATGTTAACAAAATGCTAATAAGATGCTAACAACGCACCTCGTCCTCGTCTCCAAAACTCCAGGTCATGAAGATCGAGTACAACAACAAGCGGCCGACGTACACCAAGGCCGTGGTGGCGGTGCTGGACCACGTGGACTGTAGATGTCAACCACGTCCTCCACCGTCCAGGAAGAAGACACCACGGAGACACCATCGAAACCAGACGCTGATCCACGGACACACGCCTGGACAGGTAGGACCGTCCTTAAAACATGTCCACTGTGTCCCCTGTGTCCCCTGTGTCCTGTGTGTCCACTGTGTCCACTATGTCCTGTATGTCCTACAGAGACACGTCTGTCCAGACTCTGGTTTATGACTGGGCCTGCATCACTATGAGGACGTACGAATAAACTAAACTCTATGAAATACGAAAATACACCCTGGACCAGTTTAATACCAGCACCTCTGAGTTAGGAGGGACGTTTAGTCCAGTTCTCTAGAGGGACGAGTTTAGTCTGGGTCCTCTGGTAACCTCTGATAACCAGATGACACATCAATCCAGGTCCCGGGTCAAACTTGTCCCAGAGTCTAGAAGATTTGATCCATCCTGGATTCTCAGCCTCCGTCTTCTTTCTGCCGTCCAGGTCAAGGTTCAGTCCAAGGACGAGCTCCACCAGTGGGACGAGCTGAAGCGGAACCAGAGGGTCCACCTGGACGATCTGCACTGGAGCTCCAGAGGAGACACCTTCTCTCAGCCCGGAGACGGGGAGGACGGGGTGGGCTTTGGTCCACACTGGGCTCATAATGCCAGCACACTTCTAGGGACTAGAGACGGATCTGAGGTCCAGGAGGACAGGACAGTCCGAGCCAAGAACAGAACCACTGACGTCCTGCTCAACAGGACCGAGGGGGACATGAACGAGGTGGACACAGCAACACTGGTTCTGTCCCAGGATGGTTCCTCTCAGCGGGTCACTCCACAACCTCAGACCAGGTTCATGTCCACAGAGGACACCATCAGGTTCAGACCAACCAAAGAACCAAACCCAGAACCTCGACCCCCGTCCAGACGCAGAGACAACGAGACTCCAGAGGACCAGAGGTCATCACAGAGGAAGGAGGACAGGAAGGAGGTCCTGGTCCTCAACTGGAGGTTGGACCAAGAGGAGACACTGAAGCAAATGAAACGAGAAGATGAGGATAGACTGAAAGAGACGGAGACAGACGGAGGGACACATGTCCACCATCTGCAAACAACAACACCAGGTAAGAGATGAGGAAAGACTGTTATGAATCAGGGACTAGTTTAGTCTGGTCCTCTGGTCGGAGGTCGTCTGTGAATCGTCCATGTCTGTTATTAGTAAAGATTAAACCATAAATTATCTGAACCCTGGTCCTGGTACCACAGAGATCCTGAGATAAACCTGGTCCAGAGAGAACCAGACTCTCTGAGATTTAGGATCGGAATCATAATTTATTGTCACTGCACAAGAGCAACGAAACGAAACGAAGAGCTTCACCTTTAGAGGACAGGTCACATGACAAGACTCCAACCAATCAGTGCCTCCATTCAGCATGAGCAGTTAATACATGGACCTGAGGGAAGGAAGATAAACAGTACATGACAGTACTATATATTTATAATGGCATTACATCAATGTAGCTGTTGATATTAATGTGTTCATCTGGTTTGAATACTGACAGGTCCTTAGTTATTGGTGACTAGTCAGACGTAGGGGGAAACCACAGGACCAGGTCCCAGGCAGAAGGTAGAACTAGTCCCTGAGAACAGGACTGATGTCTCATCTTTTTATCTGAATGACAGCCAGGACGACGTCCACCACCACCACCACCACCACCACCACCACCACACGGCCTCCGTCTCTTCGTCCAAACCTGACCAGGAGACGGATGATGAAGAACCGTAAACGGATCAGCAAGGCAGCGATGAGGGCGATGCTGATGATGTAGACCACCAGGTGAGTCCTTCACATTCAGACGGGGAAACGCTGAGTCTGTGTCTGAACATCTGCCTCCTCCTCCTCCAGATCCCCCCAGTAACACTACTAATGATGAACCTGTAACCTGGAGGCCGGCCGTCTCAGAGGACTCGGGAAGGCCGAGTGGTGTGTGGAGGACACTGTGGACGACACTCCACCTGGACCCGGGTTTAGATATCAGCAGAGACTCAAACCTGCACTTAAACCGAGTCCGTGGAGGGCGGAGCTTCTTTAAAGGGACGATGTTTGGAGACAACGTGTGATATCATCAGAGCTCATTAAAGCACCCTGGCCTCAGCTGTTGACTCTGGACAGACGGCATCAGAGGACAGCGCTGTGTTTCTTATTTATTTCTGAACCTGTTTCCTGATGGTTCTCTTTAGACCAGGGGGGTCCAACTCATTCTAGTTCAGGGACCACATTCAGTCCAGTTTGATCTGAAGGGGTCGGACCAGTAACACAACACAATAATAACCTACAAATAACTCCAGATGTTTCCCTTTGTTTAGGTCAAAGAAGAACAAGAGTTTCCATTTTATGAACCAAACTATTTAACGAACAACTGGACGTTTCTAAAAACAAAGAAGTGGAGTTTCTGTTTAGGGTCAGGTCTCAGTGTCGAGTTATGACCACAACTCCTTCCACTCATTCCGTAGAAGTTTTATAGAAACAGGAAACTAAAGAGAACCAGGAGCCACTTATAACGATGATATTTCCAATGTTCTTCTTAAGTTATTGAGAAACGAGTGCTCTTCTTCTTCTTCTTCTTCTTCTTCTTTTTCTTCTTCTTCTTCTTCTTCCTCTTCTTCTTCCTCTTCTTCTTCCTCTTCTTCTTTCTCTTCTTCTTCTTCTTCACACCAACTCACAACTGTTACTTACTTCTGTTTCTTTGGGACGTGGTGGAAAAGTTTTGTGATAACTTTGATATTTTGATGTAAGAATCTAACGTTCGACAATCTGCTCCGACTTGTGTTTTTATTCCATGTTAGCGTGATAGCATGCTAGCTCTTGGATGTTCCTACTGGGACCAACTCTACGACATTAAAGATCACTCAGTGTTTAAAGATGTGGACCTCCATAGTTCCAGAGACGTCATGTGGACATGAGTCCAGCCCTAGGTAGAGACAGAGACGTTGCCTCTTGTTGTCTCTGACTATAGACTGGGAGACGCTGGGGTGGGGGCTGATGAGCTGAGGTGAACTCTGGCAAACACTGTGTTTGTAGTTAGTTTGAGTCTTGGCTGCAAAGCCCCCGACTCAGCAAACATGTGCTCAGCTACCAGCGAAGGAGCCAAGACGAACCTGGTCCCTGTCAGTGTGGAATCCACCAGAGGTTCACTGTGGAGCAGCTGGATTCAGGTCTCACACAGACCCTCGACTTGTCAACAGCAGAACAGCTCGACATTCATCATGGAGGTGGGAGTCCTTCCTCTGGGTGTCCACCTCCTTCAGCTTCAAACAAAGACACAACAACCAGGAGTCTCCACAGAGGACTGAGACCACCTCTGATCCAGGGAGGATGTGAAAACCTTCAGATTAAAACTTAGGAACAACTTCAATAAAAGATGTATGAACATGATCAGATAAAGCAGGGACATCGTAACACAAGTTTAGGACTTTACCTTTGGGTCTTCCCAAAGGTAGGTTGGTAGACATGACACAGGTAGAGAAACACAGGTAAATACACACAGGTAAATACACACAGGTAGAGACACACAGGTAAATACACACAAGTAGAGACACACAGGTAAATACACACAGGTAAATACATACAGGTAGAGACACACAGGTAAATACACACAGGTAGAGACACAAGTAGAGACACACAGGTTAATACACGAAGGTAAATACACACAGGTAAATACACACAGGTAAATACATACAGGTAAATCAGGTTCAGGTTCAGGATCAGGATCAGGATCAGATATACAGGTAGAGACACACAGGTAAATACACACAGGTAAATCAGGTTCAGGTTCAGGATCAGGATCAGGATCAGATATACAGGTAGAGACACACAGGTAAATACACACAGGTAAATACACACAGGTAAATACACACAGGTAGAGACACACAGGTAAATACATACAGGTAGAGACACACAGGTAAATACATACAGGTAGAGACACGCAGGTAGAGACACACAGCTAAATACACACAGGTAAATACACACAGGTAGAGACACACAGGTAAATACACACAGGTAGAGACACACAGGTAGAGACACACAGGTAGAGACACACAGGTAAATACACACAGGTAGAGACACACAGGTAGAGACACACAAGTAGAGACACACAGGTAAATACACACAGGTAGAGACACACAGGTAGAGACACACAGGTAAATACACACAGGTAAATACACACAGGTAGAGACACACAGGTAGAGACACACAGCTAGAGACACACAGGTTAATACACACAGGTAGAGACACACAGGTAAAGACACACAGGTAGAGACACACAGCTAGAGACACACGGGTAAATACACACAGGTAGAGACACACAGGTAAAGACACAGGTTCAGTTACAGACAGGTCAGCAGACACATCAGGATAGTTAGTCAGACAGACAGGATAATCAGATCACAGGTTCAGTTCAGAAGGTTAGGATCAGACAGACAGGTAAAGACACACAAGTTAAGGTCACGGTAAGATCAACAGGATAGATAGACAGACAGGATACTGAGTTCAGGTTCAGGTTCAGGTTCAGGATCAGGTTCAGGTTCAGGTTCAGGTTCAGGTTCAGGATCAGGTTCAGGATCAGGATCAGGATCAGGATCAGGATCAGGATCAGACTGAGTTCAGGTTCAGGTTCAGGTTCAGGTTGAACAGATGTGGAGATAAATGGAGATAAAGTGGATCCATATGTGTGGGGGGGTTCCTCCTCGTATATTTACAGTAGCTGAACAGACTGAACCTCCGCATGACCTGAAACCTGAGGCTGAGCTCATCACATTCACATCAGCCACAACATTATGACCCCCACCCTGTTCTGATCAGGTATTTAAACGGATCCACATGGATCAAGTCACTCCTCCTTATGAAACTATTTCCATGTTGTTGTAGTTCTTATTTCAGCCACTAGAGGCCAGGACGCTGCTCTGACTCAACAAAACACAACTTGGTTTAAGGACTAAACTAAAGGTTCTGACCAAATTATTCGTTATGAATAATAACAATAGGCAGACACATTTACACAGAACAAGCATTTATTTCTAGTTTGTCAATAAAAAACAGTTTGAATAATTGGGATAGTTTGTAACAGACGTTGGTAAACTACAGAGAGTCTTAAAACATTCTCAGGATTTTCAGTTTGGACCATTGATTGAGCCCAGACACACAGTGAAGCACATCTATGCACATCTATACATGTCTATATTTATACCTCTATATATCTCTACATCTGTGGATCTATACATTTATATCTCTATGTATCTATATATACATATATCTATATTTATATTTCTCTACATCTGTACATCTCTATATTTATATCTCTATCTACACATCTATATTTTCATACATCTATATACACTGTCCGGCCAAAAACAAAGTCTCCATTTGGACTTAACTGAACTCATAGTCCAGCGCCTCCTGGTGGATCATTAGTTCAACAAGTTATTTAACCAACTGATGCAATGAGAAGCTTCTCTGGTGGAGAAGGGTCAAATCATTGGCTGCATCAAGCAGAGGAAACATCTAGAAACTACTAAAACTGGCTTAAGACCTTTATTCCAGACTGGAAGGATAGTGGAGAACCATGTTCTACCAGGAAGAAATAAATCCTGATTGATGGAGAAACGTTTGGAAGAAAAGCAGCAGTAGAACTCAGGGCTGTGTTTAATAGTGGAAGGAAAACATTTCACACCATGGACAATGTGAAGGGAACTCAAAGGACTGGGACTGAACAGAAAACCACACATTGTTGGTGACTTTTCTTTTGGCCAGGTAGTGCATCTATATCTGTATATCTATATCTGTATATCTATATCTGTATATCTATATCTGTATATCTATATATCTACACTTCAGCCAGGTCTCATAATGAGTGCGTCAGACAAATGTTTCCTCTGAAAGATACTGATCGTTGAGTCAGTGATGATGTAGGAACATGAGGAAGTCATGAGAGAAGCAGATTTCGACACAATTCTTCAGAGTTTGTGGTCAGGAGGAGGAACCAGGAGGAGGAACCAGGTCTGGGCTCAGGAGGAGGAACCAGGAGGAGGAACCAGGTCTGGGCTCAGGGGGAGGAACCAGGAGGAGGAACCAGGTCTGGGCTCAGGAGGAGGAACCAGGTCTGGGCTCAGGGGGAAGAACCAGGAGGAGGAACCAGGTCTGGGCTCAGGGGGAGGAACCAGGAGGAGGAACCAGGTCTGGGCTCAGGGGGCTGCTCTCATGAAGGCTGCAGGGAGCTGGCAGTACCCTGAAGCCTGAATGCTTCCCCCTGGAGGCCAGGAGGGGAAAGGTCCTGAGTAGTAGTCTGGGGGTTGGTCGCGGTCCGGCTCAGGGTCCCGTTCAGGTTCCAGCTGGGGGTCTGGCTTGGGGTCCAGCCGGGTCGAGTGGTCTTGACCGTGACATGTGAGGTCCTGAGTGGACCTGGTGGTGGTGAGGCTGGGCAGACAGACGTAGCCTTCACCAAACAGAACCAGGTTCAGTGGGACATCACCCCCGTCTCTATCCTGTGTCCTTGTCTCCTCTGCGGAGCCTGAGGACGTCTCTGCAGACTATCAGAGGACACAGAGAGGACGTGCTAGCGTTAGTATTTATTATTTATTATTACTGCAGCTAGTTAGCTTAGCTTCTCTCGTCTCAGTTTTATTCAAAACGCATGGTCCCTGGGGACGTTAGAGACATAGAAGAGGAGGACAGGAAACACCAGAACAGGACAGAACAGAGACGAGAGTCTGATGTGAAGCGTTTCGTTTCTTCTGTACTTCAGCACCAACACGAAGAAGAGGAAGTTTTTATTCAGCTTCTCATATGTCAAACATTAATCACAGTAACTCTCACCCTCTCACGAGTCACAGTAACCCTCACCCTCTCATTAATCACAGTAACTCTCACCCTCTCATATGAGTCACAGTAACTCTCACCCTCTCATTAATCAGTAACTCTCACCCTCTCATTAATCACAGTAACCCTCACCCGCTCATTAATCATAGTAACCCTCACCCTCTCATTAATCACAGTAACTCTCACCCTCTCATATCAGTCACAGTAACTCTCACCCTCTCATTAATCAGTAACTCTCACCCTCTCATTAATCACAGTAACCCTCACCCGCTCATTAATCATAGTAACCCTCACCCTCTCACGAGTCACAGTAACCCTCACCCTCTCATATGAGTCACAGTAACTCTCACCGTCTCATTAATCAGTAACTCTCACCCTCTCATATGAGTCACAGTAACTCTCACCCTCTCATTAATCAGTAACTCTCACCCTCTCATTAATCAGTAACCCTCACCCTCTCACGAGTCACAGTAACCCTCACCCTCTCATTAATCAGTAACCCTCACCCTCTCATATGAGTCACAGTAACTCTCACCCTCTCATTAATCAGTAACTCTCACCCTCTCATTAATCACAGTAACCCTCACCCGCTCATTAATCATAGTAACTCTCACCCTCTCATTAATCAGTAACTCTCACCCTCTCACGAGTCACAGTAACTCTCACCCTCTCATATGAGTCACAGTAACTCTCACCCTCTCATTAATCACAGTAACTCTCACCCTCTCACGAGTCACAGTAACTCTCACCCTCTCATTAATCACAGTAACCCTCACCCTCTCATTAATCACAGTAACTCTCACCCTCTCACGAGTCACAGTAACTCTCACCCTCTCATTAGTCACAGTAACTCTCACCCTCTCATTAATCACAGTAACCCTCACCCTCTCACGAGTCACAGTAACCCTCAACCTCTCATTAATCACAGTAACCCTCACCCTCTCACGAGTCACAGTAACTCTCACCCTCTCATTAATCACAGTAACTCTCACCCTCTCATTAATCACAGTAACTCTCACCCTCTCACGAGTCACAGTAACTCTCACCCTCTCATATGAGTCACAGTAACTCTCACCCTCTCATTAATCACAGTAACTCTCACCCTCTCACGAGTCACAGTAACTCTCACCCTCTCATTAATCACAGTATACCCTCTAAACCTCATTCACGAGTCACAGTAACTCTCACCCTCTCATTAATCACAGTAACTCTCACCCTCTCACGAGTCACAGTAACTCTCACCCTCTCATTAATCAGTAACCCTCACCCTCTCATATGAGTCACAGTAACTCTCACCCTCTCACGAGTCACAGTAACTCTCACCCTCTCATATGAGTCACAGTAACTCTCACCCTCTCATTAATCACAGTAACCCTCACCCTCTCACGAGTCACAGTAACTCTCACCCTCTCATTAATCACAGTAACTCTCACCCTCTCATTAGTCACAGTAACTCTCACCCTCTCATTAATCACAGTAACCCTCACCCTCTCACGAGTCACAGTAACTCTCACCCTCTCATTAATCACAGTAACTCTCACCCTCTCATTAATCACAGTAACTCTCACCCTCTCATAATCACAGTAACTCTCACCCTCTCATTAATCACAGTAACTCTCACCCTCTCATTAGTCACAGTAACTCTCACCCTCTCATATGAGTCACAGTAACTCTCACCCTCTCATTAATCACAGTAACCTCACCCTCTCATAATCACAGTAACTCTCACCCTCTCATTAATCACAGTAACTCTCACCCTCTCATTAATCACAGTAACCCTCACCCTCTCACGAGTCACAGTAACTCTCACCCTCTCATTAATCACAGTAACTCTCACCCTCTCACGAGTCACAGTAACTCTCACCCTCTCATTAATCACAGTAACTCTCACCCTCTCATATAAGTCACAGTAACTCTCACCCTCTCATTAATCACAGTAACTCTCACCCTCTCATTAGTCACAGTAACTCTCATCCCTCTCATTAATCACAGTAACCTCACCCTCTCATAAGTCACAGTAACTCTCACCACTCTCATTAATCAGTAACTCTCACCCTCTCAGGATCTGTCACAGTAACTCTCACCCTCTCATTAATCACAGTAACTCTCCACCTCTCACGAGTCACAGTAACTTCACCCTCTCATTAGATCACAGTAACTCTCACCCTCTCATGTAAGTCACAGTAACTCTCACCCTCTCATTAATCACAGTAAGCTACTACCCTCCATGAAGATCACAGTAACTCTCACCCTCTCATTAATCACAGTAACCTCACACCTCTCATATGAGTCCAGTAACTGTCACCCTCTATTAATCACAGTAACCTCACCCTCTCAAAATCACAGTACCACGACCACCTTCAGGGGTCACAGTAACCCACTTAATAGATACAGAACCACCTCTAGGTCACAGTAACTTCACCCTCTCATTAATACAGTAACTACCCTCTCATAAACACAGTAACTCTCACCCTCTCACGAGTCACAGTAACTCTACCTCTATAATCATAACCCTCACCCTCATATGAATCACAGTAACTCACCCTTCACGATCACAGTAACTCTCACCCTCTCATGAGTCAAGTAACTCTCACCCTCTTTATCACGTAACCTCACCCTCTCATTAATCTACTCCACCCTCTCAGAGTCACAGTAACTCACCTTCATTAATCAGTAACTCTCACCCTCTCATGTAAGTCACAGTAACTCTCACCCTCTCATTAATCACAGTAACTCTCACCCTCTCATGTAAGTCACAGTAACTCTCACCCTCTCATTAATCACAGTAACTCTCACCCTCTCATATGAGTCACAGTAACTCTCACCCTCTCATTAATCACAGTAACTCTCACCCTCTCATTAATCACAGTAACTCTCACCCTCTCATATGAGTCACAGTAACTCTCACCCTCTCATTAATCACAGTAACCCTCACCCTCTCATTAATCACAGTAACCCTCACCCTCTCATTAATCACAGTAACCCTCACCCTCTGTGTTTCCTCCCTTATTTCTTCCTCATTGTGCGTTAGCGTTAGCGCTGAATGAGTCGCCCCCTTTGCAGTCCACGTTATAAGCATTAGGCTAATGTTAGGTTAACGTTAGCCTAACATTAGCCTAACATTAGCCTTTATGAAAAGAAATCTGTTGGACATGGCATTAAAACCTGTTAAATAAACCAGACACTACACCTGAAAAACTCTGGACTCTGTCCCTGACAGATGAGGAGGACATGTCTCTGAGTCTATTCTTTGGTGACGATGAGGAGGACATGTCTCTGACCTGACAGAAGATGTATGGTCCACTGAAGCTCATGGACGACGTGTCCGAGCCGCTGACCTTCTCTGCAGGAGACGGCAGGTTTTCACAGCTCCAGCAGCCTTCGTCCTGGTCCACGCTCGTCCTCGTCCTCTCTGGGTCCCTGTTGGACCACAGCAAGGCTTCTGAGGAGCTGCACAGAGGAAGGGTTCAGGGTTAGGGTTGGATTACTCCGTCCTGAGGAGAACGACCTGTGTGGATCAACCTCACCATGTGGACATGTTGTCCAGCTCCTGCACTTTACAGATGGACATGTCCTCAGTGTGGATGAGTGTCTTGCTGCTGGACGACTGGGGCACGGAGAGGAGGGACACGTTAGTTCAAGAAGGAAAACACGAAGAAGAACAAGGTGTTAGGGTTGAGCCTCACCCGGATCTCAGAGAGGATTTTACTTTTTCCTGGAGAAGGAACCGAGTCCACCCACAGAACCACCTTCCTAAGGGGTCACAGGGAACAGAACCAGGTTTAAATAGAGACAAGAACCACCTTCCTAAGGGGTCACAGGGAACAGGACTGGATTTGACGTGTGCATACAGATGGAGACGAGGTCATGAGACAGTTGGACCAGATCACTGATGTAGATTATGAGAAGGGGGACGGGCTATGTATCTGGAGCCCTGAGGAACACCCCTGGACAGAACCGGGTAAAAGGAGTTTAAAGGACCTGGAAGTGTACCTCTGACATGCTGGGATGGTGCAGTAGAGGGTGAGGAAGACCGAGGCCACGATGATGG
This sequence comes from Mugil cephalus, assembly GCF_022458985.1. Classification (NCBI taxonomy): domain Eukaryota; kingdom Metazoa; phylum Chordata; class Actinopteri; order Mugiliformes; family Mugilidae; genus Mugil; species Mugil cephalus. Next base: position 101,264 of record NC_061789.1, on the reverse strand, counting down.
CGGTGAAGACGTAGAGGAGAACCGAGGGTGCTGAGAGGACAGAAGACAGAGACATGAAGACGACGAAGATGATGAAGATGATGAAGATGATGAAGATCCAGAACAGAATCAGATCTCACCTCTGTTAGAGGTCCATTCCACAGGGTCAGTCCACTCTGAGGGGACACATTCATACTTGAAACCACGGCCAGTTGAGACCACCAGAGACCGGACCCTGACCTGGTGGACTTGAGACGGGACCAGAGACCGTCCCTGGATGGTCAGAGACGTGGAGCCCTCAGAGATGTTCAGCAGCACCAGAGACCCCTGGAGGACCAAGGTTTGAGTTTCATTCAGGGACAGAGATAGAGGACAGAGACAAAGACAAAGACAGAGGACAGAGACAGACTCACCTGCTCCTGTGTTCTGTAGTAACAGACCTGGTAAGACAATCTGAATGTTGAAGTCCTGGGTTCGGACCACTCCACCAACCAGACGTCATCCCCTTTCTCACTCACATTTACCTGGTGGGGAGGAGGGGGACGGACTGGACAACCAGAGGACAAAACCAGACAGGACAACCAGAGGGGACAACCAGAGAGGACAACCAGAGAGGACAACCAGAAGACCACAGTGTGAGGAAAGACGTCAGGCATTTTCCATTTACTGATGAATGATGTGATGCTTCCCTCCAGCCACCAGGTGGTGCTGCTTCATTATCATGTGTCAGAAAGCTGTTAGACTGTTGTGTTGTTCTTCACCTCATATCTAACGTGTTATTCATTCATCTCCATGTCAACACAGGATTAAATCTGGTTTTCATCTAATAAAGAGAGCAAATTAAAGTGAATCTGCTCCACGGATCAACCTAAACGTTTCCTATGATCCAGGTTAATATCTGACCCTGAACTCCACAGAGGCCACTTCCTTTTTAGAGGATTCATTAAAATGGTGAAAAATTATTTGGTTGTGTTAAAATAGTTAAAACATCATAAAAACAAGGACAATGCACTTTTACACATTTTAACTTAGAAATGGGTCAAATTTTACCCTTAAACGGTTAAAATCTGGTGTTAGCTCTTACTGTTCTTGCTGGGGTCAAAGGTCTTGGTTTGGAGCGTCGGCTTCAGGTCCAGCAGAACGTGTTCTGGTTCTGAGACATTGAGGGAGCAGCTGAACCTCAGCATCGTCCCGCTGGAGTCAGGACGTGTTCTCGGTTTCATGCAGCACGGCTTGGACCTGCAGACGGGATGAAGACAGACTCGTGAGAGAAGGAACCAGGACCTGGACCAATGAGCTGGGACTCCACCTACGCTGCTGTGGCGTTGGTTCTGCACATCAGCGTGAAGGAAATGTAGTGAGCCCTCTCTCTGCTCAGGTCCCAGCTGCACATCACCTCCCCGTCTCCAGCCAGCTCACAGTCCACCGACGGGACCTGGTCCACGTCTAGATCAGAGTAGACCAGATTAGATTAGTTTAGATTAGATTAGATTAGATTAGATTAGATTAGATTAGATTAGATTAGATTAGATTAGATCAGATTAGATTAGATTAGATCAGATTAGATCAGATTAGATTAGATTAGATCAGATTAGACCAGATTAGATTAGATTAGATTAGATTAGATTAGATTAGACCAGATTAGATTAGATTAGATTAGATTAGATTAGATTAGATTACATTAGATTAGACCAGATAAAATTAGATTAGACCGGATTAGTTTAGATCATATGCACAGATGAGAGACCAACACATACACAATGACTGACCTCTTCCACTGGTCCAGGTCACTGGGTGACTCCAGATGCTCCACTGTCCCACGTCGGCCCTGGTCCTGACCCGGGCCGTGAACCTGTGTCCTGGAAGCAGCCGCCGGCTGTCCAGCTTCACTCTGGTGTCAGAGACGTTGTGAGTCTGCAGAGAGACAGTGTTGATGCCACATCTAAACTGAGCTTTCAGAGAAATACATCAACAAGAACAGGATCCAGATACAGGTGCTGGTTTAAAGTTTGCTTTAAAATACTGTAAATTCATGTCTATAGCTGCTACCTCCTTTAACTTGGCATTTCAGGTTTACAGTTTATATTTTAACCAGTTTTAATTTGTTTTATTTTATTGTGTATCACTCTTTCTACTGTAGTACTTCTTCTTCTACTACTTTTTATCTTGTCCTAGATACAGAGATACAGACGCTTTCCACTGATACCGTGATAACAGCAAGAGTTCTTTTAGGTCCATTTGATCATTGTCCCCTAGTGGACTCATAGCAGGCGTCAGGGGGACTGTTGAACTACAACATTCACTCAGGAAGTCCACAACTTTTACCCAAAATGGAGCCACTAATGTCCACTCCCACAGTCAGTTCTCAGTTCTGTTTTACATTTCCAACCACTGTCATTGAGCAGCTTCACTGTGTGTAATCTCTCAGGGGTTAGGTAATATCTGGGTACAAATGAAATCTATGTCTTGACGTAAATCTGCTTCCTGATTCTATAGCTGTCCCCTACCGTCCATTCGTCCTGATGCAGCATCCTGTAGCTGAGCTGGTAGGACAGCACTCTGTTCAGGGACGAAGACGGGGGGTACGGGCTGGACCACTGCAGCCACTGGCCTCCATCATCTGCTGTCCACGTGGTCAGTTGGACGGGAGGACGGGGTCTCACTGCAACGCAGACAGAGGGTTAACAAGAGACGAGCCGGACTCAGAGGGACAGAGAAGGCATCAGGACATCAGGACTCACAGAGCTGAGACAGAACCAGAGACTTGGGTTGGGATGAGCAGACATCCAGCGTCTTGTTGTCCAGGAAGAACGCAATGTGCTTGTTCCCGATGGCAAAATTCTTAGTGTCCAATCTGCAGCTGGACAATTCAGCGTCTACAGGATGATCAGGGACACACTGCATCCTGGAAGATGAAGAAGAAGAAGAAGAAGAAGAAGAAGAAGAAGAAGAAGATTTTCTTGTCACTGTGAAAAACGACCAAATACAGTTGATCAGCTCTTTGGAGCAATAAAAATAGAAACTACAGCAGCTATACACAACAAAATACAATCTATACAATAAAAGCTGCTGAGAATGAATGGAAGTGGCCCAGTGAGGGAAAGATCTTAATTTAAAACAGTCAACAATTAAACAATAGAGGAAATGGTGTCTCTGTTAGTGTAAATGTGTCGATTCAAGAATCAAGAATCCTTTAGTGTCGTTATGTGAGAACATGACACATTTTTGGGCAGTAGCTTCTGTCTTAGTAGTGCAATATAAAGAATAAGCACCTATAAAAAATAAACACAAAATAAAAATAGAGTTGTACAGATTAAAAGCGTTCCTTCCTGATGTCAGGAATGTTAGTAACACGTAAATGTTTCAGATTTCTTTAACTTACTAATTAAAAGCTTCATTTAAAGATTTTGTGTTTTACTTGTGTTAGCTTAGTCTTATATTTAAATTTGTCTGATGATCTGAAACATTGAGGTGTGACAAGCAAGAAAATGAGAAATCAGGAAGGAGGCAACACTTTTTCACACCACTGTACTGTATATCTGTACTGTGCAAAAGTTTTGGGCAGGTGTGAAAAATGCTGTGAACTAAGATACTTTCAGATATATAAATAATGATTGGTTATTTTTGTCAATTTACAAAATGCAGTGTGAGCGAACAAAAGTAAAATTCATCAGGCATCAAGTGGTCTTCATGGAAGAGCTGCAGCCAAACATCCGTCCCTCTGACATGGAAACAAGACCAAGACCAGAACTTAGGAACTGGGCTCAGAAACTTCTGGACTGACGAGTCAACATGTGGACTATTTGAAAGGCGGGCCACACAAGATACTGATTTGATTTAGATATCTTTTCTGTTCATTCCTGATGAAAATAAACTTTTAACACTAACATGTCTGAAAGTTTTCTGAGTTCACAGCGTTTGTTCCACACCAGCCTCAAAGTTTTGTATAGTGCTGTATGAACAGGTGAATTAGCAGCAAACACACAGTGCAGAACAAAGCAGAAGAGTGAGGCTCAGATCCACCTTGACCAACATCCACCTCCACCTCCACCGTTACCTGCCATCAATCACGTCCAGCCACAGTTGAGCTGAGGAGTTTCTGAGTGTCCTCCACCGGCAGCTGACGTGGGACGCGTAGTCGTTGTAGCAGTGCAGGGAATCCAGAGACGGGGACACTGAGCAGAGAGGAACATAATAATATATATTATATATACAGACAGTGACACAGTCCTCATGATTTGGCCTGTACATGCCAACGCATTAGATTTGACATGAAACAACTAAGATGCAGTTGAAGAGCAGATTTTGAGGTTTAATTCAAGAGGTTAAACAAACATATCCAGTGAAAGGTTATGGAATAGAAGCCATTTCTATACAAAGCCTCCTCATTCCAGGGGCTCAAAAGTTATTGGACAAATGAACATTACCATGAACAAAAGGTTCATTTTTGAAGTATTGTTGAGAATCCTTTGCAGGTAATGACTGCATCAAGTCTGGAACCCATGGGCGTCACCAGACTCTGGGTTTCCTACTTGTGATGCTCTTCCAGGATTTAGTGCAGCTGTCTTCCCTTCTTACTGGTTTTTCTGGTCTTTCTGCCCTAGGTTTAGGTTTAGGTTTAGTCTTAAGTTAGTGAAATGCAGCTCAGTCAGGTTGAGATCTGGTAACTGACTCAGATACTGCAGGATGTTCCACTTCTTGGGTTTCATCTGTTGGGTGTTTCGGGTCTTTGTGCATCTGTCCGATAAACTCTGTGGCATTTAGCTGAATTTGAGCTGAAAGTATATCCCATGCATCACACGGAAACCACCATGTTTTACAGAAGGTGCAGTGTGCATTGAAGGCTTCTGCATTCTTTCTTCTTCCCGTCATTCTGGTCCAGGTTGATCATGCCATCCGAGACCTGGGCTGATGTCTAAGGTCTGATGTGGCCTTCCTGTTTTTGAGGCTGACTGATTGTTTACACCTTGTGGTGAACCCTCTGTATTTAGTCTCGTGAAGTCTTCTGTTTATTGTAGACGTAGATACTGATACACCTGTTAAACATTCACTGACTGCAGGTTCTGGGTTCACAGCAACAGCTTCTAAATATAAAAGCCACACATGGAATCAACTCCAGACATTTTACCTGCTTAAATGATGAAGAATTATTATTAGTAGTATTAGTTTATTGAATTGGGACAATGCACATTAGTCAACATTGATTCATGGGGGAATAGCCCGTGCAGCCCATGAAACAGCCTCTGACTGCGTTGTCCAATTACTTTCGGTCCCTTGGAAAAAAAAGGCAGCTGCACATTAAAGAGCTTTTATTCTGAAACCCTTTGTCCAGTTTGTATGTGCAGTAAACTCCCTTGTCGTACAGCAGAGAGAGTGGTATTTGGTTGATAACGTAACAGCAAGTCAAAATATGACTTTTGCTACGAGGCTAAAACAATATGTGGGCAGATCACTTTGTTTTGATCGTAGTAAAAGCTCACAAGCCAAAAATATGTGGACAACCGTGCGGTAAATGCTGTGAATGTTGGTGAAGGTTTAATGAATGAGTGAATATTTACCGCTGTGTGAGCTGAAGGTGCAGAGATGAGGATCAGAGACGCTGAGAACCAGACGAGGCTGCAGAGACCAGAGCAGAGCCCAGAGGAGAGGCATGGTTCCTGGGGAGGGAGGTCGGCTCTCACCCTCTCACCCTCTCAGAGACCTGAGAGATCTGGCTGAGCCTGTTGTTGTGATGAGGGGGGAGGGCTGAAGGAGAGACAGTGACAGAGAGGGAGAAGTTCATTTACTAGAAATAATGAAGAAATGAAGAAATGAGTCATAACCACAGCAGCAGCCTCTTCCGCTCTGACTGAGTTCTTGTTGTGGGATGTGACCACACGTCCTCCTGCTGCTGCTTATCTCCCCCGACACATGTGATACACACAACAACACACTAACAACACACTAACGACACACTAACTACACACTAACAACACACTAACACAACGGCATCTTTGAATCAACTTGAATTAACCTGACGTTTAATACGTTTGAGCAAAGTCGTGATAAACATTCTGGATTTGAGACAGACAGACAGACAGACAGACAGATAGATAGATAGATAGATAGATAGATAGATAGATAGATAGATAGATAGATAGATAGATAGATAGATAGATAGATAGATAGATAGATAGAAGATAGATAGATAGATAGATAGAAGAAGACAGACAGAAGATAGATAGAAGATAGATAGATAGATAGATAGATAGATAGATAGATAGATAGAAGATAGAAGATGATAGATAGATAGACAGACAGACAGATAGATAGATAGATAGATAGATAGACAGACAGATAGATAGATAGATAGATAGATAGATAGATAGATAGATAGATAGATAGATAGACAGACAGATAGACAGACAGACAGACAGACAGACAGACAGACAGACAGACAGATAGATAGATAGATAGATAGATAGATAGACGTTACCTTGTGATGGTCGCTGCCGTTCCTCGTCCTGATGAGAAGTGAGTGGGGGACCGAGTGGAGAAGTGACTGGGACTTTCCTGGGTTCAGTTCCCTCTTTCGGTCCGGCCTCTGTTGGCCTCTGTCGGTCTCTGTTGTTGTTTCCTGCTCAGTCAGCTGTTCTCATGTTCACTCAGCCCTCCTTTATCACACATTCATGTGTTCATGTTAACAGAGCTACAGGACACTTCTGCTTTCTGGTGAATAAAAGATCCTTCCACAGAACATCTCTGCCCACAAACTGTTCACAGAGAACTGGTCTGTGATAAAACAAGAACAACATCATCTACAATAATATACAATAATACAAGAATAACATCATCTACAATAATATACAATAATACAAGAATAACATCATCTACAATAATATACAATAATACAAGAATATCATCATCACATTAAATGTAACAGGATTAGATTAGATGTTAGATTATTTTAAATAGTTTAGATCAGAGACTAGACTAGATCAGAGCCTTCTGATTGAGTCACATAGAAACTGTGAGGACTTTACATGAATACTGAGACAGTTCACTGACTGTGGGAGTTCTCATTACTGAGTAAGATGCTTTCATCACGCCTCCTCGGATCATGTAGCGGGTCCAGGACGGCATTTAACCACGAGCTATCACATAAACTCACCTTAACCCTGTTCAGCTGCATCAGTTTAGTCTGAAAACCTGAAGTGTTGGAGTCCAACCTGAAAGCTGTGTTCTGGAGTTTAGTTTCAACCTTCTAGAGATGAGTCAACGGTCTGACTCACACTTTACTAGAAACACGAAAATTACAGAGAAGAATTACTGTCAGGACCATGACCGTAATCTAGATTAGATTAGATTAGATTAGATTAGATTAGAGATTAGATTAGATTAGATTAGATTAGAGATTAGATTAGATTAGATTAGATTAGATTAGATTAGATTAGATTAGAGATTCAATTATATTATATTATATTAGATTATATTAGATTAGATTAGATAAGAGATTCAATTAGATTAGATTAGATTAGATTAGATTAGATTAGATTAGATTAGATTAGAGATTCAATTAGATTATATTATATTAGATTATATTAGATTAGAGATCAGATTAGATTAGATTAGGGATTAGATTAGATTAGATAAGAGATTCAATTAGATTAGATTAGATTAGATTAGATTAGATTAGATTAGATTAGAGATTAGATTAGATAAAATTAGATTAGATTAGAGATTAGATTAGATTATATTAGAGATTAGATTAGATAAAATTAGATTAGATAAAATTAGATTAGAAATTAGATTAGATAAAATTAGATTAGATTAGAGATTCAATTAGATTAGATTATATAAGAGATTAGATTAGATAAGAGATTAGATTAGATTAAAATAGTTTAGATGAGATTAGATTAGCATAGAATAAAATATCTTAGATTAGATATTAGAAATGAGATCAGATTAAATTAGAAAAAATTAGATTAAAATAGTTTAGATGAGATTAGATTAGAATAGAATAGATTAGATTAGATATTAAAAATGAGATTAGATTAAATTAGATAAAATTAGACTGAATTTGATTAGAGCTTCGAGATTATATTATATTTGATTAGAGATTAAATTAGATTAACATAAGATTTTAATCAAGTCCATCTAATCTAATCTTTCTTTCTGTCTCTTTGTATTTCTGTCTGTCTTCATTTCTTTCTTTCTTTCTTTCTTTCTTTCTTTCTTTCTTTCTTTCTTTCTTTCTTTCTGCCTTCCTGTTTGTCTTTATCTCTCGCCCCCAGACTTCCTCCTAACAAATATCTTTAACACTTTGACAGACACAGTCAGAGCAAAGTTGATGATGAACAAAAATAGTTTGTTCCTCATTCAGCCTCTGATGTTTTGGTGTCACATTTGATCCGGATTAAACTGGACTCTCTGGTTCCCTGTTAGGATGTGGTCCTCACGGACTCCTCTGTTTCTAGAGGTTCTAGAGTTTGTGGAGGAGTTTATGGAGGAGTTTGTGGACGTCTGCAGCTATGAGAGCAGAGAGATGGTATCAGCTGGTGGTGAGTGCTGATGCACAACTGTTGGGGTTAACGCCTCAGACAAGTCAGGACGACCAGAATAGAAACTTCTAGAAAGACTCGGTCATTCTCAGAAACGAGGAGGAACTGATGAGCTCAGAAAAGCTACAGGAGGTTAGAGTCCAGAACCGACTGAGCCTCATGGTCATCAGAATCAGACTCAGACTCAGACTCAGACTCAGAATCAGAATCAGAATCAGAATCAGACTCAGAATCAGAATCAGAATCAGACTCAGAATCAGACTCAGGGTCAGAGTTAGATTAAGAGTCCTGGAGGCTCAGGCCGAGGAGGAGGAGTGGCAGCAATCTTCCACTCTGCTTTACGTATTAATCCTAGACTTAAGCAAAGCTTTAATTCATTTGAAAGCCTTGTGTTTATGTTTGCTTATGTTTATTTTGTTTAATATGGACACAAATACATTGACGTTGTCCCAGTGGACAGACCAGATGCTTTGCTCGAGTGTATATAACAGATGTGCTAATTTTCAACACTTATTCTTAGTCTTGCTCATCCAGACTGGAAACACAAAAACCAATTCTCTTTGTTGTGGTGTGTCGCCCACCTGCTCCTTACTCTGAATTTTTAGCTGAATTCTCTGAGTTTCTATGTAATTTAGTGCTTAGAACAGATAAAGTCATTATAGTAGGTGACTTTAACATCCATGTTGATGTTGGCAGTGACAGTCTTAGTTCTTCATTTATGTCATTATTAGACTCAATTGGCTTTTCTCAGAAAGTAAATGGTTCAACTCACTGTTTCAATCACACCTTAGATCTTGTACTAACTTATGGCCTAGAAACTGAAGGTCTAACCGTATATTCTCACAACCCTCTATTGTCTGATCATTTCCTCATAATATTCAAGATTAGAACAGGATATTATTCTTCATTAATAGAAGAAAACAAGAACAAGCCCAGATTTCTTTTCAGCTGTAGCCAGGCTGACAAAGAGTCACAGCTCTGTTGAGCATCTATTCCTTCAGACCTCAGCAGTAATGACTTCATGAGCTTCTTCTCTGATAAAATTGTTGACATTAGAGATAAAATTCATAGCACCCTTCCATCTGTCAAAGATGTAAGTACAGTGGCATTAGAAACCTCTGTAGGACCGAGTCAGTATTTGGATTCTTTCTCTCTAATTGATCTTCCTGAGCTCACTTCAGTTATTACAGCATCTAAACCATCAACTTGTCTTCTAGACCCCATCCCAACTAAGCTGCTCCAGGAGGTTTTTCCATTAATTAATACCTCCATATTAAATCAGATAAACTTCTCTTTATTAACAGGATATGTGCCCCAGTCTTTTAAAACTGCTGTAATTAAACCTGTACTTAAAAAACCCACTCTTGACCCAGATGTTTTAGCCAATTACAGGCCAGAAGGAGAAGGAGACTGTTTATTACTTTATTTTTCATTCATGTTCCTGAGTTAAATCAGATGAATGAATGTCTCATGTCTGGTTCCTGGTCCTCAAACTAATGTAAACATGTATTTGTCGCATTAGAACATCAGAGCTGATTCAGACACTTGTCAACATCATCACATTAGAAACATCAGGACACTTGTTCTTCTTCATGGTTCCTAATAAACCAGTTCAGAGGGGGACCTTGTAGACCACATTAGACCCTGATTAGACCTGAGGATGTTTCCTGGATCTTCTCTGATTGGCTCAATGAAAACCACATGACAACAAACCTCACTGAGAGGAACCAGGAACCACGTTACCACACATGGTTCCTGGTTCTAGATGGAGGGTTAAAGGTTTAGTCCACCTCTAGAGATCATGACTTGAAACGAGGACATGTCAGAGTCCTGTGGATTTATCAAGGCTCAACGCTGACACCTGGTGTCCACAGAATGAACTACTTGAATCGTCCTCAGCACATTCTGTTCTTTAACCCTCAGGCTTCAGGTTCACGTATTCATTTACTCTGGAGTCATTTAGGACAAAAACTCCAAAACAAATGCTATAAAGACTGAGGTGATTCATTTTTTTCTGCATTTTCCTGCATAAATCTCTTAAACCACGTCAGCACCATAGTGATAATGCATTGGTTTTATATCAAACTTTTCTATTAAATGCTCAAAGCGCTTACATTTGAATGCTGGTGGTGGTGGCAAACTACCTCAGGACAGACTGATGGAGACACAGCTGCTGATCTGCACCTATAGCCTCTACAAGTGTCTTGCCCAAGGACACAACAGACCGGCTAGGGACAGGGCGGAATCAAACCACCAACCTTTACGTTTTTGGACAACCTCTCTACCTCCTGGGCTCCTACAGCTCAGTAGCTCAGGTCTCAGGTCTCAGGTCTCAGGTCTCAGGTCTCAGGTCCACTTTACAAATTTACCAAAAAAGCATCGTTTGACCAGATCTTCTAAAATACTGACCTGATCGCATTATTCGTTTTTGTGCAGCATCACGTTTAAAATTTACTACAGAAAATGTCCCATTGACCTCTATCTATCTATCTATCTATCTATCTATCTATCTATCTATCTATCTATCTATCTATCTATCTATCTATCTATCTATCTATCTATCTATCTATCTATCTATCTATCTATCTATCTATCTATCCCTCCCTCCTCTAACCAACTTTCCTCTCCTACCATTTGCTGCAATCCCTCCTCCTCTCCAACATCACGCTATCCCCTCCCTCCCTCTTTCTCCCCTTCATCTCACCTCCAGCTTCTCTCTCTCCTCCTCCTCCTCCTCCTCCTCCTCCTCCTCTCTCTCCTCCCTCCACTTCTCTTCAGTCTGTTCTTCATCGGACGACCAGAACACACGAGGTAAGAGTCTGTTTCACTTTATCTGCATCAGCTGCTGCTTTAAGATGGAGACGGGACAATGGACAGGGACAGAGACGGGGACAGAGATGGGGACAGAGAGAGAGGGACAGAGAGAGAGGGACAGAGACAGTGATACAGAGAGACAGAGAGACAGAGACAGGGACAATGGACAGGGACAGAGACGGGGACAGAGAGAGAGAGACAGAGACAGAGAGACAGAGACAGACATACAGAGAGACAGAGAGACAGAGACAGGGACAATGGACACGGACAGAGAGAGCGGGACAGGGACAGAGACAGAGACAGGGACAGAGAGACAGAGAGACAGAGACAGAGACAGAGAGACGACGATGATGATAAAAATCTTGAGAGACATCGTCGTCCCGTCAAAGAAAATAGATTTAATCTGAACTCATTGACAGACTGGAGACAGACGGACAGATGTGTTCAGGGACAGGACGAGTCCAGAGGTTTCAGTGTGGACATGATTGTGAGATGTGAGCTGGAGCTGTTTCACTTCTTCATCTCAGTGAGCGATGGGACGTCCCCCATGTTCTCCATGTCCTCACGTCCTCTTTCATGGATATCTGCTCTTCATGTGGAAGCCATTCATTTAGATTCATTTTGTTTTTTCCAGAAGGTTTGTCCCCTGGTGAGACATGTCTCCCCTGATAGGAACATGTCTCCCCTGATGGAACATGTCTCCCCTGATAGGACATGTCTCCCCTTATGGGAGATGTCTCCCCTGATAGACATGTCTCCCCTGGTGAGACATGTCTCCAGAGGTTGTGGATTCATTTAAAGAGCATCAGAAGTTTGTCTTTTCTTAGATGGTCTCAGAGGTCAGAGGTCAGAGGTCAGCCTATTTCCAATTAGAAAAGCATGACCTCTTAATTAAGATCATTAACGAAGACACGGATGCAGGTTTAATCTTCCAGAACAGGACAATTAACAGGATGAAGATGATGAGACTCTGGGGGATGAAGTAAATTTAATGTGGTCCAGATTACAAATTGTGTTTCTTGAGTTTCTTGCTGCAGGAAAACTGGACAAAGAAGGAACAAAAGAAAAGAGACAGATGTGACTTCAACAGATAAAAAGACGAGAGGAACAACTAGAGGAACAACTGGAGAACTAGCTAGAGGAACACTGAGATGAACAACAAGAGGACCAAATGAAGGAACAGTTAGAAGAACAACTAGAGGAACAGGTAGAGGAGCAGCTGGAGGAACAATAAGATGAACTATTCAATTCAACTCTATTTATATAGCGCTAATAACAATACAGTACGTACATCGTCCCCCTGCAGCCTCGGCCTATAGCAGCATCACTAAGGGATGGTTAAGTCCAGCTCTAACTATAAGCTTTGTCTAAAAGGAAAGTCTTAATCCTGACCTTAAACGTAGAGACGGTGTCTACCTCCAGAACCCAAACTGGGAGCTGGTTCCACAGGAGAGGAGCCTGATAGCTGAAGGTTCTACCTCCCATTCTACTTTAGAACCTCTAGGAACCACAAGTAGAGGAACAAATGAAGGAACAACTAAAGGAACAGCTAGAGGAACAATATGATGAATGACTAGAGGAACAGCTGGAGGAACAGCTGATGTTGATTCAGGGTGGATGGAGGATTCTGTCCGTTTCCTGGTGCATCCTGGGACCGATCCTGGTGGATGGAGATGGAGCGTCCTCTCCCAGAGTCCTCAGTGTTCAGTCCTCATGTCCTACATCCTATGGAACCATAGTTGATTTATTCTCGCCTGGTTTGATTTATTAATTTATCCTTCTACTACTGGTGCTAACGCAAACATCCGTCCCTGAAACTCAGTGAGTCATTGTCTTCCTGTTTTCTTCACATGTTCTGGATCCTGGAGAGAAAACTGTGGCCAGTGAAAAGCTGGAAGTTAAAAGAGCTGCAGCAACACGAGAGGAAACAGATCCAAGAGAAGAGAGGGATGAGAACAGAAAGAAGCAAAAAGAGGAGGGAGAGAGAAATGGAAGGACAGCCAAATGAGAGAGGGAGTGGATGGATGGACAGGGGGAGAGATAGAGTGGCATTCAGGGACTTGGTTTGTGCAGAGGATGAAGAAAAGATAAAAATGAGGAGGAGAAGGAGATGAAATCTGGACCTGAAACAAGACTCATTCATCAGGAGGAAAAGATTCAACACTTTTATTCTGGTCCATCCCTCCATCCCTCCCTCTCCACCTCCATCCATCTCAAATAGTGGATTGAGCAGATGAACTTAGTGATGTGTTCAGGGACCCTGTGGTCAGTGCTGCCTTCAAGGGCTTCTCATTAAAGTGCAGGTGTAGGTGTAGCGTAAATGTTCAAACATTTGACCCATGGGCCAAAAGCAGCCTCAGAGTGTCTAATCTTTGGACACAACGCTGAGACCTGGAACTAAACAGAAACTCCTCTTCCTTTTCTCTACAAATGTCCAGTTGTTCATTACATGTTTTGTAATAGTTCAGTTCATTAATTTATTTTTTTTATTATCATTTGCAGTAAAACAAAGGAAAACATCTGGAGTCGTCTCTGAGTCGTCTCTGCTGACCTTGTCTCTAACCTCGTCTCTTTCTTCTCTGTCTCACCATCAAAGCCAAGATGGCGATGAGCAGCATCCTCAGTAACGACAACATCAAGAAAGCTCTGGATGCATTTGCAGGTAAACTACTCACAGACCTTCTCATTAATACCAAGCAAACGGACATGACTGAACCTGACTCTGAACCAGAATCCTCTTTCTTTCAACATACGGAAGAATAAATTTTGCTGGTTGGTCCAATAATTCAACATGTCATAAAGTGACATCTCCATCTTGAACCCACTGAGTCATCATCTCTGGCCCCGTTCAGATCTTCTGTTAACAACAATCAGACAGCAGCTATCCAGCTTTATGTACCTGTTGGTCAAAGACTTACCTGTTAGCCTCTGTGAGCTTATGTTAGCCTGTTAGCTTGAGCTTTGCTGCTGCAGGTTGGAATAAAAAAAGAAAAATTAATGACTTGAAGTTGTTGATCATAGCAATGTAATGATGAGCTTCTGGTCAGAGTTTAAATCTGTGTGTTCTCAGGATTCAGGATGAACATATGAGTAGAAACCAAATAAAGCCTCAGATATTAAATCCTTGTTAGGTGTGAATGAGGTGTTCATCACTACAGAGATCAGGACGAACCAAACACAGACTGTAGAGAAGAACTTCCACCACTAGATGTCGCTTAGTCCAACTCTCAGGTCCTACAATATTGAAGAAGAGACTGTGGCAGAATCCAGGCTGGAGAAACACTGTAAGTCATGCAAGATGTAGAATCCTTCCAACTGAACCAAGACCTTTCTCCATAAGTATTTTCTCTAATGGTTCGTTCTGCAACACTTAAACATTTTTGCAGAACATTTCTGTCTGACTACAGTTTGTGGACATGCCAGAAGACTGTTGGGACAATGTTTAGTGGACAGATGAGACCAGAGTAGAACAGTTTGGTTTAAATGTTTGGGCATCGTCATGTTTGGAGATGAACCAACACTGCATTCCAGCATCAGAACCTCATCCCTCCATGACACATGGGGGCGCTAATGTCCTGGTTTGGGCCTGTTCTGCTGCATCTGCTCATCATTGATGGACCAATGAACTGTGAATTCTACCAGTGAACTCTGAAAGAAAATGTCAGGACATGAGTCCATGAGCTGAATGTGAAGAGAAACTGGGTCATGGAGGAAGACAAGGAGCCCAAGAACACCAGTGGTTCTCCAGAAGAACCAGATGAATGTTTAGGAACAAGTCAAAGTCCTGACCTTCATCCAGTAGAAATGTTGGAGCATCAGCTGATGAGAGGAAACCACCAACATCTCACAACTCAGCTGGTTCTGATCTGAATGGGATCAGATTAGACCCTGATCAGCTGTTACCAGGAACATTTAGTCTGAAGGACTCACAGACTCACACACTGGACACAAGGACTCAACAACATCAACACTGGACACTAGGACTCAACAACAAGAACAGATGATGAATTTACTAATGAAGTAATGACATGCTTCTAATAATATGTGGACCTCACTTAGCTTATTTTTTATTATGTTCAGTTACTCCTGAGCAAGCGTCTGTCTGTGTTTGCAGTTGCTGACTCTTTCGACCATAAGAAGTTTTTCGAGATGGTGGGTCTGAAGTCTTCATCCTCTGATGATGTGAAGAAGGTCTTCACATTGCTGGACGCCGACAACAGTGGCTTCATCGAGGAGGAGGAGCTCAAGTGAGAAAGACACAATCAGATTAAAGCACAAACACACAATGACACAAACAGAGACGTCCAGAGACACAATCCACGTCTCTTCCTGGTCCAGATTCGTCCTGAAGGGTTTCGCCAAAGATGGCAGAGACCTGACAGACAAAGAAACCAAAGCCTTTTTAAAAGCAGCTGATAAAGATGGAGATGGAAAGATCGGGGTGGAAGGTAAACATCAGCGCACCCAGAGTTCAGACTAAAGTTCAGACATTACTGACGTTACAGAAGTTACTGAGGTTAGAGTTGTTACAGATGTTACTGACTTTACAGACATTACAAATGTTACAGATGCTACTGACGTTAGAGATGTTATAGATGTTACTGACGTTACGTTACAGACATTACAAATGTTACAGATGCTACTGATGTTAGGGCAGGCATGTCAAACTCAGGTTGGCTCTGGGGCCGGATCAGTAAAAGAATGTCAACTCCAAATATTTAGCTTTGTTTTTCAGTACTATGCTTTATCATTCAGCCTACATTTGTAGCCTACCCTACATATTATAATCACGGATGACAAGGGATCTTTTCTAAGCACAACACATTTATTCAAAAACAATGGGAAAAAAATGATTTTTCATGTTTGGCCGTGAATGTGTTAACAACTGGTTTATTTTAACAGTTGAGTGAATGCAGTTTTACACCTGAACCAACTCACCACACTAAACAAACTCAAGTGGGAGCTATAAAAAAAATATTTTCGCCTTAATTGTCATACTGCTTTGAAATAAATGAAAAAAGAAATACAAAATAAAATAAAATAAAATAAATAAAATAAAAAAGTTATAGCAGTGCATGGGCAATAGGATTAGACTACATCAGATCAAACTACTAGGCTGGGCCTACTGAAGCTGAGAATATACTGCACAATATTAATTGTCTTTAATATGACATACTTGTCTTTATGATGAGTGGCGCCGAATATTAAACTCTTTGAACACTGCAACTTGCTGATTACATATCATCACACTGGTTTTGCATTCACTTCTGTGAATAAATACTTCTCGGTCCATTTCTCCTGGAAAACTCTGCACTCCGTGTCCACTCTTCTTTTTTTTGACAGTGCCATTTTGGGAAGGGTGTGTTGACCGATAACTTGTTTAGTAGGTGAATGGTGAAGCAAGATTGCCGGTTTATTTTTACTTGGACACATCACGTTGCGAATGTTTATTTCCTGTGACTAACTCGTGTCAGTGCCGCATGCTTGACGTGAGCGCTTTTACACATTTACTGCCCTCTAGCGGCCGGAGGGAGCATTTGGTTTGTATTTATTTTAAAAAATCACAACTTTTAATAGAAATTAGCCAGAGACTCGCTTCTTTTTTTGACATACTCAGAAATTTATGCCGGGCCGGATTAAATGAAACAACGGGCCGGGTCCGGCCCGCGGGCCGTATGTTTGACATGCCTGTGTTAGAGACATTACAGATGTTACAGGTGTTACAGATATTACAAATGTTATAGATGTTACTGACATTACAGGTGTCAGAGATATTTTCTTTGTTCAGTCTTGGTTCTGACAGTTTCTCTGTTTCTTCCTCTCTTCCAGAATTCACTGCCCTTGTGAAAGAATAAGTTTTTCTTTGTCACGGTTAAAGATCAGCTCCCAAACTGTCCCCCATCCCTCACCCCCTCACCTCAACTCCCCTCCCAACTAACTACATCCGGTTCCTGCTGCTACCCCCTCCTCTCCAGACTTCACGTGTTCATTGATCATTTTGATACACACAGATTAAGATGAACAGATGCAGGAACAAATGCATGAAGTAGAAATTTAAGGAAACTGATTCAAGGAGAAAGACCTTCCTCTCTCCGCCTCTCACATCCATCCCTCCATCCCTTTCTCCTCTAGTAATGCGCTGTGTAAAGCAAACCAAAAGATGACAGAAGCTGCGAAAGAAGAAAATAAAAAGAAAACAACAGCAGAGTCTCAGTCATTTATTGAAGAGATCAGTTGTAGCAGCAGCTACCTGCTTTAAACGTCCTTTCTCTGGAGGAAGCTTCACAAACATGTAGACATTTGAACATTTTTACATTTCAACTTTGTAAAGACAGATTTTCTGGGTCAGAATTGGAACATTCTTTATTTCTTTACTCGTGTGTTGGAGGACTGAGCTGTTGAGCCCTTAACAGAATTAGACTCAGGCTGAGGTTTAATTTGGATTTAGTTTCCCAGTGGATGAACAAATAAACTCAGGAGGTATTCGCTGTCCTCAATGAATAGACTCAGATAATAAGATGATTTAAATCATCATCATAAACATTCCTTCAGGTCCCACAATAGAGAGAAATCATTTATTTATTCAGAAAGACTCTGATCCTATAACAGTACACATTACAACATTACGTTCTTATTCCAGCCTTATTCATTACATACTAGATAATACATGATCTATTATCATTCTCAACCAGCTCCATGTATGATGTAATTAAAACCTAATGTAAAACAAAGGGAGCAGATATTAAACCAACAAAGATCAATACCCGTCCATTAAAGGATTTCATTGGTTCAGAGGAGGATCTGTTCAGTGATTGGTTCATCTGCGGCTCAGATATGGAGCTGATCTGTCATTGGTCGACGTCGGCTTCAACTTCACTGTGGCGAACGGGTTGGTTCCCCTGAAATAAAACCAGGAGGAAGTAAAGCACCAGGAACCACAGAGTGTGATGGGTAAGGTTATAATCTCCTCACCAGGTCCATGGATCTTACCTGGGGAAGAGTACAGGATTTGTCCCAGCTGAGCTCTGCAGAGAAGGAGGAGAAAGGGAGATGTTCAGATTTGATCCTTTTATTGGTTTATCAAGCGCTTAATGGTCTTAGTCCAAGCTATTTATCATATGAACCTCTTAGAGGCCTCAGGTTTTCTGGTAGTGGCCTTTTAATAAAACCTGCAGTTATCCAGTCTTTTATCAAGATGTTTTATCCCTGTGTGCTGATATTTTTAAAGACCTTTTCTGTTTAGCTTTTAGTTGTATCTTACATATCTATTTATTTACTGACTAATTAAAAAACAAATTAAAAATTTTACTGTTTTAGTAGTTGGCATTTTTTATTATTATTAATGTAATTTTCTCACATTCTCTCTTATTTGCATTTAGCATTTTTATTATTATTAGTTTGATCTTGTGTTTTATTCCATTCCTGCTGATGTGTAGTTTTTATTTAGTGACTAGTTTTACCTGCGGTTGGTTTTCTCAGCCTCTGGCTTTCCCTCAGTTCTTGCTCTTGTTTTAATCGATGCTGTTCTTAGGTGTATAGCTCAATTGTGTGGGTTGAGGGTTGGGGGGTTGAGGTCTGGGATTGAGACCATGAGGAGACTAGCAACACCATAACCAGCCATAACATTATGACCACGTCCTGTAGTCCTCTGAAGGGGAGTTCAGACGTGGAGCCTCCATGGATCGGAACATATGATCCTACACTCAAACAAAGCCTTTCTTTGTTCTGATATTCTCTCCATCCATGTCTCAGACACGAGTGACACGAGTCTCCTCCTTCCTTGGGCAACTCGTTGAAACCCTGCTGGTCATAATGTTATGGCTGCTACACACTAAACACAGCAACTCAAACACCACCTCCTCCATCAGCAGCTGGAGCTTCGTCCCTGCATCCACCAGAAGGAGGGCTGTGGTGTCATGGAGAGCAGCACCACGCCACAGTGCCCCTGCTGGACACACGAGGAACATGGTTCACATCTGGTCTAATCCAGATGTTTTTATTCCAAAGGAGATAGGAGGAACCGGTTTCAGGATTAATAGACGATCGCTGATCTGTTGGGTCTGGCTGTTTCGTGATCATTTCTAGTCTCACGTACCTGCTTTCCTGATTCGATCTTTGGCTCGGAGCTCGGCAACTCGGGCTGAGAAGGAGGAGGAGGTGGAGGAGGAGCCGCTTGGTCCAGAAGGTTGTTCAAGCTGCTGCTCTTTCTCAGGGGGGGCGCACTGAAACTATGCAGACATTCATGTGATCACCAGAACATTCAAGTATTCACCAGAACGTTCGTGTGTTCATTAACTGGTTCATGTTTACCTGTAGCTGCTGGACCTTGGAGGTTCGTCCACGTTCTCCACATATGAGGCTGGAAACCACCCCTGTCTGCAGACATGATCAAATTTACATGTTAAATAAATGTGTTAAATAACTACATTTAATATAAATGTATTAATTTAACATATATTTTAAATAGACAATGAATAGATGTTAAATGAATGTGTTTTGGGGCTGAGGGGTTGATGCCTCCCAGTGAGAAGGTTCTGGTTCGAGTCCAGCTCGGGTCTTTCTGGGGGAGTTTGCATGTTCTCCCTGTGTCTGCGTGGGTTCTCCCCCCTCCAGAGACATGCTGGTTAGGCTGATTGGTGACTCTACACTGACCCTAGGTCTGAGTGGTTGTTTGTCTCTGTGTTAGTCCTGAGACAGACTGGAGACCTGTCCAGGGTGGACCCCCCCTCTCTTAGGCCCCAGTGACCCTGGTGAGAATAAGAGGTAGTAGAAGATGAGGTGAGATGAGATGAGATGAGTGTGTTTTGGACCAGACCCACCGTGAGCTGCCTTCAATCCGCCCGTACAACCAGCCGTTACGAGGCTGCTGCACCAGGACCGTGATCATCTGCCCCTGGCTGAAGGGCAGCATGGTGGGGCTGGAGGCAGCAGGCTGGTGATCCACCCTGGCCCTCACGGTCCGGCCTCCGCCTCCTCCGCCCCCTCCGCCCCCTCCTCCTAATCCGCCTACTCCTCCTGATGAATCTCCTGCAGAGCGAGGGAGGAAGCCCTGAGGAGACGGAGCTGGGGGTGGAGAATAAAAGGATTTACATATGTATTATTTACAAGGGTCTATGGATCATGAGGAGGATGTTCTACATTCCATGTTCTATGCTCTACACTCACATTCTGTGCTCTACATTACATGATCTACGGTCTATCGTCTACTCTCTACATTCTATGTACTACGTTCTACAATCTACGCTCTATGATCATAGATAATGATCTCGTTGGACATTAAAGATGTTGTTGGACGTTAGACATTAATGACTTGAGAGTAAGGGGGGGGGGGGTACATGGAGACTCAGTGAAGGTGAAATGTTCTACTTAAACATGTCAAATCAACTCCTACATGTTGGTAAAAGTTATTTTTTGAATGTCTCACTTCTGAACAGGACGTTGGACATTAATGATCTTGTTGAACGTTGGACATTCATGATCTCATTGGACATTAATGACATTGAAGATCTCATTGAATGTCTCACCTCTGGACGGGGCTCTGCCCAGAGTCATGTTGTCCCGGGGTCCCACCTGAGGACAGGTTACATTTGTTAAAGGAAAAGGATAAAGATCCTCTGGATCCTGGTTTCAGGAGGTAGATCTGTCTCATCGTGCACTTTGAGGAAAAAAGGGGGATGTAGACTTGGGACAGGGTTTTAGTACCAAAAAACCCGTTCTGTGTTTTAGCTCCTAGACTCAGGATCAGGTCCCAGGAGTCCAAAACTGAGACTGTCCCCTCACAAACTCACAAAGAGGAGGCCTCATTCCTGCGAGCTGGAGTAGAGGCTAATATAAATAAAGTGTGGTGGCTCTAATACTCCTCAGTAGTCTAGTTTCACCACTTCATCATGCATGACATTTTTTAGAAATAGTCACATGCTCTGAGTCTCAAAATGTCATAATATTTAGACTTTATTCTCAACTTTTCTCTCAAAGTGCATGATGAAAATAAAATGCACACCTCTCATGTTTTTTTCTCATGGGGGGCACTGGCTACTGGGGGGTCCTCCCCTCACAGTTACTCCTCTAATTCTCCCCCAGGCTTAGAGTCAGAGTTGACGAATTTGTCCTGAGGTGGCTGCAGATGAACAACATGAACTCACGCTGTGGTCTGGAGGGGACGTCTTCATGGCCTCAGCTCGTCTGGTTGAACCCACCTCCCCCAACCAGACGTGGGCTCGTTGCTGCAGACTTTCTCCATTCTGTCCACAGAGACATGTCCACCATTAGAGACAGAGACATGAATAGACCATCACAGAGAACCTGAGTATGTTCTACTGATGACTCATTAAAGCTGCTTTCATTTGAGAACAGCTCATCAGATAATGAAGGAATGTCCACATCTGTCCAGGAGACTGACTCAGTCTAAAGATGGTTGTAGTTCCTCCACCTTTCCTTCAACCTTCCACTTACAGCTGAGAGTCTGAACCACCTTTAAAACCTGAACATCTGCCTGCAGATGAAAAACAGACCCAGGAAGAGAGAGTTGTTTGGAGGAATTAGTTGGTAAAAAAAAAAAAAAAGTTAGTTATAACCTTGAGATGTCAAGAAGATCTTCCAGACAAAAGCACAACTTCCCAGTGTTCAGCCACAGTGAACAGAACCCCGAACCACTGTGAGTTAGGGTATTTCACAAAGCTTTAATGGATCACCAGCGATCCATGCGTTTTACAGGGTTAACATCTGGTGGGTCAGGGTCAGGGGGGACATGAGGCTCCTCTTAGGAGAGTCCTTTGTCCTTCAGGTGGACATCTGAGTCCTGTCCATTGCTCTCAGGATTGTGAAACCACGTCTCTCTCTTTGTTTCTGGGACTTTTGTCATGGTCTGGTTTGTGTCAAACATACGGCCCGTGGACCAAAAGTGGCCCCCAAGGGTCTAATCTGCCCCAACAGAATGTCTAATATGGACTATGGGATGAATTTTCCTGTGAAAAAGTTACACTGAAGACATTAACCGTTATTCTTCAGGTTCACACAGTTTTAGTTTTAGAGTTGTGGACATAACCCAACACTGCGACCTGGAACTAAACACAAACTCTGCTTATTTTTCTCTAGAAACGTCCAGTTGTTCCTTAAATGGAAACAATTCCATGTTCTTCTTTGACCTAAAACAAAGGGAGACGTGGAGTTGCCGTTACTGAATTAGAATTAGCCTGTGAATTAGAATGAGTTGGACCCCCCCCCCCCCGGTCTAGACGTCCATTTACAGTGAAACTGAGTGTGGACTGGTGCTTCTTGGTAAACTGGTCTGAACTGGTTTCTGGCCCAGGTGTGAACACACAGAAACTGTAAATGGTTTAATTAAACAGCTCAAAGAACTGAACCAGAGTCGGTCCCATAGATGGAGCTGAATCACTTTAGTGATTATTCCTTCAGATTAATGGTGACATCTGAAAACACACCTGAGACCTAACACAGCAGCAGGAGGTTCAGGCTCAGTGTCGGCTGTAGTGAAGTAGGTCAGCAGAGTCATAAAGACTGAGTCTAGAGTTACTTGGCGTGGCACGAGTCCAGATCCTGATTAAAACCATAAAAGCAGGACCTTCCTCCGGGGACCAGGAAAAACTCTTCAGAGATTGTTTTGGTTCAGTCACTGGTTCATTCCTCCAGTGCTGCTACCTGTCATTATTGGACCAGTTCCATTCATTCTGTGCTACAGGTGCTTTTTTGTATAGATTGCTTTTTATTGTGTATAGTTGCTATAGTTTTTATCTTTAAGCTGTTGTAGTTTCTATTTTTATTGATCCTGAACTAAAGAGCTGACAAACTGTATTTAGTTATTTTTCACCAGACACTGACAATAAAAACTTCTAATTCTTGTTCTGTGACCTGATCCACCTGCAGAGCTGAGCTATGAAATATTAAAAACCAGGACTGTTACCTTATTCATGAGCTGAGACATGGACTGGATCAGGCTGCAGTGTTTCTCAGCCAGGAAGCGGTACCGCCTCTCCTCCTCCTTCAGAGCCTGTCCATGGCTGTCCCTGAGGAACTGCATCATGTACTCGCCACCACCCTGACAGCACACACTCATTATATACCGGTTTATATGTATATACATACTCAGGATACACAGACTTATACATATGTACACTGCCTGGCCAAAAATGACTCCTCCACTATGTGGGAGGAGCTCCTCCCCTCTAGTCTGTGGGCGGAGCTCCTCCAGCTTTGACTCCATTGGCTCAATAAGCAGCTTCTCCAATGTCTCCATGTTTCTTCCATCCAGTGTTTTTAATTCAGATCTTGTATTGATGATGTCAGAGTCTGACCACTGATCAAAGCTTCTCCAGCTCATCCCAAACATTCTCTATGAGGTTCAGGTCTGGACTCTGTGGTGAAAATGATCTGGTCTCATGGTCCCTGAACCACTCTTTCACGTTCACTGACCTGGGCGACTCCTCTCCTCATCTGTCTCTGCAGAGCTGTTCTCTGGTTCTGGACCTCCATCTCATACTGCCTCCTGCTGGCCTGCAACCAGACCAGACCAGACCAGGATCAGATTAGATCAGATCAGACCAGACCAGACCAGATGAGACCATTCTGTGTATTAATGGCCATAGTTCCTCCACCTTTGCTCCAGGCTGGACGTAGAAACCTTCAAACTAAAGCTGAGAGTCTGGACTTTAAGAAGAACTGTGTCCTACCAGAACATTTCTACGCATGAACCCAGTGGACTCATGTCCTCACAAGGATCTAAAGTTTTTGGTTGTGACTCACTGAGATGAAATCTCTGTCCAGTCGGACGTTCCTGTCCAGCTCCTGAAGAACCTCTGAACTGAACCAGCGGAACTGCAACGAGACGTACGATCAGTAACGCTGAAGGATCACAGCGATCAGACGTGGTTCAGGGTGGAACTCACCACTCCCTCCAGGTCCCGGGTCAGTCGGCGATGACTCTCCGAGATCCGGATCAAGACGTCTCCTTGAAGACAGACCAAACATTCACATTCACATCCAGCAGAACGAGGCTTTCATCATTTCAGCAGAAACACATCAGAGACATAGACAACGTTACTCACTCAGGCACTGTGTGTGTTACTGTGGGTGTTACTGTGGGTGTTACTGTGTGTGTTACTGTGGGTGTTACTGTGTTACTGTGGGTGTTACTGTGGGTGTTACTGTGGGTGTTACTGTGTGTGTTACTGTGTTACTGTGTCACTCTATTATAGTGTGTGTTACTGTGGGTGTCACTGTGTTACTGTGTGTGTTACTGTGTGTGTTACTGTGTCACTCTATTATAGTGTGTGTTACTGTGGGTGTTACTGTGTTACTGTGTGTGTTACTGTGTGTGTTACTGTGTCACTCTGCCACTATGTTACTGTGGGTGTTACTGTGTGTGTTACTGTGGGTGTTACTGTGTTACAGTGAGTGTTACTGTGGGTGTTACTGTGTTACTGTGGGTGTTACTGTGTGTGTTACTGTGGGTGTCACTGTGTCACTCTGCCACTATGTTACTGTGGGTGTTACTGTGTGTGTTACTGTGGGTGTTACTGTGTCACTCTGCCACTATGTTACTGTGGGTGTTACTGTGTGTGTTACTGTGGGTGTTACTGTGTTACAGTGAGTGTTACTGTGGGTGTTACTGTGTTACTGTGGGTGTTACTGTGTGTGTTACTGTGTGTGTTACTGTGGGTGTCACTGTGTTACTGTGGGTGTTACTGTGTGCGTTACTGTGTTACTATGGGTGTTACTGTGGGAGTTACTGTGTCAATCTATTATGGTGTGTGTTACTGTGGGTGTTACTGTGTCACTCTGCCACTGTGTTATGCTATGTGTTACTGTGTCACTGTGAGTGTTACTGTGTTACTGTGGGTGTTATAGTGTGTGTTACTGTGTCACTGTGGGTGTTACTATGTTACAGTGTGTGTTACTGTGTCACTCCGCCACTGTGTTATGCTGTGTGTTACTGTGTTGCGGTGTTACTGTGGGTGTTATTGTGTGTGTTACTGTGTCACTGTGGGTGTTACTGTGTTACTGTGGGTGTTATTACGTTACAGTGTGTGTTACTGTGTCGTGTCGCTGTGAGTTGTGACGTACCGAGAGACGAGGAGGACATGCTGTGGTAAGCTTTCTCTCCGATCCTGGACAAAGTGCTGAAATACGCTTCACTAGTCGCAGTCAGAGCTGGAAAACAAACACTTATCAGCTGATAATGACCCAACGTCTTCCTGGTTCCTGGTTCCTGGTTCCTGGTTCCTGCTGCTGCTGCTGCTGGGATGTGAACCAAAATCTGGACGTCTCTGACACTAACATTGAGAATAGTAATCCATAAGCCATCTCTGAGCTCCACCAGCAAATCATCAGGTATTAAATAAGTATTATTCAGGTATTAATTAGGTATTATTCAGGTATTAATTAGGTATTAATCAGGTATTAAATAAGTATTAATTCAGTATTAATCAGGTATTAATTAGGTATTATTCAGGTATTAAATAAGTATTAATTCAGTATTAATCAGGTATTAATTAGGTATTAATCAGGTATTAAATAAGTGTTAATCGAGTATTAAATAAGTATTAATTCAGTATTAATCAGGTATTAATTAGGTATTAATCAGGTATTAAATAAGTGTTAATCGAGTATTAAATAAGTATTATTCAGGTATTAATTAGATATTATTCAGGTATTATTTAGGTATTAATCGGGTATTAATTAGGTATTAATCAGGTATTAAAAAAGTATTAATCAGGTATTAATTAGGTATTAATCTTTTACAGGACTCTGACTGAAATACATGGAAGTTCTAAATTTCAACCTTAGTGTTATAGGACATAGGACAACTTTGAATTTTGTGATTTTTTTGTTTTGTTTTTGTTTTCATTTGTTTGTTGTTTTGTTGTTGTTGTTGTTTGTATCTTCAGGGAGAAAATCCAGATGAATGAGTTTACCATATATGGATCCTAGTGATTAATGGGCAACCAAATATAAACACGTATTTTAAAGCTCTGCTGCATCCATCCTACAATAATTAACTCCATTACAGCTCCACCACCCTGAGTCAACAATAACACACACCCTAGACATGGTTTCGTTTGCTTTTTTACAGTTACAGTTTACAGTAATTTATTAGCACAGGACACTACCTCACTGTCATCTCCAGTACATCTTATAATCTCAGCAACTATTTAGTAATCTTAGCAATCTGTATATATTCCTCAGAGAGTTCCTAGTTGTTGTACATTTTTATCATAATATTTCCTTGTTAAATTCATTATTGTTCTTGTATATGTTCTTTCCAAATTCTGCCCAGCTGTGATGAGGACATTTCTCATATGTGTGTGGGATAGATAAACAAGGTCTTATGTTTTTGAAAATAAGGTTCTAGGTACATATAAGGCTCTAGGTACATATAAGGTACATATAAGGTTCTATGTACATATAAGGTACATATTAGGTTCTAGGTACATATTAGGTACATATAATATTCTAGGTACATATAAGGTTCTATGTACATTTAAGGTACATATAAGGTTCGAGGTACATATTAGGTACATATAATATTCTAGGTACATATAAGGTTCTATGTACATTTAAGGTACATATAAGGTTCGAGGTACATATTAGGTACATATAATATTCTAGGTACATATAAGGTTCTAGATCCATATAAGGTTCTTTGTACATATAAGGTACATATAAGGTTCTATGTTCATATAAGATTCTAGGTACATATAAGATTCTATGTACATATAAGGTACATATAAGGTTCTAGATACATATAAGGTTCTATGTACATATAATATTCTAGGTACATATAAGATTCTAGGTACATATAAGGTTCCAGGTACATGTGGTAAATTCATTCATTTCGATTTTCCACATGGAAATGAAAACCTAAATAAAAGTCTTCTGGTGGCCTACAGTCACACTTATATTTACCACATGTGGTCCCTTGCCCTTAATCGCCTGAATGAGGAAGTTGTGTTGGTTGTCATGAGAACGCTAACGGGACTTTGGAACCAGGTGTGTCCTGAATGAGAGAATCTTACCCCTGAAGGCCTGGACGTAGCTATTCCCCAGAGAAACCAGTTTGCTCATGCTGGGGTTGAACTCGTCTGTCAGATTCTGGAAGGAGACAGAGAAGCTGTGAGGTCTGAAACCGGATCCCCCCGACCCCCTTTACCCCCGCACCACCACCAGGATCCCTTCAGGTTAATGAGACTTACAGAGTAAATGGTCAGGGTGGAGCGGTGCAGCTGGTCCTGGCTCATCTGGTTCATTGCCACCGACATGTTGAACACTCTGGAGAGAATGAAAGGAGGAGGGGAGGAGGGGGGAGGAGTGGATAGAGGAGGGGGGGAGGAGTAAAGGGAAGAAGGAAGGAGTAAAGTACCTGTCCTCTGTCCACAGTGTCCTGGTTTAGTGTGGTAGCAACTCTACAGCAAACACAAGGCTACTGATAAAACAAGGGAGACGTCTCTACCTTCCCCTGAACTCATTTCACCTTCCTGAAAGACACATCTCACCTGGTGGACCGTCTCCCCTCAGGGGGGCGCTACGGGGCACTAACCACACTGTTACTATCCACAGCACAGCAGAATCACTACACTAAAAACACTAAAAAAGTCTGCATGTTACATGCAGTAACTTTGTGTGTTACATGTGGCACGTGTTCAGTGTGTGTTACATTCAGTGTGTTACATAGTGTGTGTTCAGTGTGTGTTACATACAGTTTGTGTTACATACAATGTGTGTTCAGTGTGTGTTAGATACAGTGTGTGTTACATACAGTGTGTTACATACAGTGTGTGTTCAGTGTGTGTTCAGTGTGTGTTACATACAGTGTGTGTTCAGTGTGCGTTACAAACAGTGTGTGTTCAATGTGTGTTACATACAATGTGTGTTCAGTGTGTGTTCAGTGTGTGTTACATACAGTGTGTGTTCAGTGTGTGTTACATACAGTGTGTGTTCAGTGTGTGTTACATATAGTGTGTTACATACAGTGTGTGTTCAGTGTGTGTTACATATAGTGGGTGTTCAGTGTGTGTTACATATAGCGTGTTACATACAGTGTGTGTTCAGTGTGTGTTACATACAGTGTGTGTTACATGTAGTGTGTTACATGTAGTGTGTTACTTACAGTGTGTGTTCAGTGTGTGTTACATATAGTGTATTACATACAGTGTGTGTTCAGTGTGTGTTACATTTAGTGTGTGTTCAGTGTGTTACATACAGTATGTTACATACAGTGTGTGTTCAGTGTGTGTTACATATAGTGTGTTACATACAGTGTGTGTTCAGTGTGTGTTCAGTGTGTTACATATAGTGTGTTACATACAGTGTGTTACATACAGTGTGTGTTCAGTGTGTGTTCAGTGTGTTACATATAGTGTGTTACATATAGTGTGTTACATACAGTGTGTGTTCAGTGTGTGTTACATACAGTGTGTGTTCAGTGTGTTACATATAGTGTGTTACATACAGTGTGTTACATACAGTGTGTGTTCAGTGTGTGTTCAGTGTGTGTTACATACAGTGTGTGTTCAGTGTGTGTTACATTCAGTGTGTGTTCAGTGTGTTACATATAGTGTGTTACATACAGTGTGTTACATACAGTGTGTGTTCAGTGTGTGTTCAGTGTGTGTTACATACAGTGTGTGTTCAGTGTGTGTTACATTCAGTGTGTGTTCAGTGTGTTACATATAGTGTGTTACATACAGTGTGTTACATACAGTGTGTGTTCAGTGTGTGCCATGGACCATGTGAGGAATATAATGATCCTTAGTAGTTATTGCTCTATATTTCTATATTTTCATATGAGCCTTTTTCTCTTTCGTTGTCTTAAATTAAAAAACAATCTGATCTAGTTCCATTGGACCTGATATTCTCTGAACCCAGAGGACGTGCGCACCACCTCCTCCTCCTCCTCTTCCTCCTCCTCCTCCGTAGCGGCAGAGCTCTGATGCTCTGATGAAGACCGTTTCTCCTCTTCCTCCTCCTCCATCTCTCTATCCCTCCTCCTCCTCCTCTTCCTCCTCCTCCTCCGTAGCGGCAGAGCTCTGATGCTCTGATGAAGACCGTTTCTCCTCCTGCTCCTCTTCTGTCGCTCCGGTCCTCTCTTCTCTCCTCTGGATATTTTTCTCGTCGCCACCCTGAAGTTCATCGTGATCATCTTGGCCGCCGGGATGGTGGCCTTCATCGGGGCCGTGATCTGCATTATCGCGGCCGTCCACACCGGATCCGGCGGGTCCTCACACCGGCCACCGGCCGCCGACAACCAGTCTCTGTACCCGGACTCCGCAGCTCAGCCCCCCTCTGCCGGCGGCTCCGTGGCCCGGCCCGGGTCTCTGGGAGCCCTCCACGGATCTGAGACGCCCGAATCCGAGGCTCCGACCTTCCACATCGGGCTGGGCGGACTGGACGGGGTCACCGGACTCACCGGACACGACCCCACGGCCAGCCGACTCATCTGCACCCCGATCCCCGCCGGAGAGTGCAACCCCAAAAACTCTGAGCAACAAGCGGACGACCCGGCGCAGTACGCGGGGGAGGACTGGGGCTACCTCCGGACCACCGCGGACGAACTCCGGCAGACGGTGGTGCAGCAGAAAGATCAGATCCTGGAGGACCAGAGGACCATCCGGGAGCTCAGCGGGAAGCTGTCCGAGTGTGAGAGGGGTCTGGACCGCAGAGGCGGCGAGGAGCGACGCGGAGCTGCGGCTCCGCAGCGGGGGATGGTCCGGGACGGTCCGCCCCCCCTTAGTTCCAGAGTCCTGGATGATGTGGAGCAGGAGATCAGCCAGCTCCAAGACCGGATAGAGAGGCTGGAGGTGAAAACCACCGACAACCAGTAGGACGTCAGATCCAGACCCATGATCTGGAAACAGCTGATCAATGAAGAAATAAATCTGACACGAATTATTATTATTGTTGTTGTTATTATCATTGTTCAGTGAACGATCTGATTGTGCTTGTGGTGATGAAAAGGAATGAACAAATGAATTAATGAATGAGTGAATGAATGATAAGAAGTACGTAAAATAAAAAATAAAAAAAGTAAAACAATAGGAACAGTAATAA
Source organism: Mugil cephalus (assembly GCF_022458985.1). Classification (NCBI taxonomy): domain Eukaryota; kingdom Metazoa; phylum Chordata; class Actinopteri; order Mugiliformes; family Mugilidae; genus Mugil; species Mugil cephalus. The sequence goes on along the minus strand of NC_061789.1, from coordinate 70,869 downwards.
GGGTAAAAAAATATCGGCATTAACGTATAACTGAGAAAAAATAAAATATTTTTTTATAAAATAACAAATAAATAGTAAAGGTGGTAACTGTTTTTAGAGCTAATGGCTGGTCCGGTGGGAGGTGCTGAAGGTACAAAACCACCAAGGTGGAGAGATCTCCTGAAATGTTTATACCAAATTATTGTTTCTTTTGTTTGTATCAATCTTAATTTTTTTCACATTTTTGTAAAGGAAAGTGGTGACTGGTTGCTATAGGAACCACTGGTAGAGATGGAGAGTGTTTCTTACTCTGTTCTCTGGGTGCAGTCGGACATCGGACCGTTTCCTCACAACCAGACGGACTCTCCGGGGGAACCGGAGGGGGGCGACCCAGACAGGACGTCCCATCCTGGGCTCAGGCCCTGGAAGATGGAGGAGTTGGAGGGGGAGCTGGAAAGGAAGGTGGAGCTCCTGAAGAAAGAGAGACAGGTCCTGAGGCTGGAGACGGAGAAACATCGACAAGCAATGGACCAGAGCATCGATAAAGTCCAGCAGCGAGTCTCAGGGCTGGAGGGAGGTAAGATTCCCTCTTCATCCAATACTCTAACCAGGCCACTGTGTTTCTGTGAGATGAAGAAATAATTAAAAGATAATGAATAAATGATCAGATGGACTGTGAGATTATCTGGACTGGGTTTTCTTTTAAAGGGCTGCGTTCCTTCCCTGAGGGCTTCAGACTCTCCTTCCCAACACGAACTGACTACATGTTCGCTGTGGTCAGGAGCTCCATCCCAAAGCTCAGGGCCTTCACCGCCTGCCTCTGGCTACGCTCCTCTGAGCAAGGCATCGGGACGCCGCTGTCTTACGCTGTTCCTGGTCAACCCAACGAACTGGTGCTGCTGCAGGGGCTCCACGCTCCAGCCGAGCTGCTGGTCAACGACAAGGTATAATTCATCTTTAGGAAAGAAGAGGAGGAGAGATATTCTCCAAACACTGAATGATTGGATGGAGCAGGAATCATTTTACCTGGTTAATACCACATGGATGAAGAGCAACAATGGTTCTAAAGTAGATCTGCTATTTATTTCTCTTAAGTCTCATAGATCAGATTCTAGGATTCAGTCTGTGGATGTGACTCCGTTCTATGGATCAATGACCAGCTCCTCCCTGACACCTCCTCACTGACACCTCCTCCCTGACACCTCCTCACTGGCACCTCCTCACTGACACCTCCTCCCTGACACCTCCTCACTGACAACTCCTCCCTGACACCTCCTCACTGACACCTCCTCACTGACACCTCCTCACTGACATCACACCTCCTCACTGACACAGCTCCTCCCTGACATCAAACCTCCTCACTGATATCACACCTCCTCACTGGCACCTCCTCACTGACACCTCCTCCCTGACACCTCCTCACTGACACCTCCTCCCTGACATCACACCTCCTCACTGACATCACAGCTCCTCCCTGACATCAAACCTCCTCACTGATATCACACCTCCTCACTGACATCACACCTCCTCACTGATATCACACCTCCTCACTGACACCTCCTTACTAACATCACACCTCCTCACTGACATCTCCTTACTAACATCACACCTCCTCACTGACACTTCCTCACTAACACCACAGCTCCTGTCCTGGAGTCACTCCTCAGACCAGACTCCTCTAGGCTCAGCTAGGAGCTACACCAGAGGATCTGGAGGAGGACCTGGAGGAGGACATGGTCCTGGAGGAGGATCTGGAGGAGGACCTGGAGGAGGACCTGGTCCTGGAGGAGGACCTGGAGGAGGTCCTGGAGGAGGACGGGTCCTGAAACGCCCGAGTGTCTCTGAGTTTAAAAATGCATTTGTACCCTTGTCCCTAGGTGGCGCCGTTGCCTCTGAACCTGTCCAGAGGCAACTGGCAGCACATCTGTGTGAGCTGGACCCAGAAAGAAGGGGCGTGGAAGGCCTACCAGGGGGGCAAGCTGAGGGGGGAGGGCCATGGACTGGCAACCGGACATCACATCAGACCTGGAGGCGTCCTGGTCCTGGGACAAGAGCAGGCGAGTAACACCCATGAATGAATGAATGAATGAATGAATGAATGTGGCCAGCTAAAGACAGACCCCTGGTAACCTTCAGTCTCATCGTTTGGTTTTAATTTCCTGATTGTCCAGAGAGGTGCATGATCCATTCAGCAGGATTTATGTTTTTAAAAGGGGGCGTGGTTTATATGACTACATTTAGGCTTTTGCAAAGCACAGCGACTGTGATAGAATTTAAGGCAAACTTGAAAACTGTCTATTCTAGAAGGTGGCAGTAATGCACCCAACAAGCCAGCGCCCAGTAAACGAAGAAGAAATGGGAGCGTGGGCAAGGAGGGGTGGAGGACTCCAACATGTGGCTCAATTCACTGTTGATTGGACACAAGAGAAAAGTGCTTGGATTCATGTGTAGGCACATATTCTTCATACTAGGGGTGGAGCTCAACCCGAATACGGTATTCGGAAAAGCACAAATAACCATCATTTCCCTCAAAATACAATAAATTTAAGCTTCTGGTACAACAATTTCTCATTTCCCATGTGGCTACACGGACCCGGACTGAGAGACGTTCAGGGGTCAGGGTGAAAAGTCTGGACTCTGTAACAGAGGAGACTCTGACTGGTTACGTTCCATTAGCATTGAGACGTCTGTAGTCATTTTCTCTCATGTTAGCATTCATCTGTTAGTTTTCGTCTGTTAGTGTTCATCTGTTAGCTTTCGTCTGTTAGCTCGCTAATTCAGACTATTGTCCACTGCTATCGGTGAATGGTCTTGTTTTTATAATTTATAAACATTTTTCTTACATATTGTTTCTCAAAGTCTTTACAGTCACACACACATCTGCTTATTCACTCACACAAGGACACACACATTCACACACCAGTGTCACACAATAGAAGCAACTGGACTGTGAGCCAGACCTTCTCCTCCAACACGACTAATGAGCTTCTGGAACCAACTCCCTCCTGAACCTGAAGAGTTGAAGCTGTTAGAGACGTCAAATTAAACCTGGAGACTAAGAACAGACGTCGCTGGAGTTCATATGAAGACAGGAGAGAGAAATATCGTGTACCTCCTCCTTCAACACATCTAACAGATTTCTTTCTGTGCAGGATTCTCTGGGTGGAGGGTTCGACTCCTCCCAGGCCACGGTTGGAGAGATGTCCCAGGTGGGTGTTTGGGACCGGGTCCTGACGTCCAGCCAGGTGTCCAGCTTGGCTCGCTGTGGCAGGGTGAGCCAGGGCAGCGTGGCCCCGTGGACCGAGACCGGCGTGGAGGTCTACGGTGGAGCTACCAAGGACCCGGGGGAGCCTTGTAGTAAACACAGCAGGAGCTCTCAGTGACCCCCGGGGCAAAGGAGGAGGCCCCCAGGGGCCCAAGGAGGAGGAGGACTCTCTGAAAACTGGATGTGGCATGGCCAATGTGTATTTATGTGATGTGAGTCAAAGGTTTGCAGTTACTTGTTAGTTCCTGGAACTAGTAGCCATAAACACACTGGGGGGTTAGCTACATGCTCAGCTAGCACGCTCAGCTAGCACGCTCAGCTAGAATGTTCAGCTAGCATGTTCAGCTAGCATGCTCAGCCAGCTAACAGGTTGCTATCTGACCTTTAAAGAAAACATTTAGGAAAACGTGTTTTCTTGTCCAGAGCCACGGATATAAATATGAACCAGGTTTAGGATCAGGCTCAGAGTTAGGATCTGGGTCAGGGTCTGGGTCTAGGTCTAGGTCTAGGTCTAGGTCTAGGTCTAGGTCAGGGTCTAGGTCTGGGTCTGGGTCTGGGTCTGGGTCTGGGTTTAGGTCTAGGTCTAGGTCTAGGTCTGGGTCTGGGTCTGGGTCTAGGTCAGGGTCAGGGTGTGGGTCTAGGTCTAGGACTAGGTCTGGGTCTAGGTCTGGGTCTGGGTCTAGGTCAGGGTCAGGGTCTGGGTCTGGGTCTGGGTCTAGGTCTAGGACTAGGTCTGGGTCTGGGTCTGGGTCTGGGTCTGGGTCTAGGTCAGGGTCAGGGTCTGGGTCTGGGTCTAGGTCTAGGACTAGGTCTGGGTCTGGGTCTGGGTCTGGGTCTAGGTCAGGGTCCGGGTCTGTGAGCGTCTCGTCAGTGTGAAGCTGTTTGAAGCCTCTTCATGAATCCTTTTAGTTCTGGTTTCTTTGTGATGATGTAATGATATGTTCCATGCATGACCTGAACTGTTGGTAGGGGATGTCTTCACCTGTCCCCCGTCCCCGTCCCCGTCCGCAGAGGAAAGTGCCTGTCAGATGTGTCTTGACTGTACAAAGTGTCCACGTGTGTCTTCTGTTCTTGTATTTAAAGTCCAACCGTCATTAAAGTCCCTCTCTTCTCAGCCAGAGCTTCGTCTGCTTTTATCCATGAAAAGATGAGCAGAGATGAGCAGACCCCCCCCCCCCACACACACACACACACAACCTGCAGGACATGGTCCCCCCGACCCCCCCAACTTGTCCCTTGAGACTTAACAGTTTCCTGACAGACGTAGAGGAGGAGGCTCTGGTGTTTCCAGACTGTGACTCTCAGAGAGAAAAGGAACAGTTTGTCTCTGTAGATGCTAATCAAGCTGTTACCCCCCCCCCCCAACCCCCCCACACACACACACACAGACAGACACACACACACACACACAAACACACACACACACACACACAGACACACACACACACACACACACACACAGACTTCAGCCTCCACGTGTCCCGTGGCTAAGACAGAAACAAATAATGACAAAGTAGAAAACAGAATAGAGCAGAATGGAATATTTTCTCTTCCGGGTGTTTTATTTTAGTCATACCTCATCTCAGCCTTCATCACTGCCCCCTCCTCCTCCTCCTCCTCCTCCTCCTCCTCTTCATGTTCCGGCTTCCCACAGAGGATCCATCTGGACTGGATCCTATCCTCATCTCAGGTCCACAGTCTGTTCAAACTCTGATATTATACATGGTTAAATCTGAAATATCAGATCATATCGTAGATTATACGTGATTATTTATGATCTATTAAACCACATCACATATTATATTTGAGCCTGGATGGAGACAGGTCAGATTCTCTCATGATGAGATGAAGATCAGTTTATCCTCTAAGCTGTCAGCATGAGGAGGAGGAGGAGAGATGAAGCATTATATATAACCCTATAACAGTTCACATTGTAGAAAATTGTTCAGCCCGTTTACACACAGAAGGACTTGATTTGCAGATACTGTTGAAAGCTTTGTTTATTTATTTATTTTTTCACCAAACACGTCCAACATATGCGCGGCCGATATATTCACACCGGAGTGAGTAAAAATATGCTCACGAAAAAAACAAAACAGGAAAGTGAAAAAGAAGCTTTTCTGAAAAGGAAAAAGACGCAGGAACAGAGGGAGGAGGGAGGTTTCAGTGTAGATACTATACCGTCATATACTATGACTCATTTTAGTTAAAACTCTCAAGTTCACGGACCACTGCGCTCCGAGGCGCGCTCCAGCCGTGCGCGCTCCCGCGGGCGGGCTGCAGAGGACTTTCGGTTTCCAAACGTCACCGGGAGGCGGCAGAGGCTTCGACTACTTCCTGGAGCGGAGCGGGCGGCTCTGGTCCTGGTTCCGGCCTTCCCTGGAGGGCCTCCATGGATCCGTTGGATTTCCTGGACTCGCAGGAGCTGCTGCAGTTCTTCCACTGCAATAAAACGGAGCTGTCCTGCATGGAGAACCCGAACACGTTCCTGAACCAGCTCCGAGACCACAACCTGGTCCCCGAGGACCGGTACCAGGTGAGGACACCGGGGGCGGGGGTGCATAGAGTTAGTGTGTGTTGGCATGTAAAGGATGTAAAGGGTTAAAATCTTCAAAATGAGTTTTTCTATCGTAAACAACAAACAAACAAACGCATGAAAATAATATTAAAAGCTTGAGAATTTTGAGAGTTTAGGTTTAAGGCCAGTGTGACCCCCCCCCCACACACACACACACACACAGGTCCCAGTGACCCCCCCCCCCCCCCCCCCCCCCACACACACCACACACACTGGTCCCAGTGACCCCCCCCCCACACACACACACACACACACACACTGGTCCCAGTGACCCCCACACTCCCCCCCCACACACACACACACACTGGTCCCAGTGACCCCCCCCCCCCCCCCCCCACCCACACCACACCACCCCACCACCCACCCACACACACACACACACACACAGGTCCCAGTGACCCCCACACTCCCCTGTGTGCATCATGGCTTCTAGACCCTCTCAGCTTATTTTCAGAATGTTTAACCACTTCCTGGTTAGATGCTGCTGCAGGAAGACGCCAGCTGGATAAAACAGTGTAGGTCCCTATACGTTTAACCGAGTCACCTGAAACGGCTCCACCCACCTCCACCTAGCTCCACCCAGCTCCACCCAGTGTGGACATGGCCGAGTGGAGCAGCTTCTCCCTACAGACAGATCAGACCAGACTTCATTTAAGTTCATCTTGAGTAAAACTGAGCAGAGCTACACACTGGATCAACATGATGGTTGACAGGATCCTTATGACAGGAGCCTCGGTTCCTCGGTTCCTCTCAGATCTAAGAACATGTCATTAGTTCCTCATGTTAGCAAACACACACTAGAACCAGGAGGAACGCTACAGGTGTGCTATTAGCAAACAGGAAGGATGTTTCTGCAAGGAGAGAAAATTAACTAGAACAATTAATAACAACATTTACATGAATGTAATTAATTGTTCTAGTTAATGCTCTTTAACCCTCCACCTAGAACCAGGAACCATATGTGGTAACTTCATTTATCAGTGAGGTTTATTGTTATGTGGTTTTCATTGAGCCAATCAGAGAAGATCCAGGAAACATCCTCAGGTCTAATCAGGGTCTAATGTGGTCTACAAGGTCCCCCCTCTGACCTGGTTTATCAGGAACCATGAAGAAGAACAAGTGTCCTAATGTTTCTAATGTGATGATGTTGAATCAGCTCTGATGTTCTAATGTGACAAATACATGTTTACATTAGTTTAAGGACCAGGAACCAGACATGAGACCAGGAACCAGATATGAGACCAGGAACCAGATATGAGACCAGAACCAGACATGAGACCAGGAACCAGATATGAGACATTCATTCATCTGATTTAACTCAGGAACGTAGTGAAGTAGTAAACAGTCTCCCTCTGTCCTACAGTAACACTCTGGGGTGAACAAACTCTACGAAGCTCTATTAAGTTTGAACTCTGGTCGCTGGACCTCTGGAAGACTCTGGTGTCTCTTCTTGTTTCTGTGGAGCAGAAGGTGATTCGAAAGAAGAGCAGAGAGAACCAGAGGAGAGCCATCTATGACATCCTGGACTGGATGGAGACGGAGCACTGCCAACACATCCACAGCTTCTGGAGATGCGTCTTCAAGGACGTGACTCTGAACCAGTACCCGACCCTGAAACACCTGAGGAACAGTCTGATGGACGGTGAGATCAACCAGGAGAAGGAGGAGGAGGAGGAGGAGGAACTAACAGGTTCACTTAGAATAGAATAGAATAGAATAGAATAGAATAGAATAGAATAGAATAGAATAGAGCTTCTCCTTATCATTGCAAAACACAAGTTTTTACAAAACAGCACAAAGTGCAAAAGATATTATTTACAAGAGATTAACAGGAGAAACTTAAAATACTGAGAATATACAAAAATTACAAAATAGATTTTAGGAGCAGCAGCAGTAAAAATATAAACATGTATTACACACGGTTAAAACCAGAACAGACAGAAGAGCAGCATTAGTGTAGTTAGAAGTCTGTTATTACACTAATTACACCTGGTCTCACCTGGTCTAATTAACGCATGGACTTATTCATGTGTCCATTGGTTTCAGGGTCGTACCGCTCTCAGCTCCCTGAGAATGAGGAGAATGAGGAGGAGAAGGAGGAGAAGGAGGAGGAGCAGAAGGAGACAAAGTCAGTGAAGAAGAGGAGGAAGTCGAGGAGGAGGCACCTGTGCACTGATGAAGAGGAGCAACCTGGTCCTTCATCACAGCTGAGTCCAGGTCAGAGGAGACGACCCAAGAAGCTCCACTTCTGTAGGTCCCACCTCCTCCTCCTGTTCATCCTCCTCCTCCTGGTGTCTTATTTTGTCTTACTGCAGAATGTCTTTGTGTCCCAGCGTCTCCGGTGAAGAAGGGACAGAGGGAGGACATCTGGACGTGGCCTCTCTATCGGTCCCAGTTTCCAGTGGAGTGTGGGAACCTGAGGGGGGCGCTGCACAGACGGAGACTGGCTGAAGGTCTGAAGACACCACAGAGCTGGAGCTGATTGAATGAATGAATGAATGAATGAATGTGTCTCTTTTCTCCGGGACGTCTCAGGACAGAGGTGCATCCTGGTCCAGAACCAGTGGCTGAGCCCCTCGGAGTTTGAGAAGGCTGCAGGAAAGCAGAGCTATAAGAACTGGAAGCTGAGCATCCGCTGCAGAGGAACCCCTCTGATGAAGCTGCTGCAGGTCAGATCATAGAGCTGGGCCTGGAGCGCCCCCCAGTGGGCACCAGGCTTCACTACAGGGGCTACCAGTCCAGTACTAGAAGTAGATGTGAGAGGGTCTGTTGGAGGGAGCAGGTCTGGAGTGAGTCCTGGTGTCCTCCTGAATATGTGGTTCATCCTGGGGACCGGTTTGTCTTCGTCCACCCTGCTGGTTATGTTCACGTAGCTTAAACATGTTGACGTCTCCGTCCTCTGATCAAATGATGTCCTGTCCCTGCAGGACGGACACCTGCAGTCAGTGGGCTACAAACGAGGAGGCCCCAAGGTAACGAGCTGAGGGTCAGAGAAGAAGAACTGCTATTGGTTTTAGAGGTGGTGACCTTTGACCTTCTGTCTTCAGGCCCGGACGTCCCTGTTTGCTTCGGCCCATTTGACCTCAGGTGAGGACTCGCACCTGGTTCCTCTAGACCCCCCCCCCCCAGTTCTAATCCGCTGCTTTTAATCCTGAAGACGAAGACGAGGAGGAGGAGGAGCAGAGGCCACAGAGCAGGCAGCAGGTCTGGAAAGTTTCCTGTGGATCTGCAGCTGGAACTTTGCACCAGAGACGATTTGCATCAGGTGACTACGACAGGACGAGGACGGGGGGGCGGAGGTCTGGCCCTTAGACTCAAAGACACGTCTCCTCCGGACTGTCCTCAGGTTCTCGAGGGAAGAGTATCCGGACGGAGACGGCCTGGTTGAGTCCGGAGGAGTTCACCGAGGAGGCCCTGGACCGGAGAGACAACTGGAAGGAGGACATCGAGTGTGAAGGAAAACCACTCAGGGTCCTCATAGAGGTGACCAGGGTCTGGGTCTAGGTGGAGGGACAGGGTCTGGGTCTGGGTCTGGGTGGAGGGTCAGGGTCTGGGTCTGGGTGGAGGGACAGGGTCTGGGTCTGGGTCTGGGTGGAGGGACAGGGTCTGGGTCTGGTTCTGGGTCTGGGTCTGAGTGTGGGTGGAGGGACAGGGTCTGGGTCTGGGTCTGGGTGGAGGGTCAGGGTCTGGGGGAAGGAAGGAGACTCAGTCTTAGTTGAGACATCATGTCCCCTCCTGTCTCCTGTCTCGTGTCCCCTGCAGCAGGACATCCTGCAGGTCCACTCTGAGCTGTGTCACTGTTCTCTGTGCAAACTGGACGACTCTGACCTGGTAAGTCTGATGAATGCTGGTCCTCATTCTGGTCCTGATTCTGGACCTGATTCTGGACCTGGTCCTGGTCCTGGACCTGGACCTGGACCTGGTCCTGATGAGAAAATGTCCCAAACACAGGAGGCTCAGAGGAACGATGACCAGTGCTGCATCTGTAGGAGTGGAGGAGAGGACCAGGACCAGGACCAGGACCAGGAGGACCAGGTGCTGGTGGTGTGTGATGACTGCCCTCGGTCCTTCCACCAGAGATGCCACCTTCCTCACGTAGAAGACGACTTGTTGAGGTGAACATCGTCTCCTCAAAGTTCCTCTGACATTTAGACCAGGTCTCAGCTGGTCTGGGTTTATATATATATATATATATATGTGCCCCCCCGCCCCCCCCGTCCTCCAGGGAGGACTCTCCATGGCTGTGTACCTTCTGTGTCTTCAGGACCAACCAGGACTTGTTCTTGGAGCTGGACGGAGCCGTGACATCCCATCAGATATCAAAACACATGCTGGTGAGTCCGTCCCTCAGGACACAAGACATTTGGACAGACTAGTCCATGAGGAGGAGGAGACATTTGGACAGACTAGTCCCTGAGAAAATGCAGCAGCTGATGTTAAAGAGCCTGATGGTAGAGATCTGTCTCCAGATGAAGGATCTAAAGTCAAGCTGTCTCATCTGTCCCCCTGTCCCCCTGTGTCCACAGCAGTGCCAGTACCTCCTGCTGTCTCTGTGCTGTGCTGATGAGGATCAGAGCTTCGCTACCGACCCAAGGCTCTGTGTGAGTGTGTCCCCCTGTGTCTGTCCCTCACTGACCTGAACCATGTCCCCCTGTGTCTGTCCCTCACTAGTCTGAACCCATGTCCCGCTGCCCCCCACAGTGGGAGGACTATTCCAGGTCCATCCAGACCCCCATGTGGTGGAGTAACATAGCAGACAAGCTGCAGAGGAATCGGTACCTGACGGTGGGACAGTTTGTCTCTGACGTCCAACTCATTTTCACCAACAGCGCCTCCTACAACCAGGTGAATTAATATTAATTAACATGAATCAATCTTAATTCACATAATTAACATGAATTAATCTGATGTGATTTGAGAACGTGATGATGTTTTTCAGAATAATGCTGTAAATCTGGCCAAAGGGGAACGACTGAAGAAGATATTTGACGAAGAGTTTGTGAAAGTCTTCAAAGTCTGCGACGTCTGACTCATGACAAGATAAACCAGAATAAATCAGAGCTAAGAGGAAGCTGCTGTCTCTACCTGTGTGTCTCTACCTGAGTGTCTCTACCTGTAGAGGACTAAACTTGTGTTACCATGTCCCTGCTTAGTCTGATCATGTTCATACATGTTTTATTAAAGTCGTCCCTAAAGCTCTGACTCTGGTCTTTAATGGGGACAAATTAAAGCTGTGTTTTAATCCTTTGTCCAGAAGATGTCTCCAGAGACAGTGTCTTTAGTGCAGCTGGTCTCCAGGTGTAGTCTAGTCTCAGGTGTTTAGTCTCAGGTATAGTCTGGTCTCAGGTGTAGTCTAGTCTCAGGTGTTTAGTATCAGGCGTAGTCTGGTCTCAGGTGTAGTCTAGTCTCAGGGGTTTAGTCTCAGGCGTTTAGTCTCAGGGGTTTAGTCTCAGGTGTAGTCTAGTCTCAGGTGTAGTGTAGTCTCAGGTGTGTAGTCTAGTCTCAGGGGTCTAGTCTCAGGCGTTTAGTCTCAGGTGTTTAGTCTCAGGTGTGTAGTCTAGTCTCAGGTGTTTAGTCTCAGGTGTTTAGTCTCAGGTGTAGTCTAGTCTCAGGTGTGTAGTCTAGTCTCAGGGGTTTAGTCTCAGGTGTAGTCTAGTCTCAGGTGTAGTGTAGTCTCAGGTGTGTAGTCTAGTCTCAGGTGTTTAGTATCAGGCGTAGTCTGGTCTCAGGTATAGTCTAGTCTCAGGTGTTTAGTCTCAGGTGTGTAGTCTAGTCTCAGGGGTCTAGTCTCAGGGGTTTAGTCTCAGGTGTAGTCTAGTCTCAGGGGTTTAGTCTCAGGTGTAGTCTAGTCTCAGGTGTGTAGTCTAGGTATAAGGACTAAAGGACTCCATGAAGCCGTTCTCCTGTCTGAGAGCAGTTACATGTCTCGTCCACCAGGTGGAGCTTCCAGTCTGCTGCTTAGGTTCCCAGTGAGTCATCAGGATGTCACATGAGGAATCAGCTGCAGTTTATAAACTAGTCCCTGATATTTTCTGTGGGTCTTTCCGTGGACCCAGAGGCCCAGTCCGACCCCTGAGGGACTCTGGGACTTAGAGGAAGTCAGTCGACTGCGACTTCACTCTGAATTTATTAATTATCCTGCAAAGCAAGTGCTTGGATAAAGTCTGACTGACCAGAATCTGAGGAATGTGTTCCTCACGCTTGGACACGTTACAAGTACATTATAAATCAAATCTAGCAGAGAAGCCATGTTGAAATGTTGTGTCAACATGGCGTTGTCACGGTAATGGCAGGTGAAAGAGGGTAAGTGCTGTTCTGTTTCTGTCGACAGGATCTGGAGCCTTTAGACTCTCACACTCCATCACTTAGAGTTACTAACGTCACTGAGGGCTCAGGTCTTGAGTCTTTAGGGGGGCGGACCTGAACCGGGCCAGAGACTGACGTCTATCACATAGACGGAAGGAAGGAAGGAAGTGTAACTGTGACGGTTTACTAGAAACTCCCGCCCTGTTATTATCCAGCTCAGCGCCATTTTTATCAGACGCTCTAGTTAAACCAGCCAGATTCTAGAACCTAGCACCTCCTGACACTACAGGAGCTATGGACGCAAACCCTGATGAGATGGAGCAGAACCAAGGTCAGAAACAAGAACACTCTTTATCTGTTTGTGTTTCACATAGAAACACAATGAATGACGAGGAAGTGGAAGTCAGGCTTCAGGAATGAATTAAAGTCTGCCCCAGTTTCATCTGCAGTGCCTCTGCCAGGTGTTTGAGTGTTATCACATTACACAGTCTCCCATATCTGGTTCCTGGTCTCATGTCTGGTTCCTGGTCCTTAAACTAATGTAAACATGTATTTGTCACATTAGAACATCAGAGCTGATTCAGACTGAGAGGAACTAGGAACCATTTTACCACATGTGGTTCCTGGTCCATGGAGGGTTAAATAAATAATAATAAGAGGTTTCTGTTGAGTCTGAAGCTTTGTTTGGTTCAGTTGTTGTCATATTAAACATGAGAGATGATCGTCAAAGACGTGTGCTGCCTTCACAGAGACGCTGAGGATCATGCTCCTGGGGAAGAGTGGTGCAGGGAAGAGCTCCACCGGGAACACCATCCTCAACAGGAAGGCGTTCCGATCAGACATGAAGCTGAAGAGAGTCACGGTCCACTGTGAGAAGGCGGAGGGGGAGGTAGGAGACAGGTTTGTCACCATGATCGACACCCCCGGCTTCTTTGAGAAGGAACGCAACAAGGAGGACATCGTCAGAGAGATCCTGCAGCGAGTGAAGCTGCAGCAGCCTGGACCTCACGCCTTCGTCTTTGTGGTGCCGCTGGGACGGATGACGCAGGAGGACCAGAACACCCACTCCCTGATCGAAGCCAAGTTTGGACCCAGAGTGTGGGACTACACTTTGGTACTGTTCACCCACGGGGATCAGCTAGAGGGAAAAACCATCAACGACGTCATCACAGAGAGCGACGACAACCTCCGCAACTTCATACGCCGCTGTTCTGGAGGTTTCCACGTCTTCAACAACAAGAACCCAGAGGACCAGACCCAGGTAACCTCCTTCATGGACAAGATCAAGACCCTAGTGTCCCTGAATGGAGGAGGCTTCTACGAGACCAAGCTGTACCCTGAGAAGGAGAGGAGGATCAGGGAGAGGCAGGAGAGCCTGCTGGCTGAGAGGGATGAAGAGATCAGGAGCAGAGAAAAGGACCTGGAGGAGCATTACAAGGAAGACGAGCTGAGGAAGGCGAAGACGGAGCTGTGGAGGAAAGAGGAGGAGAGCTCTAGACAGGCTGCAGAGAAGAAGGTGAACCAGAGGTCTTCCCTCGCCCTAGCCTTCAGACTGGTCCTCCTCCTGGTGCTAGCTCCTCTTCTGATCGACTGCTCTGAGCAGGTACGAGGCCTCTGGCTGGTTCCTGCCACGATGGTTTGGATTGTGATGTTCCTCAAGATGTTTCCAGAGGTCACAAGAAGACTTCTCTGATTCAGACCGAGCAGATTCAGGTAGAAACCATGAAGGACACATCAGAGAGACAAGTCCGGGACTCAGTCTCACCCCCACCCTCTTTAGATGAGAAATAATAAAATAAACCCAGGAAATAAGGGAAAGAACCACGTTCTCCATGAAGCTGCAGGAAACTACAGACGAAATTAGAATCTGCTGTAACGGTTAAATGTGGTATTTAAACGACACACAGCCTTCATAATATGAAGCCTATGAAGGTTCGTCCAAGAAGTGTTTAAAAGGGCACATGGACTTGCAGAGTTTTTAATTTTTTTTTATTTTTTGAGAAGACATTTCATCTGAGTAGCTTCTTCAGTTCAAAGATAAGATGAGATCTGCCTTTATTCATCCCACAATGGGGATTGTCTCATTGTTAACAGCAGCAGAGACATTCAGCATCATCAGCACCATCAGCATCATCAGCAGTGGATGAGAAGCAGTACTGAACACGTAGCAGAATACTGAACATATGTTGTTGGTCTAAGGGAAGTTTGAGGTAAACTCTGACGGTAAAAACATCAGAAACTAAGTTTGAGGTAAACTCTGAGGGTAAGAAACTAACTGGACTGGTTTCTGTGACGAAACAGAAACAGGTTCAACTAAAGTCCATTAACAGATCCAGTGATTTTATCCACAGTTTCCTGTTTAAACCTCAAACTTCCCTCCAGTCCCTGAACTGGAGAAGCTACTCATGAGTGGTGAAAGCTCTTCAAGAAACAGTGCTTTTTGAATATAATATTTGAAAAAAAATGTGAAATGTGAAAATGTGAAATCATCTGATGTAATTTTGTGAATAAATATAAATGAAATAAATTTGATCGATTGTAATACAGAAGGTCCGGGTGGAGTTTGCATGTTCTCCCTGTGTTTGTGTGGGTTTTCTCTGGGGACTCCGGTTTCCTCCCACCTCCAAAGACCTGCTCGTTAGGCTGATTGGTGACTCTAAATCGACCCTAGGTGTGAGTGTGAATGGTTGTCTCAGTGTTAGACCTGTGATACGCTGGCGACCTGTCCAGGGTGGACCCCGCCTCTCGCCCGATGCCAGCTGGGATAGACTCCAGCAGCCCCCGCGACCCTAGTGAGGATTAAGCGGTACCGAAGATGAGATGAGATGTAATACAGTGAGTGTGAATCCAGTGTTTCTCAGACCACAGCGCCCTCTGCTGGAAGTCTGGAGTGAAGTCACTGTCTTCATCAGTTTCGGTTAGTGGCGTGCCATAGATTTGGTATCGATCCGATACCAAGAAATATACAGGGCGAGTACCGACCGTCAGGGTCAGTATCGGTAAACTCGGTAATTAAGGAGGATGCAATCAGTCCGAATCTAAATCTGAAATTAAGTATTTTTTTGCATTTCCAATAAATTTCTCCTCTCTGTGTAACTCCGTCCTTTTATTTTCCTTGAGTTGTCATGTGATTGTACAAGTTTGTTATCACTGTATCTTACAACCTTTTCATGCACCGATAACTTATGAAAATATCGAAAACATCGATTGTTACTTACGTTTCCGTTTCTCTCTTGTACAGTCACACAACACACACACACACACACAACACACACACAAAGAGAGAGAGAGAGAGAGCACAGGTTAAAGAGCAACTTTTTTGTGATCTTTGTGAATCTTCTTTTTACTCAGTTTGAGAAGTTTGTTCCTATTGTTTTACGATTTTAATCTTGTTTTATCTGTGCTCTTGTCTGTCTAATGTATTTTCTATTGACTTATAAACTTTGTCTGTACTGGATTTTAACTGATTATCAATCCAAAAACACATGGTCATGAAAATTAATTCAGACACAGACTGATGATGCCACTAATACCCGAACGGTTTCTCTTTCTCCGCTTCTGTGATGTGTGTAATGCGCATGCGCTGCTGCTGGCCGGGCCTGGCTGGGAGCAGTGGGCGGGGCTTGGTTACCTGAGTCTCGTGATGGTACAACAAAAACATGAGATTTGGAGGAGGAGCAAAAGAAGACAAACACAATCAGGTCGCCGATCTATATTGACGCATATGTTGGTATCGATATCGATTAATATTTGCATCGACCCGCCCACCACTAGTTTCTGTTTCATTTCTCTGATTCAGACTCCGGTCAGAGCAGGACATGTCTCTCTGTCTCTGTCTCTGTCTCTGTCAACAGGAACCAGATAGATCCTTTCTTTAGTCTATCTTCACTTATTCTCATCATATTTTCTCTCATGACATTTTTGTGTTACCTGTGATACCTGAAAGGTCCGAAAGTCTCGTCATAGCGCACCTGGAACGAGAATTTAATTTCAGAGTTTCTTAGGGTCTCCAAAAAGAAGAAGAAATGAAGAGGAAGAGAACTCACTGTGAAGAAGAGGAGGAGGAGGTAGTGGTGGTGGAGGAGGAGGAGGAGGACAATGAAGAGTTTCTGATCAGAAGAACCAGCCTCAGGGGAAATAAACGACCCCGATATTTTGAAGATATAAATGAGGAGGGGGAGGAGTCTGATGAGTCTGATGAGGAGTCTGATGAGGAGTCTGAGGAGTCTGATGAGGAGGATCAACTCAAACCAGTTCCAGGAAGAACAGGTGAGTTTCCTCATGTTCTGTGTGTGTATTGTTAGAACTGGAGTCAGTTCCATTTATTATAACGTGATGTAAACACTCTGAGACACAGTCTTTAATGAGACAATCTGGACCAGAGGGGGGTGACTCTAAGCTCAGCTTTTAGTTTGGAGGACATCGTCCCCACGGTGGACATCGTCATGGAGACAGCAGAGTCCAGGTTTACTAAATGAGTTGTGTTTCTATTTAACAGGACTCCTGCCTGTTACCTGTGGATCCAGGAAGGGCGTCATGGACGTACCAAAGCTGCAGAGAGGTAAACACATCAACATGTATCTGTGTGGAAGCTGACCTCGTCTTTAATGGTGAACTCTGATCGGAGACAGAGGGACGGTGACGCCACTGCACACGCTCAATAGCACACTCATTCAGTAAAGTTTATTTTATTAGATGTTTATTTTCTCTCCTTTATCCAACGTTCCTCCGTGGGATTTCTTCCTGTGTCATGTGACCTGGGTTCCAGGTGAGGAATGCATACAGTGTGAAGCCGGCATTTTGAATCCTCCTGAATTTGAGACCTTTGGAGGAAGAGGCTCTTCTAAGAAATGGAAAGCTACTATTTTCCATAACAAGAAACCTCTACAGTTCTGGCTCGAGGTAACTTTAATGTTCTTTTATTCATCCTGTAAAATCCACACATGTAGTAAATGTTCTCCGATTGTATTACAGAAAGGCAGGCTGAGCACTATAGGATATAACCAGAGAGGAAGAGCAGCAGCAGCAGAGGTAACGACACCACGATGACTCTTAACTCATTCACTCAGAGACATGAATGAAGTCTAATCTAGTCTTCATCTGTCCAGCCGTCAGGCTCAGAGACCTCCTCTGAACACCTCTCTGCTCCAAGAGCTAATCTGGTTCTAGTCTCCAAGGAACATGCAGGAACCAAGGAAGAAGATGAAGAAGATGAAGACTGGCTTCCGGGTGGTGAAGAGGTGAGGGAGGAGGAAGCTGGAGAAGACGAGAGGAAGGAAGAAGGTAACGTTTCCTACAGACGGTTCCTGCTCACGTACCTCCTGTTCTCTAAAGGTCATTGTTGTTCCTCCAGGATCTAAAGAGACAACGTCCCTGCTGATGGACGTGAGGGTGATTGTGGAGAGACTCCCAGAGGTCTACGTCCATACGTTCTCTTTCCTGTCTCAGGTTAACATCACATAAGAATAATGAGGAACGTTTGAAATGAATCTTCATTCTGTTCTGTCTCAGAATGGAGATACGAAAGACGGGATGATGAGATGATCCAGAGACGGAGAGAGAATATCCGGAGAGGACGAGAGGACGAATGATCTGAGAGAGGACGGAGACTCTCTAGTCAACATGAAAACGGAAAGAGGTTGACTTTGAATGCTTTCATTACAACAGTTCTCGATCTGTTCCATATCTGTTCTGTAACTGTTGATTCTCTGCCTGTAACGGTTCTCCTGCTGTTCCCTATCTGTTCTCTGTCTGTTCTCTAACAGAACGCCTGACACAGAACAGTGACAGAGAAGAACCCCAGAGAGAACCAAGTGCATCTGCAGCAGCAGCTTCCTCGTCTCCAGTCAACATTCAAACTGGAACAGGTTTGACTTCAGATTTTTGAATGGTTTCATCACAATGTTCTCCAACTGTTCTTTATCCATTCTGTATGTTCTCCAAGAGTTCTCCATTCTTTGTCTTTTCTCTCACTATCTGTCTCTAACCGTTCTCTAATTCCTCCCTTTATTTGTTCTTTCGGTTCTCTAATTGTAACTGTTCTCTGAGTGTCCACTATCTCATCTTACTGTTCTCTAACTGTTCTTTATTTGTTCTCTTACTGTCCTTTAATTCTCTAGTGTTCTAAGTGTTCTATAAGTGTTCTCTGCCTCTAACTGTTCTCCATCTGTTCTATTTTCTAGCTGTTCTCTATCTGTTGACTTCAGATTCAGTTTGAATGTCTTTGTGTTTTGAAAGTGGACCGACCTGGATCAGCGATGGGAGGCCCAGATATCGGGGGGAACCTTCACGGTGTCACTGAGGTCCCCAGCTCTGGCCTCCAGTCAGAGACCAGGTGACGAGTCTCATCCTCCACTTCCAGAGATTCGTTGACTTCCAGCCTCTAACGTTGTTGTTAACGTTGTTCCTTCCTCAGGGTTCTCCGAGCGGCTCAGAGCTCAGACGAGTCTCGTCTGTCCGACTCCGCCGACCTCCTTCAACTCAACAAGGAAAAGATTCAACTGCAGCTGAAAGTTCTAAAGCTACAGGAAGAATATTACTCTCTGAAAATCAGGGGCCTTCAGAACTGAATTTGTGTTTTCAGCTGAACGTCCTCTGGTCTGATGAAACATGAACTGATCTTTGAAACATGTGGAGGAAAGAGGAGGAACACCACCCCAACACTGGAGCACGGAGGCGGAAGCATCAGGAAGTGGAGGAGATCCAGGAGGAGAAAGCTTGGTCACAGATAGACGTCCACATGGAAACGTGTTCAGGACAGACATCAGACATCTGGACGTCTTTTAGAAGGTCTGAGGACATCTGACCGAGTTTAACAGTTTGACTGGACTTGACTCTGTGTCTTAGTTTTTATTGATGTTAGTCTGACTAATGTTCTGTCTTCACCATGAGACACTTGTCCTTTGACTCAGGTATTTTTTATTTTAACAGATAGAAACATTAGAAAACGTTTTTATATAAAACCTGAACATAGAGACGAGTTGACTTCGTCTGCACATTTATTCTATTTACATATCAATCAATGATCACTGACTCTATTCTGTCATGTCATTGTCTTCCTCTTCCTCATCTTCATCAAAGTATTTGTCCTCTGCGTCTCTGCTGACGATGTCCAGGTTGTCGTATTCTGGGTTCTCGTCCACTTCTCTGTAACGAACATGAGACACTCACTGACTTTCTGTTTCAACTCACAATTCAAACTCACAGCTGCTAATTATTTGCCTTCAATACACAACTCTTGATATTTAATTAAACTGAAATCTTTAAACTCTGACTCCTACACTGTCTCCTAACAACCAGTTAACAACCAGGTTAATAACCAGTTAATAATTAGTTAATAACCAGTTAACAACCAGGTTAATAACGATTTAATAATTAGTTAATAACCAGTTAATAATTAGTTAATAACCAGGTTAAGAACCAGTCAATAACCAGGTTAATAACCAGTTAATAATTAGTTAATAACCAGGATAATAACAGTTAATAATCTGTTAATAACGAGGTATTAACCAGGTTAATAACCAGTGAACAACCAGGTAAATAACCAGGTTAATAATAAGTTAATAACCAGCCAGGTAAATAACCAGTAAATAACAGGTAATAATCAGTTAATAACCAGGTTAATAACCAGGTTAATAACCAGTAAATAATAGTTAACGGTTAATAATCCGGTTATAACAGTTTATAACCAGGTTAATAACCAGGTAATAAATAACAGTTAACAGGTAATAACCAGTTAATAACCAGGTTAATAACAGTTAATAACCAGGTTAACAACCAGTTAATAACCAGGTTAATAACCAGGTTAATAATCAGGTTAATAACCAGGTAATAACCAGGTTAATAATCAGTTAATAACCAGGTAATAACCAGGTTAATAATCAGTTAATAACCAGTTAATAACCAGGTTAATAACAGGTAATAACCAGGTTAATAATCAGGTTAATAACCAGGTTAATAACCAGGTAATAACCTCTGACCTGTAGTTGAAGTCCTGGTCTTTTCCGTCCAGGAAGTTCTGGTGCATGTGACTGATGAACTCCTCCCTGAGTAAAACCTTCTCCTCAGCAGAGGGCTCCCTGTCCTCCTGCTGGACATCTACGTGGAGGACAGAGAGGACAGACAGTCAGAGGACACACACAGCCACAGCCTTCATAACTCTACCCGTCCCTCACCATCGTCCTCCTCCTCGTCCTCCTCCTGTCCCCCGTCCTCTCTGTCCTGCTCCTCCTGCAGTCGGTTCTGGATCAGTCTCTCCTGGTAGGAGTTGAGGAGGAGGTGAGCCAGTCCTCCCCCGACCCCCCCCTCAGCCCCGTCCAACATGGCGTCCTGAGAGCGCTCCAGCATCTGGACACGAGGACATAAGACAAGTTAATATCTGCCTCCTAATTGTTAACTGCAGCAAAGCACATATATGACTGGACTAAAGAACAAAATATAAGAATAAGAAGAATATAAAAAGAAACATTACAAACAAACAAGGCAGAGTTCAAGTAAGAAAATATGGAAAACTACAAAATTCCCTCTGGGAAATTTTGAAAGGGCTACAGGGAGCTAATGCTGGGAGTTAGCACGGTTAGCACATTTAACACACTTACCCCACATGTAGCACAGTTAGCATACGGTTAGCACAGTTAGCCTGTGTGTGACAAAGTGATGTGTAGTTGTGTGTGTGTATCTGTAACTGTAGTAACATGAAGCTACCTGTGTGTGTGTTGGTGTGTAACTGTAATCACAAAGTTACCTCTGTGTGTGTGTGTGTGTGTGTGTGTTGTTGTAACATTAATGTGTGGGACACAGGGATCAGCTGTATTAACAGCAGAGACATCTGAGGAGTCCCTGATTAATGGACTGGTCTCAGCTGTGGCTCAGGCCTGAGGGTCAGGGGTTACCGTGGCAACTCACAGAGGACGGAGAGGATGGAGATTCACCTGGTCTTCAGTCAGGAAGCGTCCTATGTAGTTTTCATAGAGCAGAGGCTCCCTGGTCCTCATCTGCTCCTCACTGAAGTACTGTCCCTCTAAGAGACACCAGAGACATGGACATGAGACACCAGAGACACCAGAGACATGGACATGAGACACCAGAGACATGGACATGAGACATGTCTCCACCTTTCTGCAGAGCTCGGAGGGCGGCGTAGCGCCGGTTCCTGACTCTGGTCCTGTCGGCTTGTCCTGCTTGTCCCCAGGCTCGTCCCCCGGCTCGTCCCCCGGCGGCTTGTCTCCTCACCTCCTGGCTGTAGTGCTGAGCCCGAGGGTCTGAGGACACGTGGTCAAAGGCCGACAGGTGCTGAGGCTGCAGGTGGGTCTGAAACCAGAGAGACAGCTTAATGTCCACGTCCTGGGACAGACGAGTCTAAGGTGGACCAGCGTCTCCGTCTACATACATGGTATCTCTCCAGGAAGACCAGGGGACGTCTCTGGTACTGGACCAGCAGCTCCTCCCGCCGCTGGTCCGGACTCAGCTCGTCCTCCCCCACCTGCTGGCTCTTCACTGGACGTCCACTGAGGACAACGGCCTCGATCATCAGCTCCACATCCCCAGACTGAGACAGACCCCCCACCTGGGACACAACCAGGGACAACCAGGGACTATCAGAGAGACAACCAGGGACAACCAGGGACTATCAGAGAGACAACCAGGGACAATCAGAGAGACAATCACAGAGACAATCAGAGAGACAACCAGGGACAATCAGAGGGACAACCAGGGACAATCAGAGAGACAATCACAGAGACAATCAGAGAGACAACCAGGGACAATCAGAGGGACAACCAGGGACAATCAGAGGGACAATCACAGAGACAATCACAGAGACAACCAGGGACAATCAGAGGGACAATCAGAGAGACAACCAGGGACAACCAGGGACTATCAGAGAGACAACCAGGGACAACCAGGGACTATCAGAGAGACAACCAGGGACAATCAGAGGGACAACCAGGGACTATCAGAGAGACAACCAGGGACAACCAGGGACAATCAGAGGGACAACCAGGGACAATCAGAGAGACAATCAGAGAGACAACCAGGGACAATCAGAGGGACAATCAGAGAGACAACCAGGGACAATCAGAGGGACAATCAGAGAGACAACCGTTTACCTGGGAATCTGTGGCAATTGGATCCGGCTCAGAGGCTCGAGGACAACCCTGGGGTTGTGTTTTGGTCTCTCAGTCTGTAGAACGGTTTAACCTCAGGTTCTATCTCCCCCCACATCTGAAGAAGAAGAAAGACAACAACTACAAACAACTAGAAACATCTAGAAACATTTAGAAACATTTAGAAACATCTAAAACGATCTAAAAAGATCTAGATGTAAAACATTACATCCTGGGGACCTAACGTGCTAAATGTTAAATGTAAAACATTCTTACTTTAATGTCAGTTTCTCGTTTCTATAGTTCAGTCTTTTGTAAATGTTCCGCCGCCATGTTGGTCCGTCAGGATTTATGTTCCGCTTCTCCTCTGCACCAGCGACAACGGTTCCGGCTTCAGTCTGTGTGTTTGTCGCCCTCTGGTGTTTGAACGGAGAACGACACATTTAACTCTTCACTAGGGAGAGGCTCACTGTATTATATTAAATATTTAAAAAGAGAAATATTTTATTTCACTTCAACAGAGGGATTATATTATATTATATTATATTATATTATATTATGATTTAATCAGTGAGGATCTAATAAATAGAAAAGATGAACGAGGAGCTGATGTCTGTTCACACTGACCAGATGGTTCAGGTTTACAGGATGAGACACACATGGTTCATTGGAAACGAAATAATAAAGTAGAAGGTGGCTCATAAATGGAGCCAGTCATTCACAGCTGAGACCAGAGCAGATCAGGAACAGATGGAGCTCTGTCTCTGACAGGATGGAAACTGCCTCTGTAGTTTAACTCAGTTCAATTCAATTCAGTTTTATTTATATAGCGCCAATAACAATACAAATCGTCTCAAGACGCTTCACAAAAAAACAAAAACCAGCCTGAAACCTCCAGAGCAGCCTGAGGGAAAAACTCCCTTTAACAGGAAGAAACCTGGAGCAGAACCAGCTCATATAGAGGAACCATCTGCCGAAGGCCAGCCGGTTAGAAACAGAGAAGATAGAGAGAAAAGAAGAGCAGGAGAAACAAGATAAACAAACTTCTGTCATAGATACAAACATCAAGCTGAAGGAAACATGTAGGATCTAGTAATATAACACATAGCTGATGATCTGTGACAGTTTGTGAGTATAACAGGAATCATGGGCAGGTTGGTGAATAGTTCATCTAGGTAGGAGTGGACACCTGGAGGAGGACATGAAGACTGGGACAGATGTAGTTTATGGAGCTCCACAGGTCTGATACACAGACTCCAGACCATGAAGACTGGGCTGGTTGATGAGGCCACGGCAGCAGATGTAGCTTAAAACTCCACAGGTCAGATATTCAGCCTCCAGACCAGAGACCCTCACAAGAAGATGGAGGGGAGAGAGGGAGACACAGTGGTTAGTAAATTATAAGAGATAGAAAATAAAATGATAAGATATTAGAGGACAAAGAGGAGAGGACATGTCCTCAGTGCATCGTCCCCCTGCAGCCTCGGCCTATAGCAGCATAACTAAGGGATGGTTAAGTCCAGCTCTAACTATAAGCTTTGTCTAAAAGGAAAGTCTTAGTCCTGACCTTAAACGTAGAGACTGTGTCTGCCTCCAGAACCCAAACTGGGAGCTGGTTCCACAGGAGAGGAGCCTGATAGCTGAAGGTTCTACCTCCCATTCTACTTTTAGAACCTCTAGGAACCACAAGCAGACCTGCACTTAGAGATGGTAGCGATCTGTTGGGACAGTATGGTACTATGAGGTCTTTCAAATATAGATGGAGACAACTCACTGAGCTCTGCAACACAAACACTGAACATAGAACCATGTGGTTTCATGGCCAATGAGCAAACAGGACGTCTTTGGTTGGTTGGTTTCTCCTCGTTAGCTTCACCTGCGTCTCGTTAATGCAGGTATATAAAGCCCCGCCTTCCATTTCTCCTCGTTAGCTACACCTGTGTCATGGATGAAGGACGGATTAAGCACTAAATCAAAATAAAATACCACAACAACAAAAAACTGTTTTGTGTTTTCCAGTCCAGTGCTGAGGTCTAGGATTGATACATAAATCAGAGTGGACGATTGCTGCCTCCTCCTCGGCCTGAGCGTCCAGGAATGTGATAGTTACTATGACTGGGTGGCCTGGACTCATTTAAACTGACATACTCATCATCCTGCAGCCACGTTTCAGTCAAACTAAATAGATCAATCTGATGATCAGATCAGTCACTAGAAGAGATTTAGACAAGATTTAAAAGACCACGTTTCATTTTCTTATTGTTCGGTTGAACCAGTGAATTAATGTAAATTTGTATAAGGTTCCTAAGGATAACTCCTCTTATGTATCTTTTTGGTTTAAAGAATCTGGGTTCTGCTCGTAGCAGACGCTCAACACAACAGAAGTGTGACAACAAGATTTTTCCAGGAAGAGTGAGGTTTAAGGTACAACATTAGATTAACTTTTATACTCACACTGTATACACATACATGGCTTGTTGCAGGTGTAACTCAAAGAGTTCAAAATGCTAAGAATAGATTATTTATCTGAAAGGAGAAGAGCCTTTGAAATACTGGCACTCACTTTATCCAAATCTTTACAAACTCACATCTGCATCTGCTCATTCTGTAGATCCTTCACTGCTAAACGCCTCAGCGCCTAAATGTATCAACACCACACATGTGCTACGCTCAAGTTCCTCCAGCAGATGTCGCCACATTGATCGAAACACTGAACCATTAGAACACGTTTCTTCAGACTGATCGACTGGTTCTATTCATGACTCCACTGATGCTGAGCTGGAGGTCAGAGGTTGAAGACCTTCAGAAAGGAGCCCAGCGTGGTGTCAGTCTCCATGTGGAGGAGACGTGGAACATTAACTTTAATGAACGTCAGCGACTCTAAAGAAAAACTCAGCAGGAAGTTTGTTGTGAAGGGAAGCTAACCCGTTTTATCTGTGGGTTCTGGAGCTGAGACGTCTTTAAGCATCACTGAGAGACAACGTCCTGGTCGTCTGGTGAAACGTGGAGACAGAAATAGTGAAGAATAAAAGCAGTGAGTCGATGGATTAAAGTCCATCAGCAGCTCCTCTTTGTCCTCACACTCAGTGATTGTTGGAGTCAGGAAGCATTTAATTGCTCATTAACAACAAACTGTGACGTCTAATGGGACCTCCATGGCGACTCCTGATGGCTCCGCCTCCAAACCGCCGCTAATTCATTTACATCCTGCTGCTAATTAATTTGCCTCTGCTAATTAAACTGAAAGGCACCTTCATCTCTATGGTCCATGATGTCGTTGTGTCTCAGTGTTTGTTTCTTTAAATGTTGAAGCACTGGGAGGAGGAAGAGGAGGAGGAGGAGAAAGACGTAACTCTGGAGCCTCAGGTCAGAGCAGAGATCCACTGTCAGCAGCTACCTCAGTCCTGCTGCTGGAGTTGATCAGATGTTGAGTTGCCTTTGGAGAAGTTGACCTTCTTTCTTTTCAAAGAATAAAGAATGAGGTCAGACGGGGTTAGGGTTACATCAGGGATGTAACACATGCACCTCAGTGGAGTTACATCAACAGAGGTATGCATGTGACGTCTCCATGGTTACTGATAGTAGTTTAAATCATAGGCTTTAATAGCATCTACACTGTAAAATGATTAATTTATTAATTCAATTATTAATTTTAAATAGGTGAAGAGCTGTTGTGTGATTGACTAAAGCAACAGATATATTTACAGATATATTTACAGATATATCAGATATATTTACAGATATATCAGATATATTTTACAGATATATCAGATATATTTTACAGATATATTTTACAGATATATTTACAGATATATCAGATATATTTTACAGATATATCAGATATATTTTACAGATATATTTTACAGATATATTTACAGATATATCAGATATATTTTACAGATATATTTACAGATATATTTACAGATATATTTTACAGATATATTTACAGATATATCAGATATGTTTTACAGATATTTTACAGATATATTTACAGATATATTTACAGATATATCAGATATATTTTACAGATATATTTACAGATATGTCAGATATATTTTACAGATATATCAGATATATTTTACAGATATATTTACAGATATATCAGATATATTTTACAGATATATTTACATATATATTTACAGATATATTTTACAGGTATATTTTACAGATATATTTACAGATATGGAAGGAGCTCCTGCTCCTGCAGTGTTACTACATGATGGTATCTAGTGGAGCTTTAACCCACCCACCAGTGGTGTGCGGATTGATACTGAAATGTCGATACCTCCGATACCAGATCTTTATGCTCTAAAATCGATTATCGATTCAAATCAGATATCGATACCTCGGTCATTGGAGGTGATGTTGGAACACAGTGGAAACTATGACAACACAATGAACCTCATGAAACACAAACTCAGGTTAAACCACAACACAGAACACAAGGTGTTTATGAAGAGGAGGACAGAAGAGCACAGGGTCACAATAAAGATGACAGTTTTCATTTAATAGTAGCGCTGATGCCTCCCAGTGAGAAGGTTCTGGTCCGGGTCCAGCTCGGGTCTTTTTGGGGGTAGTTTGCGTGTTCTCCCTGTGTCTGTGGGCTTCCTCCCCCCTCCAGAGACATGCTGGTTAGGCTGATTGGAGACTCTAAGCTGACCCTAGGTGTGAGTGCACAGGCTGGAGACCTGTCCAGGGTCGACCCCGCCTCTCGCCTCCAACCCCCATGACCCTAGTGAGGATTAAGCGGTACAGAAGATGAGATGAGATCGGAAAGAAAAGCGGTGGCATCGAACATGGCTGCTTCACACAGGGTGTCATTGGTTGGTGAGGAAAGATCTCTCCTCAGTGTTACATCTGCAAACTGCTCAGTGGAGGTTGTATTAAATGGTCGTCCACTCCCTAAACTCTCTGATGATCCCACTGATCTCGAGCTGATCACTCCCAACATGATGTGTTTGTGACGTCCAACACTGCAGATTTGTTTTGGAAAAGTGCCAGAAATGGAATTAGAAGAAGATTCTGCTGCTCTGTGTGGACTGTGGTTCTCAGCAGAATTTGGAAAGTTTCCCAGGTAAAAAGGTCTGGTACTCTCCGTGAGTCTCATGCCTGGTACAGGAAGCTGAATATTGTTACCATGATGTGATGAGTGTGTGAATATCATGTACATTAAGGCTCAGTTAGGGGCTGTTGTTTTGGTCTGATGCTGGCCCACGCAGGGGAAGGAGCTAATTCCGTGGCCAGAATGTGAGCCTTTGTTTAGTTGCACATACGAGTGTATAGTGCATTAAGTGCCTGTGTAGAACAGCTCAGGTCACGAAGCCTTTGATTGATTCATTTGAGATGATGTGAATGAATGTGAAAACTGCATGGACGTGTCCACGAGTCTCTTTTAATGGATCCACCACAAAAAAGATGGACATGAGTCCTGGAGCTGCAGCGTCTCAGCGGCTCATAGGTTCATCTTGTTGTTTCTGTGGAAAGAGTCACTGCACCTCCACTAGCTCCCACTCCTTCAGCCATCCCTGTGCTTCTTAATCCCCCTCCCATCCCTACCATCATTCCTCCCCTCCTCCCTGTCAGACCCCCCCCCCCCCCATCTTAAACCAGCTCTGATAGACTGCAGTGCCACACGTGTTCCAGACATGTTCACAAATACCAGGATGTTCTGAGATATTAGTGCAGCAATCACACACAGACACAAATATCAGCACACATCAACACACATCAACACACATCAACACAAATGAACATGAACATGAACATGAACATGAACATGAACATGAACATGAAAATGTACATGAACAGGCAGCGCAGAGTAAAAAGATGGAGGATGAGTTAAAGCTGCAGAAAGGATGTCGTGAGGAAACGGTTCAACACAAAGAGACGACGAGGCTGGAGAAGGAAGTGATAATGAGAGAGAGGAGGGAGGGGAGAGAGGGAGAGAGAGAGGCAGTAGAGAGAGGGAGGGGTGGGAGGGGGAGAAAGAGAGAGAGAGAGGGGTGGGAGGGGGAGGAGAGAGAGAGAGAGAGAGAGAGAGAGGGGGTGGGAGGGGGAGGAGAGAGAGAGAGAGAGAGAGAGGGAGGCAGTAGAGAGGGAGGGGTGGGAGGGGGAGAAAGAGAGAGAGAGAGAGAGAGA